>NW_012110031.1:341753-410864 GCF_000951045.1 Mandrillus leucophaeus | reverse complement strand
CATGTGCATAACGTGCAGGTTTGTTACATATGTATACTTGTGCCATGTTGGCGTGCTGCACTCATCAACTCGTCAGCACCCATCAACTCATGTTAGCACTCATCAACTCGTCAGCACCCATCAACTCATGTTAACATTTACTGTTGTAATAGATGTGTTTAGTTTTTATCTGTCATCTAATTTCTATTTTCTGCTTTTTTAAATTCTTTCTTGTTGTTTTCTAGTATTCTATTGTTGCATGTTTGTTTGCTTTTTTATCTTTTCTGCTTCATTAATTTGGGCGGTATTCAGCTTTACTACTTGGTAAGTCTGCATATGTATACTTAACATAGTTAAACATAATAGCCATGTTCCTTATAATGATGTTTCAGTCAGTGGTAGGCTGCATATACAGTGGTGGTTCCATAAGATTACAATGGAACTGAAAAATTCCTGTCACCTAGTGACACTATAGCTGTTGTAACACTGTAGCTCAATTACTTTATTTAAAAAATAAATGTACTGTAGCCTAAGTACACAGTGTTGATAAAGTCTACAGTAGTGTACAGTAATGTCCTAGGCCTTCACGTTCACTCACCACTCGCTGATTCACTCGGAGCAGCTTCCTGTCCTGCAAGCCCTATTCTTGGTAAGTGCCCTATACAGGTGGTACTATTTTAAAAAATCTTTTATACTGTATTTTTACTGTACCTTTCCTATGTTTAAATACACAAATGCTTACTATTGCATTCCAATTGTCTGTATAGTAACATGTTGTGCAGGTTTGTAGCCTGGGAGCACTAGGCTACCATATAGCCTAGGTGTGTAGTAGGCTGTATCATCTGTTTAGGGAAAGTACACTCTGTGACGCTCACACAATGATGACATCCCCTAACAGCACATTTCTCAGAACATATCCCTGTTAAGTGACACATGACTGTGCTCTTAGTCTTAGATTATCAACTTTATAGATTAAACAATATCTGCAGACAGCCCCATCTCCCATGAAAGATAAAAAAATTAGTATATGTACTTCCTCACGCATCCCCACTTGTTAAGATTTTGTTGGTATAATCTGGGATTTTTGTTTCAGCTTATAATACATACCTTTTCCTAACATGGTTTTTATGTCAAGAATTGTAAATTTCACCTTGTGTTTTGTAATTATAATAGCTTTAGTGACAACACTTAAAGGCTTACAAGGATTCATTGCTCTGGGTAACTGCTCTGGGTAACTGTCAAGTCATTGAGGCCAGATTCTGTCCTGTGCTGTGTTCTTCCGCTTTGGAGTGAGGTAGTCATCTTTACATAAAATCTTAGAGGTTCCTGGCTTTTGGCTGAAAGGCTTGTTATTTTTTCCTCCCGCCCAGCTAGGCCTCTTGCCTTATCCTGAGGGGCATCTTCTCTTGTTTCCCTCCCATGCTGTGCTCAGGAAGTTATTTGCGCTGGGGCAAGGTAGTTTTCTGTGGGACATTCCACATTTTTCCTCTGCCCCATTTTAGCCATGGTTCCTCTTACTCCCATTTGTGTGGTAGGGTGAGTATCAGTAAGATTTTAAAGAATGTTTTCCTTTTAGTGTTCATGGTCCTGTTTTGCATTATCTTTGTCAACTCTTAGAGTCAAATAATTTTAATTTCAGTTATGAGATGATAGTTCTTTGTTTGTGGTGTGAGACTGAGATCCTTACAGTTTCAATGTTGATGGTATATTTGCTATTTACTTCACTTACATAGGTTTGTTCACTTATGTAGGTTTTGGATAGCGAAGTTTTATAAACTTGCCCATATACTGTCATTTTTTCCTGAAATTTTTTAAATGGTTATTTTCCCCAGCTTTATTCAGGTCCAACAGACAAATAAAAATTATATATTGGAGGTGTACAATGTGATGTTCTGATGCACATATACAACATATACTTGTGAAATGATTGCCACAATCAAACTAATTAATGTATCTATCGCCTTGGTAATCTTTTATGCTTTTTATATAAAACACATTCACATTTAAATTTTGAACCCATCTGATACATATTTTTCTGCGTGGTATAAACCTGACTTCATTTTGGCCCAATGTTAGTGTTTTGTACCAATATAGTTTATTGAATAATCAGTTTACTCACTCACTTGAAAAACGACCTCTGCTGTGAGCTAAATTCCCGTATGTACTTGAATTTGTTTTTGGCTTTCCATTAGATCTCACTGATCTTACTGATTTCTGTCATTGCTCTACCTCCTCCCCATCACTCTAAACCCACTCACTGTGTTTCAGGTGTGACTGCCTGAGCCATTAACTGCTCTTGAATCCAGCATTGCCTGTCCTTTCCCTTCCCCTTACAGCATGTTTTCTGTCCTCCTTTCCTGTCTGGCCCATCGGTGCCTCTCATTCAGAGATACTCTGAGTTTTCAGAGTCTCCTGTCAACCTCTCACTCAGTTTGGATTTCTAAGGGACCAGGGGAGGCTTCCAGGACCTGAGAAGTCTGTTCCCATCCATAGTCCTGGCATAGAGGATGAAAGAGCTTTGCAGGGTGTGAGCTTTCAAACATCTCCCACCCACACATCCCTCTACTCCTCCCTACACGATAAAATAATTACTCCTTCCTCAGAGCTCCAGCATGACCACAGGGAGGCCCACACTCTCAGACTGCCTCATCTCATCGCCAGCAAGGTCTTGTGTAAGAACTGCTCTGTAGAGCTATTTAAAATTTGTTAGTGGGCTTATCTTCCCCAATCCCATGCATATATGGATGACTCCACAAGCTTCCCAGAAAAGTACGCAGTTGAAGACACACTTTACTATGTGTGACTGTACAGAGCTGCACGAGGACCCTCAATCTTTGAGGAATTTCGACTTTTCAAGAATTTTAGATCTATTGGAACAGAGGCATTGGCAGAAATATCATTTTTTCTGTTTTATTTAAAAGGGATAATTTTAGGGAAAATTGATATTTATGATATAGTTACATTTTTAGCACTCTATAAATCTGAAGCCATCCTGATAGCTGCAGAACATAAAAATGTACTATGGATAACTTGGTTTGCTCATAAAACGGTCATGTTTCACATATTAAATGTCAAAGTATAGTTTATGAAGACAGCAATTATACTTTTACTAATTGAATTGACATTCAAACACATTACAGTTTATAAAAGAAAGAATGACGACACAGTAGTGTTTAAGGAACAGAGCGCCTCAGAGTACTTCTAAAAACAGCACATTTCTTTGTTTCTTTGTTTTGTGTTTGTATTTCAATAGCTTTTGGGGTACAAGTGGTTTTTATTACATGGATGAATTATAGAGTGGTGAATTCTGAGATTTTAGTGCACCCATCACCTGAGTAGTGTACATTGTACCTAATGCATACTTTTTTTTTTTATCCCTAGCCACCCTCCCACTCTTCCCCTTCTGAATCTCTAAAGTCCATCATATCACTTCTTATGCCTTTGTGTACTCATAGCTTAGCTCCCACTTATAAGTGAAAACACACGGTTTTTGGTTTTCCACTCCTGTGTTACTTCACATAGAATAATGGCCTCCAGCTCCATCCTAGTTGCTGTAAAAGACATTATATTGTTTGTTTGTTTGTTTGTTCATTTATTTATTTATTGAGACGGAGTCTTGCTCTGTCATCAGGCTGGAGTGCAGTGGCATGATCTTGGCTCTCTGCAACCTCCACCTCCCAGGTTCAAGTGATTCTCCTGCCTCAGCCTCCTGAGTAACTGGGACTAAAGGCACCCGCCACCACGCCCAGCTAATTTTTGTAGTTTTAGTAGAAACAGGGTTTCACTATGTTAGCCTGGATGGTCTCAATTTCTTGACCTTGTGATCTGCCTGCCTTGGCCTCCCAAAGTGCTGGGATTACAGGCATAAGCCACTGTGCCCAGCCTATTTTATTCTTTTTAATCGCTGGGAAGCATTCCATAGTGTAAATACACCCCATTTTCTTTATTCATTAGTCATTGGGCACCTCGGTTGGTTCCACATCTTTGCCTTTGTGAATTGTGCTGCTATAAACAAATGTGTACAAGTGTCTTTTTCATAATAATGACTTCTTTTCCTTTGGGTAGGTACCCAGTAGTGGAATTGCTGGATTGAATGGTAGATCTACTTTTAGCTCTTTAAGGAATCTCCATACTGTTTTCCATAGAGGTTGTATTAATTTACATCCCCACCAGCAGTGTGCAAATGTTCCCTTTTCCCCACATCCATGCCAACATCTGTTATTTTTTGACTTTTTAATAACGACTATTCTTGCAGGAGTAAGGTGGTATCTCACTATAGTTTTAATTTGCCTTTTCCTGATGATTAGGAGGTTAAACATTTTTTCATGTTTTTTGGCCATTTGTGTATCTTCTTTTGAGAAATGGCTATTCATGTCCTTTGTCTACTTTTTAACGAAATTATGTGGTTTTTTTTCTTTGTGATTTGAGTTCCTTATAGATTCTGGATACTAGTCCTCTGTTGGATGCATAGTTTGCAAATATTTTCTCCCAATCTGTGGTTTGTCTGTTTACTCTGTTGACTATTTCTTTTGCTGTGCAGAAATCTTTTAGTTTAATTAGGTCTCATTTATTTATTTTGTTTTTCTTGCATTTACTTTTGGGGTCATAGTCATAAATTATTTGCCTAGGCTGATGTCTAAAAGAGTTGTTCCAATGTTGTCTTGTAGAATTTTTATGGTTTCAGGTCTTATATTTACGTCTTTGATCTATCTTGAGTTGATTTTTGTATATGGCGAGAGATAGGGATGCAGTTTCATTCTTCTACCTGTGGCTTGCCAGCTTTCCCGGTATCATTTATTAAATAGGGTATCCATCCTCCAATTCACGATTTTTAATGCTCTGTCAGAGATCAGTTGGCTGTATGTATTTGGCTTCATTTCTCAGTTCTCTATTCTGTTCCATTGGTCTATGTGTCTACTTTTAGGATTTTTTAGGTATACAATCATATCATCTGCAAACAGTGATAGGTTGATTTCCTCTTTTTCAATTCAGATGCCCTTTACTTCCTTCTCTTGCCTAATTGCTCTGGCTAGAACTTCCAGAACGCTGTTGAGTAAGAGTAGTGAAAGTGGACACCCTTGTCTTGTTCCTGTTCTCAGGAGGAATGCTTTCAACTTTAACTGATTTAGTATAATGTTGGCTGTGAGTTTGTCATATATGGCTTTTTACATTTTGAGGTAAGTCCTTCCAGTGCATAGTTTGTTGAGAGTTTTTATCATAAAAAGGTGCTGGATTTTGCCGAATGCTTCTTCTGTATCTATTGAGATGATCATAGTTTTTGTTTTTAATTCTGTTTGTGAGATGTATCACATTTATTGATTTGTGTATATTAAACCATCTCTGCATCCCGGGGATAAAACCCATTTGATCATGATGAATTATCTTTTTGATGTGTTGTTGGATTCAGTTTAAGGGAGGAGACCACCCCTCATATTGTCTTATGCCCAATTTCTGCTTCCAAAGAAAGAAGAATTAAAAACTAAAGGGCAGAAATGAAATCCACAGGCAGACAGCTCGGTGCCACACCCTGGGCCTGGTAGTTAAATATCAACTCCTGACCTAATCGGTTATGTTATCTATAGGTTACAGACATTGTATAGAAATGCACTGTGAAAATCCCTATCTTGTTTTTTTCCGATCTGATTACTGGTGCATGCAGCCCCCAGTCACGTACCCGCTGCTTGCGCAATCAATCATGACCCTCTCACACGCACCCCCTTAGAGTTGTGAGCCCTTAAAAGGGACAGGAATTGCTCTCTCGAGGAGCTTGGCTCTTGAGACAGGAGTGTTGCCGATGCCCCTGGCTGAATAAACCCTTTCCTTCTTTAATTCGGTGTTTGAGGAGTTTTGTCTGTGGCTCGTCCTGCTACAAGTTAGTTAATATTTTGTTGAGGATTTTTGCATTTATCAGGGAAATTGGTTTGTAGTTTTCTTTTTTTTGTTGTGTCCTTTCCTAATTTTGGTATCAGGGTGATACTAGCTTCATAGAATGTTTTAGGGAGAATTCTTTCTTGCTTAATAGAAATTTCTGGAATAGTTTCAGTAGAATTGGTACTAATTCTTCTTTGAATGTCTGGTAGAATTCACCTATGAATCCAACTGTCCTGGGCTTTTTAGGTTGGCAATTTTAAAATTACTGATTCAATCTCGTTGCTTGTAATTGGTCTATTTAAGGTTTCTATTTCTTCCAGATTTAATCTAGGAGGGTTGTATGTTCCCAGGAATTTGTCCATTTCCTCTAGGTTTTTTAGTTTGTGCACATAAAGATGTTCATCATAGTCTTGAATGATCTTTTGTATTTCTGTGGTATCAGTTGCAATGTCTCCAGTTTCATTTCTAATTGAGCTTATTTGGATCTTCTGTCTTCTTTTCTTGGTCAGTCTAGCTAGTGGTCTATTGATTTTATTTATTTTTTCAAAGAACCAGCTTTTTGTTTCATTAATCTTTGATTTTTTGTTGTTGTTGTTTAAATTTCATTTAGTTCTGCTCTAATTTTTGTTATTTCTTTTCTTCTTCTAGTTTCAGGTTTAGTTTGCTCTTGTTTCTCCAGTTCCTTGAGGTGTGACAACAGGTTGTCAATTTGTACTCCTTCAGACTTTTTGATATAGGCATTTAGCACTATAAACTTTCCTCTTAGTACTGCTTTTGCTGTATCTCAGAGGTTTTAATAACTTATTATCATTCATTTAGAATTTTTTAAAAATTTTCATCTTGATTTTATTGTTAATCTAGATATCGTTCAGGAGCAGATTATTTAATTTTCATGTATTTGTATAGTTTTAAGGGTTCCTTTTGAATTTGGTTTCCAGTTTTATTCCATTGTGATCTGAAAAGATACTCAATATAATTTTGATTATTTTAAAATTTATTGAGACTTGTTTTATGGCCTATCATAGGTTCTATCTTGGAGAATGCTTCATGTGCTAATAAGAAGAATATATATTCTACAGATCTTAGGTAGAGTGTTCTGTAAATATTCATTAAGCTCATTTGTTCTAATGTGTCAGTTTAGTCCATTGTTTCTTTATTGACTTTCTGTCTCAAAGATATGTTTAGTGCTGTCAGTGGTGTATTGAGGTCTCCCATAATATTGTTTTGCTATTTATCTCATTTCTTAGGTCTAGTAGTAGTTGTTTTATCAATCTAAGAGCTCCAGTGCTTGGTGCATATATATTCAGGATTGTAATATCTTTTTGTTAAATTGATCCCTTTATCATTATATAGTGACCATCTTTGTGTTTTTTTTACTGTTGTTGCTTTGAAGTCTGTTTTGTCTGATAGAAGAATAGCTACTCCTGCTTGCTTTTGGTTTCCATTTACATGGAATACTTTTTTCCACCCTTTTACCTTGAGTTGATGTGAATCCTTCTGTGTTAGGTGAGTCTCTTGAAGATAGCAGATATTTGGATTGCAATTTTTTATTCACTCTGTCATTCTGTATCTTTTAAGTGGAGTGTTTAGGCCATTTACACTCAACGTGAATATTGAGATACGAGGTACGGTTCTCTTCATTATATTAATTATTACCTAGTTTTGTTTTTCATTGTGTTATTGTATTATAGGCCCATTGTGAGTTTTAAGCTTTCAAGAGGTTCTATTTTGGTGCATATCAGGCGTTTGTCTCAAGATTTAGAACTCCTTTCAGCATTTCTTAGAGTGCTAGTTTGGTAGTGACAAATTCCCTCAACATTTGTTTGTCTGAAAATGACTTATTTCCCCTTCATTTATGAAACTTAGATTTGCAGGATATAAAATTCTTGGCTGACAGTTTTTTTTTCTGTTTATGGGGGTTAAAAATAGGACCCCAATCCCTTCTGGCTTGTAAGATTTTTGCTGAGAAGTCTGCTGCTCTAACTTCAAAGAGCAGTACAATAAAAGCATCAGGTAACCTACAAAAACTGCTCTTGGAATTCTTCCCTTCATGTTGACATTAGATAGCCTGATGACGCTATGCCTTGGTGAAGGTCTTTTTGCAATGAATTTCCCAGGAGTTCTTTGAGCATCTTAGATTTGGATATCTAGATCTCTAGCCAGGCCAGGGAAGTTTTCCTCAATTATTTCCTGAAACAAATTTTCCAGACCTATTATTTTCTCTTCTCCCCCAGGAACATCAATTATTCTTAGGTTTGGCATTTTTACCTAATCCCATATTTCCTGGAGATTTTGTTCATTTCTTTAGATTGTTTTTTCTTTAATTTTGTCTGATAGGGTTAATTCAAAAGCCCATCACTGAGCTCTGAAATTCTTTCTTCTACTTATTCTAGTCTATCGTTAAAACTTTCCACCGCATTTTGTAATTCCCTCAGTCTGTCTTTCATTTCCAGAAGTTCTGATTGGTTTTTCTTGATGATATCTATCTCTCTAGAAAATGTTTCATTTATATCCTGAGCTGCTTCTTAATTTCTTTATGATGTTTTTCACCTTTCTCTGATATCTCCTCAAGTAGCTTAATAATTGACCTTCTGAGTTCCTTATAGGTTATTTTAAAGATTTCATTTTGGCCTGGGTCCATTGCTGGAGAGCTAGTGTGATTTTTTTTTTGGGGGGGGGTACTATAGCATTCTGTTTTGTCATATCACCAGAGTTAGTTTTCTGGTTCCTTCTCATTTGAGTGGATTATTTCTTCTAATTATTCTTGAATTTATGTTTGACTTGACAGTATTTCTTTTATTTGTTGTTAAATTTCTTTTTTCTTCTTAAGGATAAGACTTTCATGCTTGTAGTTAGTTATAACCTAATTCAGTTCTTAGTGCTTTCATGGGTGAAGACTCTGTAAGAGTTTCCTGGTTACAGAGAGTCTTTGTATGATAGCTTTCTCATATGCTGGTTGTAGCAGCAATGTGCTTGGTGTGTGAACAAGTACACTATCTCCTACGGGGTTGAAATGGTACAGGTCTCTTAAAGCTTATCTTATTCTCCTGAGGCATACACTTTTTTAATTATTTATTTTCCCCCAGTAAAAATAGCACATTTCTTTCTGCTCCTTTGTGAATTTCACAGTTACTGAATCAGGTGGAACTCAATCAAGACTTTCAATTTTCAGAACTTTAGGCCCTCTTTCCCCATGTATCCTGACTAGGCACTGTGTAGTGGCAAATACCAAGTACTAGAGACAGACTGCTGGAGTCTGAATCCAGTTAATCTCTTTGTACTTCAGTTTCCTCATCCATAAGACATGTAATAAAACATTTATTCATAATACTGTAGTAAGGATTAAATTTATATATATATATAAAGTCTTCAGAGGAATTCTTAGCATACATGGACTTTATAAACATTGGCTATTACGACTTCACAATAATTCCTTAGGTTCTGTCCTCTACAAGGAGTAAATGAATGCAACTACCAGAAAGTTTATTTTCCTAGACTTTCATATTTGGAGTAAAAGACAGGAATACATTAATCTGTAGTTTTGGGACTACAAATTTGTGGCACTGGGGAAGCAAATTCAGTTCATAGATGCATTTTGTTTGACCTGAAAATGTTTACAGTTTTTTTTAATTTGAGGGCCTTTGGGTGAAACATGCATTCCCCAGTTAGCCACAGTCCCTCACCTTTTCCTATCACTTTAATTTCTATTTACCTGCCTGACTCCTGTAGATGCTTTACTTAAGCCGGCAAGAAGAGATCTACTGTAAAAGCAAAAGAAATACATAGTCCTTTAGTCTTTCTGCAATTGCAGAAACAACTTATAAACAGGCATAATTTCATAGGGAGTCCAGATATTGAAGTTATCTGGTAAACTTTTAAAATAACTATGATTATCATGCCCAAGAAGGTAATAGAAAAGGTTGAGAATGTTGGTAGATATCTGGAAGCTCTAAAAAGAAACCAAATGGGGATTCTAGAAGTCAAAATACAATAACTAAAATATTTTAGTGGTTGAGTTTAGTAGTTGACTAGATACAGCTGAAGAGAGAGCTAGTAAGTTGAGTATAGCTTAGAGAAAAATATTAGGAATGAGGCAGGAGAGACAAAAGACAAGAAAATACATTAACGAGGGTAAGAAACATGGAGAGCACAATGAGATAGTCTAAACACATCACTGAAGTCTCAGAAGGAGAGAAGAAAAAGTAAAACAGAAAAAAGAAGACATAATAGTTGAGAACTTTTCAAAACTGATGAAAGATCTCAAACTACAAGAATACCTAAAAACTCCAAATATAATAGACAAAAAGAAATACACAGAAAGAGAAGCACATCATAGCAATCACCTGAAACTCTTAAGCAAATTGAAAAAATTATGAAAGCAGAGGAAACAATGCAGATTATTCTCAGCAATGCAACAACTAGACTGTTGATTTCTCAAGAGAAACAATGGAAATTAGAAGGTAATGTAATTTCCATTTAAAATACTGAAAGAAAATAACTGCCAGTCTAGAATTCTGTACCCAGTAGAAATATTCCTCAGAAATGAAGATATTATAAATATATTTTCAGAGAAACAAAACTGAGACAATTAGTTACTAGTAGAACCTTAAAAGGAATTAGAGGGAATTCTAAAGGACATTAATCAGACAAAGGAAAATAATCGCAGACAGAAGATTGAAGACCCAAGGAGGAATGAAGAACAATGAAAAGGGTAAATAACATAGCTAAGTCTACATTGATATTGACTATATAAAATGGCAAAAATAAAGTCTTGTTGTGTTTGAAAGATAAATAAAAGTTAAATGGTGAGAAAATTGCATTAAAGCACTCTAAGTTCCTTGTATTGATCAGGAAGAGAGTAAAAAAATTAACAATTAACATTTAAACTTTGATGATTCAATAATGTGAACTATGACAAAAGCCTCTGTGTCTAAAAAATAGTGACGGATGACAGAGTCCAAATCTCTCCAGACATCCTCTGAAAAAGGCACCGCTTTTTTTTCCCTACATTGTGTCTCGGTTAGGACATCTCAACATCATCGAGATGTCAGTTTTTCCTAATTTCATTTATAAACCTATTGTAATCAAAATAAAATACCAAGAAACTTTTTTGTTCTGGTGCTAAAGTGCCTGGAAAAATTAAGATACAAGAATAACTAGGAATAGTACTGAAAAGCAAGAGCTCTGAGATGGAACAAGCCTTATCAACATACTATTAACATACTACATTAACTAACATACATACAACATACTATTAACATACAACAACTTATTAAACATACTACAAATCCTCTGTAACTAAAATGGTGTGGTACTGGCACATGAATAAACAAAAAGACTATTGGAATGGAACAGAAAGTCAAGAAACCATGTATATAATACAGGTGGTATCTCAAATCGCTGGGGCAAATAATTACTTTTTAATAAGTAGTATGAAAAAACAGATAGCCATTTGTAAAATATAAATTTATATCCTTCCCTTATACCATACACAAGAATAAATGCAAGATGAATCAGGTATCAACATATACAAAATTAAACTATACAAGTACTTGAAGAAAACATGGGTGAATTCCTGTATATCCTGAGTAGAGGGGAAGGTTTCCAAATTGTAACTTAAAATCCAGATGCAAACAAAAAAGATTGATAAGTTTGACTACACAAATCAATTTTTTTTTTTTTTTTTTTGGATATAGAGTCTCACTCTGTCTTCCAGGCTGAGGTGCAGTGGCACGATTTCAGCTCACTGCAAGCTCCGCCTCCTGGGTTCATGCCATTCTCCTGCCTTGGTCTCCCGAGTAGCTGGGACTACAGGTGCCCGCCACCATGCCTGGCTAATTTTTTGTATTTTTAGTACAGACAGGGTTTCACCATGTTAGCCAGGATGGTCTCGATCTCCCGACCTCGTGATCCGCCTGCCTCGGCCTCCCAAAGTGCTGGGATTACAGGCGTGACCCACCACACCCGGCAGAAAACAATTTTTAAAAACATTTTTTAATGGCAAAGAATACCATGAGTAACTCAAAATGCAAATGACACATTGGGAGAAAATACTTGCAATATATGTTACAGATGCAGGTTGATATCCCTAATATATAAAGAATTGTTTTTGATTGAGAGGGAAAAGTGACAAAAAATGGTAGTAAAGTGACAAAAGACATGAGCAAACAATTTACAAAACATATCAAAATAGCTCTTAAATATCTGAAATACAAAACCTCACTCAAGATAAGATAAATGAAAGTTTAAACTAAACTAAGATATTATGTTTTACCCTTCAGATTGGGAAAAATTCAAAAGCTTGATAAATGTGTAGTAGATGAGGTTGCAGGGAAATATGAAGTCTCATGTATTGCCTATGGGAATGAAAAAATGGTGTAATTTCTGTAAAGGAGAATTTGAGAATATCTGATACAACTACATATTTGCTAAGCCTTAGACTTAGTAACCCTATTTCTAAGAATTTACTCTGAAAATACACTGCCAGCAATGTGCATAAAGTTTTTCACTGCTGCATTTTGTGTGAATGCAAAATACTGGAAATTGCTTAGATGCTTACATATAGGAGGTTTGTTGAAAAAAAATATATAGCACCTACATACAGTGGAGTATCTTGCATCTGTTTAAAAAAAACTGAAGATTATTTCCATGAACTGATGTGGAGTAATTTTCAGAATATATCTTTAAGGGGCCAAAAGCATACTGCAAAAGTGTATGTATAGAATGCCATCTTTAGTGTAACAAATAAAGGGAAACAATAAAAACAATAAAACATGTGATTTGCTTACTTCTGCCAAAAGAATGAAGGGGGAAAACAGTAAAAGAAGTTACTTACAAATATAAGAGGAATGGGATTGAAGGGGCAGGGCAAATATTGCTACTCTTTCTATGGGCCTTTTTGCATAATTTTGGCTTTTGGAATCATGTTAATGTCCTACATAACCCAAAAAGCAAAATAAAATCATCAGAAACAGAGAAATTAACTAAAACTAAATGCAAACAGGCATAGAAATTCAGCTGTATTTCAAATTAATCATATAACCACATCGTAGGGGGAAAAAAACACTGGTCCAAATAACTTTTGAACACAGCTCTTTGACTATACTATATATCCTCAGTTTAGACAAAATAACTACAAATTTTGAACTATTTTTCAGAAAGCTTCCTTTTGGTGGTGCAAGTAAAGCTATTTTGAAACTAATTTGAATGCATTGTAGGACTGAGTGATTGAGTAAATGGTTTGGTGTTTTTGGGAGCTAGGATTCTAAATGTGGAAGAGAGAGGTCTCAATATTAAATAAGGAAATGTGAGAAAGAACTCTGTGGAGCTGGATGGGAACTGTAAATGCCAGTATGAATGCAGGATTTCTTATTCATAAGATATTCCTTAGCTCTACAATGAAAAGACATAGAAATAGTGACATTCCAGTAGCAATGAGTGTATCTAGTGCCAAAGTCATCAAAGGGAAATCATTAAAAAGAAACCAGGAATCATTGGAGAAATGGCTCATTTCTCAGGGAAGGTACAAGATAGATCTGAAACTTTTTTTTTTTAGTGCCAGAAAACAAGAAAGCACTCAAAAACAAATAAAATGAGAGTATGTTACAAAGATAAAGAAACCACCTTGAAAGGTCACTGACTGGATCAAATCTGGGACAATTTGAGCATCAAAACAATAGGGACATATAATTATGTTTTATACATCTATATAATTATATATTATAACCTGTTTAAATAGGGATGAGTTTAGGTAATAGATAGGTGATAGACAGGTAGATAATAGACAGATGGATGAGAAGGGGGGGGGTGCTCAGTTGATATATGCTGCAAATATTTCTTCCAGTAGAATGCCAACTGGTAAATATGGAGGAAGCAGTAGAAGTGGAAAAATCACTATTTTATAACCATCACAATAAAGACTGGATCAGGCATAAATCATCAATATATGTGAAATTGAAGGAGAAAATTTGATGAGGAGTAGGATGTTTTGATGATCTCAAAGTATCTCCCCATAGATCTAGATACAATGTCTAGATAGGACATTCTAGAACCCAAAATTGCAGTATTTGAAATTTAGATCTCAATGCACAGGCTTAACTGCAGATCGGACATAGCAGATCATTAGATAGTATTCAAACCTTGACATAGAGAAAAATATTAAAACACAGAAAGTTTGAAAGTAAAAGAATGGACAAAATTTTATTATCTAAACATTAATGATAAAAAAGTTTATATACTTGTATTTTTGCCAGACAAAGCAAAATTCATGGCAAAAAACATGACTAGAAATAAACAGGGACATTTCAAAATTGTAAAATATTCAACTGAAAAATAAACTTAAAATGTTTATGCACTTAATAATACACCTTCAAAATGTATAAAGATTGACACAACCATGAAGAGAAGTAAGCAAATCCACACTTGTATTGGAAGATTTTTTTAACACATTGGTCTTGATATTCGACAGGCAAAAAAGAGAATAATAGAGACATTTAAATGCATAATTAGCAAACAACCTCATAAATATTTTTAAAATACTCCACGCAACAAATTAAGAGTATGCATTTTTTTCTTTTCAAGTATACATGAAATATTTATATTCTAATTGACTTTATGCTGGGTCATAAAACAAATCTCAACAAATTTCAGAGAACTGAAATCATACAAAGAATGTTCCCTGAAAATTTTACAATTAAACCTGAAATCAATAACAAAGACATAATTATGAATTTTTCATATATTTAAGAACTTAGAAATATATTTCAACATAACCCATGAGTCAAAGAAGAAGTCATACAGGACAGTAGAATATTTAAGCTGAATAATAATAAAAATATCAAAATATGTGTGCGTGGCATGTGTGTGTGTGCAGTAAAGAAGAAAGACTAAAAAAATCATTGACTCAGGCACATTTCTCTAAAAGCTGGAAAACTAACAGCACATTAATAGCAAATAAAGTAGAAGCAAATTAATGATAAATGTAAGCAGAAATTAATGAAACAAAAGTACAATGGAAAGTATCAACAAACCCAAAGTTAGTCCTTTGAGAAGACAAGCATCCTTGATATACCTCTATTGGGATTAAGAAGAAAAGGTGGGGATCAGGTGGTTGGAGTGGCACTGCTCTAGCCAGTAAATGACCTGCGACATAACTATTTGCAAAACTAATGGGGAAGGCCATTCAAGATAAAGATAAGTTATATCACAGGAAAGCAATTGAAAATGCAAAAATGAAGCATCTGAATGAAGGACTAATTACACTGAATTCAGCACTTATGAACCTTATCTGCAGACATGTACAGACTACATCCTAAGATTGACTTCTGCTTCAATAGAAATACATGAACCAGTGCCTTACTGGAAGTGATCTGTGTGTTTTAAAAACTGGTATATCTCGGTAAATTAGGGATTTCTTCTTGGTTTGGATCCATTGCTGGATATGAAAGATGGCAAGTCCGGATAGAAGTAAAGGGAAGACATTAAAAGCAAAAAATAAAAAAATAAAAAATAAAACAATGCCCCCAGGTTGCCGGAAGCAAGTGGAGATTCTGAATAAGTCAAGGCATGTTGAAGCACTGAAAACAGCAGCAGCCGAGAGTAATGTTCGAAGTGATAATCAGAATTTCAGTCCTAGTGTCATAACTAGCAAATGAAGACATTCTGAAAATGGTGCTTCCTCATTGGACTCTAATAAAAGTTTGATACCAGAGAAAAGTAAAGTATTCTCTCGGAATTGCAGAAAACCAGTAGAAGAAATCGTTCATTCTGAAACAAAATTGGAACAGGTTGTTTGTCTGTACCAAAAACCAAGTAAAACAACAGATTCCCCAAGCACAGTCTTTATATAAGAGGCGAAAGATTCACTGAACACTTCCAAAAACCATTCTGAAAACCATTTTGAATATTAGACGAATGTAACAGGATCCCTTTTTGAGCACAAAGGGGCTTGTAGTCTAAAGTCCAGTTTCTGTCCACTGAGTTTATTGAGTGGTGGTGTTCAGATGCCAAAGTCTACAGCAACCAGTGCTGTGGATAATAAGAAACTGACCAGACGGTTTTCCATTTAGAAACAAACTCCAATTCAGAATCACATTTGTCTTTTATTAAAGTGACAACATTTTAAGTTCAGAAGGCTCATGTTTTGTGCCTGTTGAGAAAACACCTAACTTGGTGAATTCAGTCACTTGTAACCAACTGTGTTCATGACATTTTGAAAACTGAAGAATCTAGTAGAACCTGTCCTTCCAGCATTTCAAATTGTGAAAGTGCAGATTCAACTTGGCAGTCATCACTTGACACTGATAACAACAGCCATTATCAAAAGAAGAGGATGTTTTCGGAAAACAAAGAAAAGATTAAATGCATGAAAACTTCAGAGCAAATTAATGAAAATATTTGTGTAGGTTTGGAAAGGCAAACAGCATTCCTGAAACAGGTCAGATATTTGATTATCTGTAGTATAAATTATGAACTATTTGACAACAAACTGAAAGAATTGAACGAATGCACTGGGAAGATAGAGTGCAGGAATAAACATGAAGGAATAGCTGATGAATTTTTGTGAATTGCTTCACAAAAGGAGGAATTGCTTCACAAAAATAGCAAAACTCCATGAAGGAATAGCTCCATGAAGGAATAGCAAAACATGAAGGAATAGCTGATGAATTTTTGTGAATTGCTTCACAAAAGAAGGAATTGCTTCACAAAAATAGCAAAACTCCAAAGACATATTAAAACAGTATTATTCTCTCAAAGGAATTGTTTGGAACCAAACATGTTATCCAGTAATGGAGCCTGTAAGATTGCAAATTCCGACTATGAATTTGGATAAGAATCTGGAGTCAGGGCCCAGCACGGTGGCTCATGCCTGTAATCCCAGCACTTTGGGAGGCCAAGGCAGGAGGATCTCTTGAGGTCAGGAGTTCGAGACCAGCGTGGACAATATGGTCAAACCCTGTCCCTACTAAAAATACGAAAATTAGCTGGGCATGGTGGCCGGTGCCTGTAATTCCAGCTACTCGGGAGGCTGAGGTGGGGGAATCACTTGATCCTGGGAGGCGGAGGTTGCAGTGAGCTGAGATCATGCCTCTGTACTCCAGCCTGGGTGACAGAGTGAGACTGTCTCAGGAAAAAAAAAAAAAAAAACCAGAATCTGGAGTCAGTTAATAGTCCAGTTTAAAGAAAGTCTTCTGAGAATTATGAGCCTTCTAACCCTTCAGAAAAAGGAAGTAAAAAATTAATTTGTCACCAGATTAAAATGAGTGTTTCTGAAAGTAACAATGATGATCTTACGTTGATTTCAGTGAAAAGTCCTAATTTGACAACTCCAGTTAAATCAAATCCAACAGATATCAGAAAAATTACATCAGGAAATTCCATCAGTTCTCCCATTGCTGAAGTTATGGCTGTACAGAGGAAACTCGATTCTACAATTGATTTGACAAAAGAAGGCCTATCCAACGGCAATACAGAAAGTCCAGTATCCACCCTGGAGTACCTTTGAAAGCTATTTTAAACTCAAAAGAAACAACCTCATTGGCACAAAATGCAGCCCAGGTTCCTGAGTCCTTTGAGCACCTGCCACCACTCTCAGAACCACCACCACTAATACCTGAATTAGTAGATAAAATCTCAGACACACTTCCTCACCAGAAGCCTGAGCTCAAAGTGAAATGCGTTTTGAGACCCAGTGTTCTCCTGTAGAAACTTACTACCTCTTCCTGTGTTATGAGAACCCTAATAATAAGTTAATTTGGAAGAAGATTGGAGAAATTAAAGCTTTACCACTCCCAATGGCCTGTACTTTAACTCAGTTTTTAGCTTCCAACAAATATTATTTTATTGTCCAATCAAACGATATTTTGGATGGTATGGACCATTCTGTGATATAAAATCTATCCCTGAGTTTTCTGAAAATCTTACCTAAAAAAGAGGTCTTCAATAATTATATATTATACCACATTTTTTCCATATTTGTGTTGTTTACAATATCACTGTAATACCATTTCCCATTGTAAAAGGTCAGCTCAGATTGTGAGCCCTTTCTATAGAAACAGTCCTCTTCTATATGCTGTAAGTGGCCAGTAATTTGATGAACTTCTGATGTGTATTAAATATATCCTTCCAGTGGATAAGTTCTAAAACATACACTCTCATGAACCCATGTTGCTGAGGTGTGTTGTGAACAATACCTTTGGTGATTGGGGAACTGCTGCTTTCATCAGAATACCTAGAATACAAGCAGCCACTGTTTCCTCCATTGACAATCAGCATTTAGTGACCTGCTGTGGTCAGCATAGCTACAGGAAAAATTGGTTCTTTTTTTTTTTTTGAGACGGAGTCTCACTCAGTCGCCCAGGCTGGAGTGCAGTGGCACGATCTTGGCTCACCACAAAATCGGCTCTTGACTGAGGCCAAGTCATCCTTGGGGTGCACCTCCACCAAGATTTTATGAAAAGATGACATTTTGAGCTAGATGATAAAAATAAATGTAAAAATTTAAAGATTTCATGAAAAAAAAAGAAGAAAAGGGAGAAGACACATATATATCCAATGTCAGGGATGAAAAATCAACTTTGCTAGAGATTCTGCTAATATTCCAAATAATAAGATGATACTAATGGGATATTATTAATAAAACAACCTAGATTTAGATTAGATGAACAATATCATAGAGAAATGCAACTTAAGATCTTCATAACTTTGGGATACGAAGAGATTTTTTTAGACAGGATATTTAAAAAGTTCTAACTATGATGGAAAATAGATGAAGTTTACCACCTTGAAACCAAGAACCTCTCTCTTCATCAAATGACTTGGTGAAAAGTAAGCCAACAGTGGGAGAAAAGATTTGCTACTCATATAGTCAACAAAGAGCTCCTATGCTGAATACAAAAAGAATTTCTAAAAATCAATAAGGCAAAGTCAAACAGCCAAATAGAAAACATTGGCAGAAAACTCGAATAAGCACTCCACAAATGAAGAGATCTAAATGACACATGGAAAGGTGTTGGGCCCCATTACTAACTGGGGAATGTAAATTCAAACCATGCATTACCGATGCACTCACCAGAACGGATAAGCTCTGGAAGTCTGTGATACCAAGTCCTGTGCAGCTCTGGAGTACAGGTGCAACAGCGGGCACTCTTCCCATTGAAGGAAACCAGAACGTGTCACTCCAAAATCTACCTCTTTGAAATAAATACTTTTGAACTGAAGGCAATTAAAAAGTAGCAAAGGGAGAAAGAGCTCTTTCTATTCTCTCCTTGCCCCTACTGCCTAAAGACAGGATATAAATTATCCTTTACTGGAGATGACTGCTGTTAGCTCAGAGATGGCTCCGGAGGAATCTACAAATAACCCTTACTCCATTAGTTTCTTCCCATATTCTACTCATAGCTACCTCTGGAAGCTTAAAACTTTGTCTTGTCACTTCTCTGAAATTTGTTATTCTTTGTTGAAGCTGTTAAATAAGCCAGAGTTTCAAGTCACTGCTTTGAGGTACCTTTCACTGAAGTTTCTCTTATGTGATGCATGCTGTTTGCATTTATACACTTGTCTGTTTTCTCTCTTGTTAATCTGTCTTTAGTAACAGGAGTCTGTCCCAACAATACATTTATAAGGGCTGAAGAAAAATTATGTTGTTTCCTTGGCATCATGCATTGCTGGTGGATATGCAAGTTCACATGATTTCTATGGAAAACAGTTGTCAGAATCTTCTAAAGTTGAACATATACATACCCTATGATCCCAAATTTCTTGGAATTTCCAAAATTTCTTAGATTTATACCCACAGAAATTCATGTACACATGTACTTTAAGATTTGTATAAAAATATTCATAGCTGCGTATTGACCATGGCGCCAAACTGGAAGTGATGTGCATGTGTATCAGTTGTAAAGTTGAATGATCTAGAGCTATGTGCTAATTATGTCTGATGAAAAAGCCAGATTCAAAAAAGTAAATACTGTATGACTTGATTTATATTAAGTGCAAAAACTAGGCAAAAAGTTAGTGCTTAGGAATGTATGTTTAGGTAGTAAAGCTATAAAGAAAAGTATAGAAGTAATTGCCATAAAAATCAGGATAATGTTGCCCTTGTTGAGGAGAAAACATGAGGTGGCTTATGGGTGTTGATCATCATCTAAATCAGGAATTGGTAAATTACAGTCTGGTACCTATTTTCATAAATAAAGTTTTATTGGAACAATGCAGGCACTTTTGTTTAATATTGTCTGTGGCTCCTTTCACAATGCAACAACAGATACAGATGCTGTGACCTGAATGTTTGTGCCTTTCCTGCCAAATTCATATGATGAAACCTAATCACCAATGTGATGATACTAGGAGGCCTTTGGGAAGTGATGAGATTATGAGGGTGGAGCTCTCATAAATGGAATTAGTATCTTTATAAAAGGGGCCCCAGAGAGCTAACTTGCCCCTTCTACCGTGTGAGAACACAGTCAGAGGGAACCTTATAGGCCAGAAACCGGGAAACAGGCCCTTACCAGACGTGGAATCTGAGTCAGCTGGCACTTTGATCTTGGACTTCCCAGCTTCCAGAACTGTGAGAAGTATTTTTTTATTGTTTATAGGTCACACAGTTTATGGTATTTTGTTACAGCTGCCTGAACGGACTAACACAGCAGAGTTGGGTAGTTGCTGAAGGGATCAGCTACGTAAAATATTTACTCTTGCTCTCTAGAGAAAAAGTTTGCTGACCCCTGACCTAGACTTCCACCTGGGTATTGATCTCATAGGTGCTTCTTTGTGACAAATCACTGCCCTCTACATTCTATTTCTGCTATACATTTTTCTTTTGTATATCTTTCTGTGTATATGCTGTATTTCACAAGAAGATGATATTCAAGCTCTATATTTGAGTTTCAGCTGAGAACAACAGAACTGGGTGGAGACGTGGGCACTGGGAGGTGGGTGATTCACCTTCTTAGAGCCTCCTTACATACAATTTGCACTTACTGGTCAGCCAGTGTATACTTCACAGGTTTCCAGAGTTGTTCAAGAACCATCAAAACATGAATGTTCCTTTTTTTACAAATGAAGAAACTGAGGCTCAGAGAGATTTAACTGTCTTGCAGAGTTCTCAGAACTTGGGGGAGGAGATGGGATTTGAATGCATTCTGTCCAACTATGAAGTTCGTAACACCAGGAGGTTGCCTCCTAGCTATTGTTAGAAACAAAACAAATAAGAAGGAAAAACTCAGCCTGATCCTCAGGCATTTTAAGGGCCCGTAGCCAGCTCCTAAATTTAGCCAGTATTTTTTTTCTCCAGAATAGATTTTAAAAATGCTTAACTGGAGCATGTTTTTAGTCTCCTTAATAAATTGCTTTACCAAAAGGCTTGCAGAATGGGAACTACGCCCAGGAAACTTCTAGTCCTAGTAACCTGCCTGTGGTTGCACAGGAGGACCAATCTTCAAACCCAAGTCTATTTCCAAAGCTTGCGGTGGCCTACAGGTGACTGATAACTTTAATCACACCCCACTCCAAGCCTCTCTGCAAGCCTTGAAACTGAAAGGATGGGATTGGCCCAACCAATCATTCCCGACAGAGCTTTGTACTCTGCTTTCTTTCCAATACTCTGAGAGCCACAAAGGAAACAATCGCCTTTCCCAGGAACAGTACAGGCTGAGATGCCTTCTCTGGATTTGCTGTGCTTCAGCAAAGCCCTTATTGCCTCCTGCTCCACAGTTCACCAAGTGTAAATTATGGGGAAGATTAACCTGCTTATTATTACAATTGTTCACTCAACTCTTAACACCAAGAGCCATTACAGGGAAATTAGACTTTGGGGAATGCTATTTACAGCTGCTGGACTGGCACCCAGGGGACTGCTACTAAATTCATTTATATGTTTTTCCCATGGAAATTCTCAGTGGATTTAGGTTACTCTTTCAATTTCCTAATCCTTCAGTGACCTTACATTGTCCAGCTCATCATAACCCCTTCCAGTGACATTTTCTTTCCCATCATACTTGAGATTATTTCTCTAACAGGCAGAGTTATGACCCACTCTTGCTAATCCTCAACATATCAGGGGAGCTGTGGGCTAATGTGTTTATAATGGCATCAGAAAGACCTAGGTTCAAATTCTGGTCCCGGGAAAGAAGAGGCAAAATAACCCTAGACAAGTTATTTAATCTCTCAAAACTTCAGGTTCTGCATACATTAAATGCACAGTTGTTAAGATTCAATGAGGTAATACATACAAAACATGCAACATGATATCGGGCTCATAGGAAGTGATGGTGGCCAACATGATAGTTGTTTAATTCTAGGTATCTATTGTTGTTGTTTAATGAAATCCTGACTTTATTTATAGACTGAGCAGACTGGGAGGGACCAGGAGCAATGGAAAGGGTTTATGGAGCCTGATGGAAATGGGACTTGCCAGGATGGACTGACAACATTCAGTGAATAGATGGCTTGGGAGTAGGATATCTGCCCTTCCCACACACTCCCACCCCTCGCCCACATTCCCTGGCTTGGGACCTCTGCTGCTTTACCAACCAGACCTCATGTGATCCTGCAGCCCAGGGCTGGGCATGGGCCCTTGACTCTTCGTAAATTCCTGGCTGTAATTCTGTGTTCTTTTTGGCACTGACTTCATAGCAGCAGAATTTTAATAGACATCAAACATCTGGTTCTGTTTGGCTTCAGTTTTCAGTTAGAATATAGTAAGTCATCCTTTCCTCACCACTCCAGACCTTGCATATTTCTGAAGACACATTGTTTCCCTTCTTAGCTAGTGGCAGGGATGGGCCTCTGCCCTGCTGTAGTTTTGGTATTTAACATTTTTAGGGCCACTTAATCTAGATGTCACTGGACTTTCAGTCCCGTTTTCTCACTTGCGCCTATGACAATGACTCTGAGGTTGCTGGGAGCCAGGATCACCCCTACTTTACTGGTGAGGAAATGGGTAGTCTA
Source organism: Mandrillus leucophaeus (assembly GCF_000951045.1). Lineage (NCBI taxonomy): Eukaryota > Metazoa > Chordata > Mammalia > Primates > Cercopithecidae > Mandrillus > Mandrillus leucophaeus. The sequence continues at coordinate 388,067 of NW_012110031.1, read as the reverse complement.
ACACCAAGTTATATCTGGGTCTAGATGCCACATCTCTTGGGTCTGTGCCAGCACGCTGTGCTCTAAAAACCATCATTGTCTCCTTCCTAGAGACGAGGCTTGCAGCTGCAGATGGGTATCAACTCATGGGAAGCCACTCCTTTCAAAGACCTGGATGAATTTATTCTGGATGTTTCTGGCAAGGCCCCAGGTCCAAAGAATGAAGAGGGCCCTGATGGACCCTCTGCACTTACAGACTTAGTGTCTGAACCTACATGTCTCACCACCTTGTCCCTTCCTTTCTGTTCCAACCTGCCTGGCATCAGCCCTCACCTGTTCCCCTCATTCCCTCCTCTGCCTGTTCTTTCCCTTGGCTGTAGTCAATAGCTCCTTCCAGCTTCCAACTTTTGGCTTCATCTCCTGGCCACTGACACCTATGGTGTCTCTGCCTTTAACCTGGCCCCAGCATGCCTTTGTGCTGCCCTCTTAGGAAACTTTCATCTTTTTTTTTTTTTTTTTTGAGATGGAGTCTTACTCTGTCACCCAGGCTGGAGTGCAGTGGCACGATCTCGGCTCATTGCAACCTCTGCCTCTAGGTTCAAGCGATTCTCCTGCCTCAGCCTACTGAGTAGCTGGGATTACAGGCGCCCACCACCATGCCCAGCTAATTTTTTTTCATATTTTTAGTAGAGAGGGGCTTTCACCATGTTGGTCAGGCTGGTCTCGAACTCCTGACCTCAGGCGATCTGCCCACCTTGGCCTCCCAAAGTGCTGGGATTACAGGCTTTAGCCACCACACCTGGCCAGAAACCTTCATCTTGAATTTGTCTTCTAGACCCTGATGGCAGCTCAGGAAGTCCTTGCAGGCCCCGAGTGCTCCATAATACAATCCTAGAAGCACAGTCTGATCTGGTGCTTGTATATCTGATGCCATTCAGGTCCCATATGCAGACCTGAGGCAGGCTGGACATGTAGAATGGTTGAATAACTGGGCAAAATTTCTAGTTATCGCTGTTCCTCCCCTTCAGAAGGAATATGATATTCCACACTGCTGGGGTAATGCTTCATCATCCCCTGAAGTGGCCTGGGCTGCTCTGCCCAGCCTGTGCCTGGCAGTGCCTGCCCCTCACCTGGCAGGAGTCTATGGGCTTTGCAGCCAGGGCCTGCATTTTTTATATCATCCTAAGCCAGCAATATCTCTGCCACCATTCTCCTTGGCTCAGTCTGCTCAAAGTCTCTCCTGCTTTCACATATCAGTCTGCTCACTGTGGGCTTGCCCCTGGTTTCGGACCCTAGTTTACCTGCATTCCTGGACTTGATCCCACCAGTTCAGCTCCTTGCTTACTGCAGGTCTATTCTCTCTTTAGCTGTGGCACAGTGGGATTGACCACCTGTGCTGGTTAATTTTATGTGTGAATTTCGCTGGACCTTGGTGTCCAGCTAATTGGTCAAACATTATTCTGAATGTTTCCATGAGCGTGTATTTTTGGATGAGATGAACATTTAAATCCATGGACTCTGAGAAAAGCAGATTGCCCTTCACTATGTGGGTGGGTTTCATCTAGCCCATTGAAGACTTTAATAGAACAAAGACCGACTTCTGCCAGCAGAGGGATTGTGGCAACTGACAGCTTTGGACTTGACCTGCAACATGGGCTCTTCCCTGGGTCTACAGCCTGCCAGCCCACCCTGTGGATCGTGGACTTGCATGACTCCATAATTGTGTAGGCAGTTCCCTTCACTATCTCTCTGTATAGATACACATCCTATGGGTTCTGTTTCTCTGGAGAACACTGATTAATACAGCTTCTAACACAGGGATGGTTAAGAGAATGGATTCCAGAGCCTTAAAAAAAAAAAAACTTACAAATTTTAATGATCAACTTAAAAGTTATGTTTTTTGCCTTTTTTATTGTGGTGAAGTATATATAACATAAAGCTTACTATTTTAACCTTTTTTTTTTTTTTTTTTTGAGTCGGAGTCTTGCTCTGTTGCCCAGGCTGGAGTGCAGTGACACGATCTCGGCTCACTGCAACCTCTGCCTCCCAGGTGTAAGCAATTCTCCTACCTCAGCCTCCCAAGTAGCTGGGACTGCAGGTGCCCACCACCATGCCTGGCTAATTTTTTGTATTTTTAGTAGAGATGGGGTTTCGCCGTGTTAGCCAGGATGGTCTCAATCTCCTGACCTTGTGATCCGCCTGCCTCGGCCTCCCAAAGTGCTGAGATTACAGGCATGAGCCACTGTGCCCGGCCTATTTTAACCATTTTTAGGTGTATAGTTCAATGGCACTAATTTAAGGACATTCACATTGTTCTGCAATCCACCTCCACACTCTCATCTTTGCAAACTGAACTCTGAACCTATTAAACAATAACTCCCCGTTTCCTTCTCCCCTCCAACTCCTAGACTTTCTGCTTTCTGTCTGTATGAATTTAACTACACTAGGTCCCTCATATAAGTGGAATCACCCAGTATTTTCCCTTTTGTTACTGGCTTTTTCCCCTGTGCAAAATGTCTTTAAGGTTTATCCATGTTGTAGCACGTGTCAGAACAGAACAACTATTAAGCTGGGTTCCTTGAGCAATTTTCTAAACTGCTTGAGTCATCTTATCTCATCTGTAAAATGGGAGTTGTAAGAGTATCAGCCTTATGGGGTTCAATGAGTTAGTATGCAGAAAGTTCTTGAGCAGTATCTGGCTCATTGTGAGTGCTTAAAAATGCAGCCTGACATTATTAGGTTCCTTTCTGATCTGGTGCCAAGGGTCCTTTTTCAAGATCTGCTGCCCTGCTCGGAATGGTGCTCTCTGGCCATCCCACATCTAGCACATGGTTTTCTCAGTGAATATTTGTGACATGAATGTACACATGGAACTTATTCTCTCCCCAGCTCTGGCCCTGGAGGGTCAGATGAGGGACAGAATCTCTAAGCTGTGACAGGGAGTAAAATAGAGCTCTCTTAAGTACCACAGTTACTTAAACTTCAATGGTTTTCAATATGGTACCTAAACCCCAGTAGCAGTAAGCTAATGATTTCATGTCAGGATGAAATAGGAAGCAACATTGGTCTACAACTTGGAGTTGATGGCCAAGTTCAGAGTTTAAGACCTTGCTTTGCTATTTGTTGGGAGTACAACCTTGAAATACTAATCTTCCCCTGGAAAACCTTAGTTTCCTCATCTGTCAATGTGGATTACAAGCTCTATTTCCCAGGGCTGCCATGAGAGCTTCACATGAGATTTTGATGGAACTCACTTTGTACATGATTCTGCACCACGAGGGCCACCCTCTTCCTCGAGTCCCTGCCTTGCTCGGGTGGATCTCAGCTACCAGGAAGCAGCACACCATTTGCAGTTTGGATTCAATTTCCTCTTGACTCTTCTTTTCATTACAAACATGATAAAAGTGAGAGAGACAGATGGCAAGACTTGATTCACTTTTACAAAATGTTTTTATGGTGTGAATATAAAACTGAAAACGAGGGGAACGAGAAGGTTGCAATATCAGGGGAGTTGGGGAGGTAGGTGGTGAGCTCAGTAGGGAGGTTTTGGCTAATTGCCCATGTTTTGAGTGGTGCTCCCCGCCACCGGTCCACCACTCTGGACACCCTAGGACATCACTGTCAGTGAGGAGAGACAGACAGCAGATAGACTTTCTCCTTAAAGCACCTTCCTGAAGGGACACTCAAAGTCAAGACACTGGTCACTTACTGGCCGATGGCTCTGGGTCGGACCAAATGATGCTGCCTTTCCTAGCACGGTGAGGCAATGTTCTCTAGCTGAAGCCAGGGCAGCACAGAGTCTGCCTGAATTCCTCTCAACATTTGATTAGGCCAGGCTTTCTCAGCATGGCACCATCGATATCTTGAGCTGGATAGTTCTTTGTTGTGGGTGCTGTCCTTTGCGTTTTTGTATGTTTAGCAGCATCCTTGGCCCTTACTCACTAGATGCCCGTAGCACCCTTCCCATCCCAGTTGTGAAAAACAAATCCCCCCAGGGGCTGGCAAAACTGCCCCCTATTGAGAACTACTGGGTTATGCCCATCAGTTGGGGTGCCTAGGTCTGCCCTTCTCGTGGGGCTGGATAAGCCAGATGGAATAGGCAGAGAGTTACCTGGCAGCCCTTTACTGGGGATCTTTTGCTTGCTCTCCACCCTGAATCAAGGAGCTCCACTGGCCTCTGGCTTCTGGCTGGCATTGGCCAGTAAGGAACACAAGGAGGAGATCCAAGGAAGGGCAGAGGGTGAGGTCAAGGTATTCGTTCACCCACTTCCCCTCTGCAGGCTTGAGGGGATGGCTGCCTCCCTTGCAAAAGGTCACCTCTCCCTTTTAGTGGCCTGCTCCAGGTTCTGGGACCTGCTTCTCTCTTAGCTGCATCAGGTCTGGGGGTTGCTAACAGCTTCTCTCCCACTGCTGCTAGCCCCAGGGTGCTGCATGCTTTGGTCAGTTGCCTCCACCCTGTCTTCACCTTTCTGAATTTCTCTAATGACTACATTTGAATGTGCTGTTTGCTTGCTGTTGAAACATAACTGATTTTTACAAACAAATATTTATTTTTCTTGCATTAGTTCATTTGACCATTCATTTGTTCAACACATTGATTTTCATGTCTACCTGTCCTGGGCCAGGCATGATGCCAGGTACTGGGGGCACAGAAATGGATCAGACATCATTCCTGCCTGAAGAGAGCTTACAGTCTTGCTGTGGAATGAGACAGGAGGATGGTGATAGTCCGAGACCTGGTGCTCAGGTGCTCTATGAGAGGTCTGGCAAAGCCCTGGGGAGGACACAGGAAGAGTATGGCCTAGGAAGCCTGGTGACCCAGAGGAGAAGGTACTGGATCTCCTGCAGTGGTGACACATCATCAGGTGGTTCTAAGAGGATGTCCCCAGATCACAGCAGCACATCCTAGGCAGAGGCACAAAGTCTGCAGGCTCCTCTCTCCAGGCCCTGGGGACTCTCTCTGGGGAGGAGTAAGCTGTGCATGTTGAAGCCAAGAGCCTTCTTGCCAGGGCTCCAGAGCTCACTCACCCTGAGGCCCTCCACTCTTTGGCTAGTTGAAATCTGTGACTGATGCTGTGAAGAAAGAGAACATTCCAGTGCAGAGAAGTCTTTCCCCACAGCGGCTGCCAAACAGACTCCTTGCCGAGGTACCTCCCTGCTGCCTGCTAGCCAGCCCTATTTCAAAGGTCACAATTTCCTCCCTGTGGTTTTCTACAGAGCTAAAGTCTCCAAGACCCTGAAATAAATTAAAATATTGATTGATTCTTAATATTCTCTCAAATCTCTCAAAATCTCCAGGTCTTATATAAATCAATGTGCCAGTTCCAGGGACTTATTCAGTAATCTGCAAAGTATCCTGGTAATTACTTTCGGGCTGACCCCGTGGCAGAGGGAGGCCACCTTTCCATCATTTTTAGGGCCCTGGGTAGAGTAACTGATCAGAGGACTCTCTTTTCCTATTTCAACTACTGAACCTCTTCAACACAGTGCCTTGGACAGCACAAGGCAGCCCATCTGCTGGAACGAGTCTGTGGGGGCAGACCTGGGTTAGGAACTCGCCTCTCTGCTGCCCTGCCTCATTCTGCTTCTCCCCTCCACCCCTTCCACCTCATCCCCTGCCTTTTACTCCAGTGTCCTTAGCTTCTTGGCAAGGATAGTTCAGAAATTAATTTAATAACACTCCATTTCTGCAGATTAAGTAGAGAGCTTGTCTTATTGGGGAAAAGCTGTCTGAAAGCCTCAAGCACATGGGCCCTTCTGATGCTGCCCAAGGCAGCTGCCTGGATTTCAGGAGTGAGGGTGGGATGGGAAGAAGGAGTGGGGAGATGGGCCATATGCCTCTCATAACAGTGCTCGTTTACACTGCAGTAAGTAATAACGTGACTTCAGCTCATTAGGGGCCAATGCGGTTCTCAAAGAAGGGAGTGTGTTCCTAAGGAAGCTAGAGATGATGCCTTGTGTAAGGTCCTCCCCATCTGACCCCAACCACATCGGAGCCTCGCATTCTGCTGCAGCATCCCCTAACATCCTCCTGTCCTGAATGCCAGACAGGTGTATGGCCAGCCACCCCGGAACACGTTTTGTTCTTTCACCATTCTTAGCCTTTGAATATATTAATCTCTTTATCTGGGATGCTTTGCTCCTCTTTCCCCCATCTGAAAAACTCCTGGTCATCCTTCAGAGCCTAGTTCAAGACCGGGTGCAGTGGCTCACACCTGTAATCTTAGCACTTTGGGAAGCTGAGGCAGGCAGATCATTTGAGGTCAGGAGTTCGAGACCAGCCTGACCAACATGGTGAAACCTGATCTCTACTAAAAATACAAAAAATTAGCCGGTGTGGTGGTACATGCCTGTAATCTCAGCTACTCGAGAGGCTGAGACAGGAGAATCACTTGAAACTAGGAGGCAGAGGTTGCAGTTTCAAAAAAAAAACCTAGTTCAAATGTGAACTCTTGTGGGGAACTCCCACACTTCCTGTGTTTTCCTCTGTAGTTGAGGATTCAGACAAACCTCAAAGGTGTTTGCAGACATGTCTGCAGGTGTCTGGCTTCCCATCGCCTTAGAGTAAAGCTCTCATGGTGACCTACAAGAGCCCATGTCATCTACCTTTCATAATCTCTCTGGGCTCCAGTAACATTGACTGCCTTACTGTTCTTCAAAAGCCGGCAGCCAATGCCCCCACCCCACTCAGGTTCCTTGCATTTGCAGTTCCCTCTGCCTGGGGCGCTGTTCCCCACAGCAGAGGTGGAAGAAGTTGCTCTCACAGAGGGGACATGGGGGTCACATTGTAGATCTCCAGGTGAGCATGTTGCAGCAGGGTCAGGGTGTGCAGTCTTCTGCTCACTTCTGCTTGGTGCAGGGTGAGCTTCAGGACACCAGTGGGGACACCCTGTGGAGCAGAAACAGAGAGATCCACAGACCTTGAGACTTGTGGGGAAAGGGAAACCTGGGGCTCAAGAATTCACCTCATGTGCAGACACACCCAAGGCCTCCCCTGGGAGCCCAGAAGCATTCAGAGGGCACTGTGGAGTGGTTGTGATCCTGTGTGAGCAGAAGGGAGTTATGACACAGTGAGGTCTGAGGTACTGGGACTCTATTCCCGCCAACAGGCTAGAGGAGGCGAAGAGTTTCCTGTTGTATTGACAGCATCATCTTGGGTTACAAATAGATTTCACACTGAGACATACGCCTACCTGTTCAAAGTGGCTGAAGGGCTTCAGGCCAACATCATGGAAAACACTCTCCAACCAACCATCTCAAGCCTTTCTGGATTAAGACTGATATATTCAAGTTTATTTTCCTCAAACTGCTAAGTAGAAAATGAGAGAATTTTTTGGTGGGTCTTTGCATAGGCCCAAGCAGGTGGGGCTTCCAACCCTATACCACAGGGTGATCACACATACACACATGCACACACACACACGCATACACATGCACCTGCGCCATGGCAGGCAGGAGCTGCAGGAGTGAGGCTGGTACTTCAGTCGATGGTGCCTTTCCTGTGGGGAACCATCTGTCCTTTTCCTTCTGCCAACTGCAGCCAATTTTCTGGTTCTTCTTTTTCATCCCACAGCTCCAAATTCTCAAGAGATGGGGTACAGATAGTGGTCATAATCTTATCCCTCCCCACAACATGGAAACTTAGGGTTCAAGACAATATGTCTACTTTTTTGTTTTCACTTGAGAACATCTGTGAGCTAGGCCAGCCTACAGGCCTAGTGGGCTGTAGCTAGAGCAGGGAGCTTCTCATCAGGATAGTAGGAAGTGTTAGGATGAGATGAGGCTGAGACCTAAGGCCCAAGAGGAGGGGCTTAGGTGACTAATATGAGAAGGCCAGGAGAAATGTTAAAACTGGGAGCAGACATGGAAATCAGAGAACCAGGGAGAGAAGAGCAGGCATAGCGGCCACCGAGAAATTGAGGAAGCTCTAGGACAATCTCTTGGAATAGGTATGGTATTTGTTGCTGACTTTCACAGGCCTGCAAAAATATGATAAACGGGTGGGCAGTCTGGGTTTGAGGCGTTGGGGTGGGATGAACAGTTAGCCTAGATGGTTGACTCTAATATGGGAATCAACTCCTTCTCCTTTCTTAGTCTTGCCTTTACATAATCGTGTTAGGACAATCTTCATTCTTCTTGTTTTCTCTAAGGTAGAGAGGGATAATAATTACCAGAAATTTTATTTTCTGAAGAGAATGGGGATCTGAATTTATCAATCTTTATTCACTTTTCACTTCTTTTTTTTTTTCAGGGGCAACCACTTCACTCTTATTCTACATCTCTTTTGAGGAGATTCCTTCTAGAACTTTCCTTTCACTCACTCCAGGGGATGTTGCAGTCCTAAACAGGGACTTAGAAAAGTGGAGTTCCAGCCCCTTCCCCATTAATTACTGACTGCGTGACCCTGAGTATGTCACTTACCCTCTCTGGGCAATTTGGCTACATTATCTTCAAGGGCTTCCCAGCTGTGCTACTCTGGGATTCTCTAAGTCTATCTTCTTTATGGATTAATCTCTAAGCCACAATGACACCTCCATCCAGAAATGTCATTCCAAATGTTCACTGGTGAGCAGGTGTCTGCACACAGACCCTGCTCCCCAGATGCTACAGGCAATTTGGGAACTATATTTTTAAAATCACCACAGATGGGAAGACTAAATTGAAATGAGACTTGTTTGAAAACGCTGCTTTTAGCATTTTAGCCCTATCCTTCATCCTTCATTGCATTCAACTTTTCAGATGGCTGCCCCCAACAGCCCATGATCTTTTTGATTGCTCAACAAAGTCTCCTGGAAAAGAGCTTCTGATCACTGCTAGCTCTGTGGCTTCTCCTTCTTGCCATCCCATAATTCTTGTTCTAGTCCATTTCAGGGCTATTGAAGTCCCATATGATCAATGTTATGGCCTCATTAACTGACTCTGTTATCTGCATAAACATGGGCAGATTTGCTTTTTCATCATGCCCTAGAGGTCTATAACAGCATCGATGATCTTTCTTACTGTCTTAATTCATTTTGTGCTGCTATAACAGAATAACAGAGACAAGGTAATTTGTAAAGAACAGAGATTTATTTCTTACAATTCTGGAGGCTGGAAAGTCCAAGGTTGAGAGGCCTGCATCTGGCAAGGGCCTTCTTGCTGTGTCATCCTATGGTGGAAGGTGGAAGAGCAAGAGAATGCATATGTCCATGACAGAGAGAGAAAGAGAAAGAGAGAGAGAGAGAAGTGGGGGTAGACTCATTTTTTAATCAGGAACCTACTCCTGCAATAACTAACTCTTGCAATAATGACGTTAATTCATTCACGAGGGCAGAACTCTCATGACCCAATCACCTCTTAAAGGTTTCATTGCTCAACATTGTTGCACTGGAGATTAAGCTTCCAACACATGAACTCTGGGGGACACATTCAGACCACAGTACCTACCATATCAGGCAGTAACCTTAATCTAAGTTCTAGGCTGAGCATGTTCATTTGCATATATCATCTTTTTATCCACACAGTAGTGCTCTTCCTGCATCTATATTGCTACTTTCCTTTCCCACACAAAATTTGGGAACTATATTTTAAAAATCACCACAGACGGGAAGATTGTTTCCTGAAAACAGTCTTTTTTTCAGATAATATCTCCAGAATTGGGATGATTTTTAACCTTAAGCCTGCCCCCGACTTGTTGAATGACATGCCGTCTGGGTGTAGTGCTTGTCCTGGGGGCTAGTATTGTCCTGGGAGTAGCCTGTCAGTGGGCAGAGCCTCAGGTGGGCTGGATGGTGAGCTGTAAGACAGGTCAGGAGGCAGGTGAGGGCTGGGGTGCAGTCATGGGATGAGATGCAGGTGTGAGCAGCTCAAGAGCCAGGGCAGATGGGGTCCAGGCAGAAAGGGCTAGCTGGGAACTGGGAACCAGGAGGTGAATGGAGAAAGTCAGAGTCAAGGGTGTTGGTAGCCAGGTTGAATCCAGAAGGTAAAGACCTGGAGCCAAGGCCAGCTAAACCCAATGCTGTATTGGGAACCCAAGCAACTTGATAGCCTGGGACCAAGGAGAGAATTCTGGGGATCTTGTTTGTGACTGTGGAGACAAATTGTCTGAATTTAAATCCTGGCTCTGCTCCTTATAGCTGAGTGTCTGGGAGAAAATTATTTAACTTCTCCATGCCTTGGTCTCCTCATCCATAAATTGGATGACTATAATAGTGCCTTTCTTATAGGATTGTTTAAGGGAGTTAAGACATGTAAGGTTTTTAGAAGTGGTACTTGGCCCATACTGGCATCAGATTCAGCTATTTTCTTGTAAAAATTGATCATTAGGTCACTTTGCACATGGTGGATTCTGCCTCAAGGGGATGTTGTAGGCTCTGAGCAGCTTCGGATGCTGCTGTACGGGAGTGTATTCCAACTCAGGGAAGGCCTGGCCTTGGTTAGCATGGTGCTGTGGTCCCAGTTCATGCTGCTGCCATATGTTTGTTAGTGGGATAATTGAGCAACTGTCCATTTTTATTTTTAAGTTCTGATGGAAACGTGGAAATAAAAGCACAGTATATTTCTGCAATAACCAGAGTGTGGGCTTTTGTGTTATCAGTCCTGAGTTCAAATCCCCTCTCTTCTATTCATTCATCGTATGACATTTGGTAAGTTTTCACCTTTTTGAGTCTTGGTTTTCTTATCTACACAATGGAGATACCAGCCTGTATCTCACAGAATGAATTGGGGGTTCAAGGTAAAGTATGTAAAGCATCTGGCTTAATACTTCCTTTCTTCTGAAAGAGCTCCCATGTTGGCTGGGGCTATAGTTTCACCTGATGGTTCTACTGGAGAAGGATCCACTTCCAAGCTCACTCACATGGCTGTTGGCATGTTCCTCACGGGATGGTAGGCTGAGGGTTCTTGGCTGGCTGGGTCCATTCTCCATTCTTTGCCATGTGGGTCCCTCCAAAGGGCAGCTTACAGCATGGCAGCTTGGCTTCCCTCCAAGTGAGCAAGATGGAACCCAGAGTCTTTTTGTAACCTAATATTGGAAGTGATATCCCATCATTATTCATCAGCATCCCTCACTCAAGGTAGAGGGTATTTTACAAGAGTGTGAACACCAGGATGGGGCACCACTGGGGCCATTCTGGAGGTTGCCCATCACATTCCGAAACCTCTTTTCCCACACACATGTCCCAATACTTCTCTCTCCAAAGCCATAACCTCTTAGCCATAACCTCTGAGACATTTTTTACTTCATCCCGCCCCTCCCTCAACCAGAGCTAAACTCCAAAGGCACTGAGTCTTTCCATCTTTGAGCAAGAAACTTATCTTAATAAGGGTTCTCAATATTCTATTTCTCATGTGAAGATTCTCTTTTTTCCTCCTAGAGCCCTCTAAAGTTTTGATTTCTTTAAACAGAGAAAGGGGAGCTTTTTTCTTTACCCATTCCCAAGAAAATGTAGTAGCCAAAATCTGTTTTAAATGTGTGACTTACTACATGATAATTGACCTCTTCCTTCATCTTGTATTCAAGAAACTTCTAATTTCAGTAATGTTAAAGAGTCATGTCCTCTGACCTGACCCCAGTGGGAGGGTGGCCCTACCATCCACTGCAAAGCTGAAACACATCTGACTAGGGTTTGCAGATTTCTTCTGCCAGGACTCACACTGGGATTCAGTAGCCATCAGGCTGAGAAGAAAAGGGTAAGAGATGCTGAGATGGAACAGCTGATAGCAAAGTGGGGATCAGCCTTAAGGAGAAGCAGAGAGGTGGGATGCAGTTAGACATAGAATGCCTGTAAACAATTCGACTTGGGGCTCAGCGAGGAATCCTAGAGCTAACGACGTGTGTCATAATCCTAAATAAAAGTCAGTGGTCAGAGTTCAAAAGAAGTCAGAGGCAGTGGTAAAATAGCAGCTGGAATAATCCTGGAGACTTAATAAAGTACTGAGAGGTAGGTGCTAGGATTAACGGGCAGCATGGGGCTCAGAGAGGTATAGCAATTTGCTTAAAGTCACACAGCCCAAAAGTGGCAGAGGTGAGAATTGAAGGCAGGTCTGTCTGACGCCAAATCTCACTGTCTCTGCAGTGTACCATACTGTTGCCTAGATGTTGTCGTCTTTTTTTTTTTTTTTTGAGACAGAGTCTCACTCTGTCACCCAGGCTGGAGTGCAGTAACATGATCATGAACCACTGTAGCCTCGACCTCCCAGGCTCAGGGGATCCTCCCATCTCAGCCTCCTGAGTAGCTGGGACTGCAGGTGGATACCACCATGCCCAACTAATTTTTGTATTTTTTCTAGAGACAAGGTGTTGCCATGTTGTCTAGGCTGGTCTCAATCTCCTATACTGAAGGGATCCTCCTGCCTGCTCCTCGCAAAGTGCTGGGATTACAGGCGGGAGCCACTGTGCCAGGCCTGCCTAGGCTTCTGACTATTGGTTGACCTCCCCATCCTTCACCACAGATCCTGACTCCTTTCTGACCTCCTTGATGGGTTCCAGGCTAGCTGATGCCCAGGACAAGGAAGTAGCAAGGACTGGTGAACAATGGGTGGAAGAGCAGCAGAAGGCAAGCTTCATAGAAAACTATTTGCACGACCTCAGAGGTCTCCTCTGCCCAGGCTGGGGCCTCGCTCAGTCCTCAGAGATACTGGGAGAGCCCAGAACCTTAGTGTGGTGGAGCCTGGCTGAGCCTGGTTGGGTCCTAATCAGTTTCCTACTGGTTGACGCCAGGGCCGCAGATGCCGACTAAGATGTCTGCAGGCAGGACCCAGCTAGGTGAGTCCGCCTTGCTGGCTGTGCGCTGCCTTCTCAGTGGGGCCTGGAGTCTCCCTCAGCTTCCTCCCTGGGCCTTTCTCACCTGAATTCTCCCCTCCAGATGGTTGGCTGTAGTGGCAGCACTGTGCCTCAGAGGACGTGAGGTACGCTGCCCAGGTTTCCCTGGGGTCCCCACCCGTCCAAGATGAGACAGTCCTCAGGTTGCTGACAGCTCTCAGCTGAGTCTGTCTTTAGGGATTGCCCTCAGATGAGCTCTCAGCTGAGTCTGTCTCCAGGGATTGCCCTCAGATGCCGAGAGCCACCTCACCCGTCACATCCCCTTCCCAGGGGCTGTGCATCCAATGTCGAGTCAGTGCAGGGGATTAGAAGGCCGGGGTCCTCGCCCTACCTCAGTGTATCTCTGCAGGGCCATCCCAGCTCCCAAGCTTCCCTGCAGGATTGCGGAGGTCTTCGCTGCTTCTACACCACCGTTCAGCTGCTCCTTCTGTCCCATCCTACGCCCCTGCCTACTCCCACGGGCGTGGAGCCTGAGAGCACTTCCTGATAAACACTGCACACACCTTTTCCGTTTCAGAGGTGCTTCTGGAAGAGGGACCTGCAACAACTCCTATCTGCTGTCTTGGGTCAACAACGTGGGATCCTTCCTGCTACAAGTCCTGTCCTGAGGCCCAGCTTAGCCAGGCCTGTGTGCACCATATTCCCTAACCCCCTCTCTGGGGCTGGGTCCATGGCTCTGACCCCAAGAGAGTGAATCAGGCAAGTCCAACCCCTCCAGTGTCCAGGGGTGAAAGATCCAAGGCAAGGCACTTGGCCACCGTCACATAGCAAGGCCATGGCCGGGAGTTCTCGTCTGCATCCCGACATTTCTACTATGCTCTATGGCTTTTCTCTTTGACAAATACAATCCAGTCCAACAACTTTTCTTGACCTCGTGCCCCTGCCCCTAGTGTTCTTATTTTAGAGTTCTCAGGTTTCCCATCACCAGGGATATCTTTTGTGTTATTTCAAATTTCATGCTCTGGAAAATCCTATCTGTCATATACCCTTCATTTGCAGATAATAATAAATTTGTTTTCACAGTTTTATCAGCAAAACCATATGTAACTGCCAATCAGAGCTTCTGATCCATAAGAGATAATCAGAGTTGGTATAAATATTGAATTGATATAAATTGAAGCTTGTTGCTTCATTTAGTTTGGCAGTGGTAGTGGAGTGGTTATTGAGAAAAACATGCGCAGTTTCCACGAAGAACTTCAAAATTTTGAAAATAGCACATAGACATCTGTGACTGTTTCAACTACAGAGATAAAACAGGGCCTTGACCCCCCTACTCTACAGCATGAAACTCCCGGAGCCCCCAGCTGGAAAGTGCATAAAGGCAACGTTCCTCTACCAGACACTGAAACCACCATCTCTGGGCTCTTGGTGCCATGGAAGCCGTGCGTGCTGGACTGAATGCCTCCTCGTCCACCACCCCTGGGCTCTCGGTGCCATGGAAACCTTGGATGAGGTTCTGGATGCCTTCTCGTTTAAGGGGAAACTGGGCAGGGCTCTCTCCCTGCCCCCAACATTAGCACCCCTCCATTCTTTTTATTTTTGAAGTTAATACCCTGGGGCAGAGAGAAAGTGGGCACCACTTAAACTGTGATTAGCCATTTATCCCTTAGTTGCTACCTAAGCCCTTTGTATGGTTTCCTGACAGCTCCTTAAAGCCAGATGATTTGGGGTCCCAGCAAAGTCTCTCAGTGGTAGTTAGGGCTCCAAGGTGGATTGAGAATGGCTCGTGGTTTCTCCAGGTCCTGTGTTTGTAGGCATGACATGTCCAGGTGTAGGGGTGGGTGCCCATGGCAGCTCTGCTCAGCACACCATCCCCAGCCCAGAAACACAGACATCACACATGACAGAGCTGCCCTCAGCTGGCGAGCAGGGCTTGGGTGTGAGATGGAGATCCTGGGCTCTCCCAAACATGTGCCATAGAGCACCAGCTTCAGTTCTCATGGCAGCCTAATCTTTACCCAGCTTGCCTCCAAGATCCTGTTGGCAGGAGTGTGCACCAAACAAGGGGCAGAAAAATGATCTACATAGAGATGGAGGAGACAGAGCTGCCCAGGGAGCCCTGCCTTGTCTCAGCTGCAGCCTGGTGTGCTGAGGTCTCTTCCTACCCAACCTTCTGTAGACTTCCTACAGTTCTCCCCCAAGTCACTCACACTCTGGAATCTTCCCAGTGGACCTTAGCATCATGAGGAGGCCAGACCTTGCAGGAGGGGGACCATGTGCCACAGAGCTGATCTGTCATTCCTCAGAGAGATGTGAGATGAAATTGTCCTTGACTCTGCCCCAGGAATCCTGTATGGGGCTGCGGGGCTGCACATGCCTATGCCAGAAACCAGATTATCATTTTTTTTTTTTCTGACAAAAAGTTAGTCCATGGAAGATAAATTCTGCCTTCTGGCATATTATGTATATAATAATATATAATATTATATACACATATTTTTATATGTGTGCATTTCAGTTACTTAATTTTTAATAGGAATCATGAGATATGTATGATCTTTTCAAATAAGGCTTTAATTAAAATTCTTTAAAAGTTTTAATTTACTGAAAGGGACTAGGAAACTTGAGCAAGGATTCAGGTTAAGAAAGTTGATGGAGCTGTTTTGAGACAAGTCATTGAGTGTACAAAAGATAAATTGAGTTAAAAATATGCTTGCCTTTAAATAATACCACAGAAAAGCACCAGGTTATTTCTAGATAATCTGGTCTGGGATGCCCAATTGTTTAAACAAAAGGTAGCCTATCATAAGAGAAAAACACAAATAAATAAAAATAATAATTATAAATAAAACCCTCTAGGAAAATGGCTGATTCAAACAATTGTCAAAGCATCTTCAGACTGAGCTTATCGTGTGCATTTTTTTCAGCAATTGAAAATGAGGTCAGGCTCCAGTGAGCCCAGAGACCTCATGTTAGGGATGCACCACCACCTATCAAACCCTGAGTGCTATACCTTCATGCCTCTAATTGTTTGGGTTTCTTCCAGTCCCAAAGGCAGTCATTCAAATATCTCTTTGACTTTTTAAGCCCTCCTGATTTCCAGAAGCTCAAGCGCTATATCTCTTTTCATGCCCAGAACCTGAAACTGCCTTTAACAGATTCTCTTTATTTTCATTAAACTACTAAAAATATTATTCCTGGTCAAGCAGCAATCCTGTGCCCTCTTTCAAGCCAATGTGCAGGGGCAAGGGCACCACAGGAGGTGCTGGAGGAGTGGTTGCTTTTGACCTATGGAAGATGACTACCTGTAGCTGTGGGATTAGGATCCAGTAGGGCCGTGATCACAGGGCCCAAAGAAAGGGACCCCAGGCCTTGAGCTCATAGCTTCTTACGATTTTAACTCATTACCACTGCAGCATCAAGGTTAGTATAAGGAGGTCAGTAAGGGGCCATTCTCTTAAAACCTCAAGATTGTTTGCTAAACTTCTGCATGTTAAACCCTACTGGTTGTGGGTGGTATCCTCAGGTGACTCCCACAGATAGCTTAAACTCATTCTTCCTTGTAAAGTTTTGTGCTTTGTGTGTGTGTGTTTGTGCGTTATGACGGTTGCTAACTGGCTGCCACCTTGCTGCCCTGGACATGGCTGATTGGATCAGGCCCTTTGTATTGGACAAGAGGGAAGCCAATCCCCACTGAGGTGTATTGATGTGAAACCTATTAGCCTGACTATTCAGTAAGAATGATCTGTATTGCATAGCAATGAACCTAGTCAATCAAATCCTCACTTTTGGAAAGAGAAAATGCAAGGTATACACAATGGAGCAGGGTTTGCTCGAATTCAAGTTGCTTCCTGAATGAATATGAACTATAGTTCTGGTTCCCTGTGAGAAGCCCCGGACAGTTAGGACGATAGTATCCCATGTTCCAGCTGTAATAGCTTCCTATTGCTGCTGAAACACATGGCCACAGACTTAGTGGCTGAAAACAACACTAATGCATTATCTTACTGTTTTAGGGGTCAGAAGTCTAAAATCAAGGTGTCTGTGGGGCTGCTGTCATTCTGGAGGCTTTGGAGGACAATCTAGTTCCCTGCCTTTTTCAGCTTCTAGAAGACCCCTGTGTTCCTTAGCCTGTGACCCTTTCCTCACGTCACTCCAACCTCTTGCTTCCATCACCACCTTCTTGTTTCTGTGGTCACATCTATTACTGTCTTTGACCCTGCCTCCTTCTTGAAAGGATCCTGTGATTACATTGAGTCCATCAGGATAACAGGAGACTCTCCCCATTTCAAGATCCTAATCACATCAGCAAAGTCCCTTTTGCCGTATAAGGTAACATATTCATAGTGATAGCGACAAGAGGCAGCCAAATGCCTAGGCTGATAGAAGCAGGTCCCTGATGAAACCCCACTTTCAAGCCAAAAACAGCCTGAAGGCTAGAAGACTGAGCTGCTGGTCTCAGATGAAACCTGTGGCCCCCAGTAAGAACTTCTGTTCCTGTTTGCCTGCCTTTTCCTGAGAGATTCTTTCTGAATAATGCCTTTTAACCATCGAATGTTGCCTTTTCCAAGACTACCTATGGCTTGCCCCTTCCCCATTCTGAGCCCATAAGAAGCCCCCGACTCAGCCATATTAAGGAGATTTTCCCGCCTTTGGGTAGGGAGACCATCCTATGTCCCCTTTCCACTGAAAACTGTTTCATCACTCAATAAATCTCCCCGTCTTGCTCGCTCTTCGATTGTCAGCGCATCCTCATTCTTCTTGGATACAGGACAAGAACTCAGGAACTGGTGTGCAAGCCAGACTCTACCTGTGTGGGCTGAGTGGGTGAGCCATCTCCTGCAGCAGACAGTGTGGCTGAGTGAGGCCTAGGTGGGGCATTGCCAGCTGGAGGTCCTGGCTTGCAAAGTGACCAAGAGGAAAATCCTGCATCAACAGCTTCTGAATTAGGATGTGGAAGACTTTGGCAGGGGGTGGGGGCATCATTACTCAGGCTGACCATATGTGTTTTGATATAAATTCTTGCAATAAGCCTGCATTTCTGATGGTAAGCATCTATCCAATTCTATGCTATTTGTGTTTCAATATATGTCCTGCACGCATCCCCTGTAAGGGACAGTCCACGTATTACATGAACAGCCCCTCCTTGACAATAGTTGGTAAATGGTCAATCTAATTTCTGGTTAATGACCTATTGAGTAATGACCTATTGACTTGCCATTTGCCAGTGACCCACTGACTTGCCAATCATCAATCAGGTTCTGAAGAATTTGGATGTAGTGACACAGGCCTGTAGCCAATTGATGGTAGGCTCTTTTGACTGGGAATGATCTAGAGTCAGGATTAGGTCAGCCATCCCATTGGAGAGCTGTGTACAATATTTGTAAGCAGAAGAAGCTGAGTGATCAAGAGAAGCATGAAGTAGAAATAGAATTAGAGAGCCCCTATGGCCTTTGAGAGACTGAGATGACTAGGTGCAAACCCTGCAGGGACTGGCTATGCTTCCTACCCTGCCCCTTTTCATATAAGGTCTTTCTGTGTCATTGTGATAACCTTCATCTCTGTTCTTTAGCCAGTCAGAGGGCAATTTGATTCTTTGCAAAGCAAACAGCTTCAAATAGAATATTCTTTTATTCCTTCACACCGTGATGGTGACTTATAAGACCCTTTAAAGCACAGATCCTGTGTTCAGCAGAAGTCTTCCAAAATGTCAGAAGACCAATGAAGAGAAGGTAGGATAGTTCCCCTGGGGTCCCCTTATATCCAGGGGCTTCAATTCCTATGCCCTGGTGGCTCTCATTTCCCACAGCTAGAACTACTGAAACTTTAAGGGCAGACCTGGCTTCTCCAACATTGATTAAGACAAAGGGTTATTTGACAATTTTCTCAAGGTTGAGTCACTGAGGAAAAACAACAACAACAACAACAACAACAACAACACCCAAAAAACTACTCTCACATTCCTACCCTCACCATGTGATCTCAGCCCAAAAGTCCAGACTTCTGCCTCGCTCTCCCTGTGCTCAACTCTAGGTCCTCACCCTCAACCAGAACCATCTTCCTGGAGTGCCTTCTGCTCTCTGGACTCTCATTGCCACAGCCCACCAGGTTCTGGCATCTGTTCCAGCCATGCCTGGGCTTACCATGGCCTCTGGACATTGTGACTTGCACCTCTCAACCTCCTGGCAGGCTCCTCACCATCATGCCCCTGTTCTGCCAGGATGGGGTCTTTCTCTTATTCCCCACTAGTAGGTATGAGTGTGAACCCCGCTGCCTCACTCTGTTTGTACTCCCTACCTGCCTGAGGATGACCCTTCAGAAAACACCTGTGAATGGACTAACAAACTGATTTTTGTTTAGCAGCATGCGTTTGTGCAGTGAAGTATTAATGGGGTCTCTGCTGCCTCTAGTGCCTTAGTTGTCAGGGAAAAATTGAAGAAGACCTGAAACTGCTGAGGATTCAACTGGTGATTTAATTTTCCCTAATTTTTCTACCTCTGGGGAAATAGGCAAATTAATGAGAAGCCACACCTCTCAACTTGGCTGCAACATGTGAGTGGTTGTCCAGGGAATGCAGGTTTATGAGCTCAGCCACTGTGTCTTGTGGTACAGGGTCACTGAGGGTCCTGGGGCAGTTGTTCCCATTCTCCGTGATGCTGGGCCCCAGGATCCAGGGCACATGGAGGGGAAACCCAGCTCCTTCATTCCTGGGGTGAGAGAGTCTGCCCCTTAGACCACCCTGCCAGCTTCAGTGTTTTTATTTCTCTCTCAGTTGTGGCTGCTTCTACCATGGAACTGATGTTGCTTCTCCATAACTCCTGGGGGTGCCAGACAAGACCTGGGTGTGCAGAGAAGATCCCAAGGGACAACATGTTGGATTCCTGAGCCCAGCACATAGCACCAAGAGCTCTGCAGTTGGCCCTGCAGCATGATAGCTCTCAGTCCCAGCTCCAGTCCTGTTGGTGAGGAGACCCGAGCAAGTTACTTATTCTTTCTGGCCCTCAGCTGATTCCTCTCGGCCCTGTGAGCTCTCAGGGTGCTTGCAGACCTAATAATCTGTATTTTATTTGTTTTCCAAAGCATTGTGTAGCCTTCTGCATTAAAGAGACTTGCAACTTCTATAGATTTTGCCGCCAGACTTTCTGGTGATGAAAATGTTTTGGAGAGAAGCCACATCTTTTCCTTCTGTTCTGAGGATGTTAACAAAGCAAGTCTTACACATCATTACAAAGAGGCTTCCTTCCAGTTTCCTTCAGGGTCTTGCCTCCTTGGATTTGGAAAGAGCTTTATTCTCCCTTCATCTCTCCTCCTGTCTTCTGGTATTCCTTCTATCTCCCTCTTGGCAGCGGTGCCACATGCATTAGAGGGTGGGTGTTTCCTGCTTGTCTATCAGCTTGGTCATGTGGCCCACATGTGGTATTACAGGACATTCGACTCATTAGAAAGTCATCATAAAGTTCCTGGACTCTTGATCTGGGAGGAACAGGTTTCAGCCCTAGGCAGGCTGCTGACTCCAACAGCTTCTCCTACCAGGTAACTGCTTCTGATTTCTCTAAGCAAAAATATAGAGCTGCCCCCAGGGATCCCCCAACCCATTAATACATTATTTAAGTGCTTCCCAAACTGGAGTTCAGAAAAAAACTGTTCTTGTCTGGAGGATGTTAACTGATATGCCAAAACATAAAATCTTCCACTTAAATCTTTTCTTATTTAACCATGAAACAAAGTTAGTCATACATTTCTACTCCAGAATTTCTCAGAACCTTTAAAATATTAGTGTGTCCTGGGAGTCTTCTGAAGTGGGGATTAGTCTGTGGCGCTTGCTAAGTTTATTTGGCCTTGGGACACTTTGTTTCTAGAGCTCTGATTAACATCTCCCTCAAATAGTGTTTAGTGGAACACATTTAGGAAAACATTTTTCTATTACAAGATTTATCACACTGTATTGCAATGATTTATTCACATGTCTGCCTTCCTCACCAGGCTGCTATTTCCTAAAGGGCAAGAAATGTATCTTCCTCCTCTCTTTATCTCTAGCACCTAGCACAGTGCTTTGTAGGGTTGGTCTCCTATGAAGCTTTTGCCAGGGTCACCAACAGCCCCGTCTCTGTTCTCATCTTATGCAAATTCCCAGCAGTGATGCACTCAGTTTGGCACTCCTTCCTCTTTCAAACCCTTTTCTCTTGGCTCCAGTCACACCACACTCTCCTGGTACTCTTCCACAACACTTAGGAATCCTTCTCCCTGATCTGTTATGGAAATATTGAAGTGCCCAGGGCTCTATTTTTGGAAAGTTCTGATGCTATAGCTACACTCTTTCCCCAGGTGACCTCGAGCAGATCCATGGCATAAAACACTTTCTGTAAGCTGGTGATTATCATGCTTATGTTTCTAGACATGGCCTTTGAGTCAGACTCATGTCTACTGCCTATTTGATGTATTCTCCTAGATGTTAATGTTTAACAAATCCAAAACAAAGCTTTTGATTTACCCAGCAAACCTGTTCATCCTCCAGTCCTTCCAACATTAGTAAATAGCATTGTCATCCACCCAGGGGCTTGCTTGTATCTCAACTCTAAAACACATTTGTCTTATTCTGTTTAGTATTACTATAAAGGAACACCTGAGGCTGGGTAATTTATGAAGAAAAAGGGTTTCTTTGGCTCATGGCTCTGCAGGCTGTACAGGAAGCATGGCGCCAGCATCTGCTTCTGGTGAGGGCTTAAGGCTGCTTCCAGTGGTGATGGAAGGTGAAGTGGAGCCAGCCTGTGCAGAGATCACATGGCAAAAGAGGAAGCAAGAGAGAGAGCCAGTGTCAGGCTCTTTTTCACAAGCCAGGAACTAATAGAGAATTCATTCACTAATGCTAGGGCAGCACCAAGCTATTCATGAGGGATCTGCCCCCAGGACTCACACACCACCCATTAGCCCCCACCTCTAACACTGGGGATTCAATTTCAACATGAGGTTTAGGGGACAAACATCCAAGCTATAGCATCCTCCCAATTCTTTACCTTCCCTTTCAACACACTGGCACATCACATTCCACTAGTACTATTTCTGTGATCACTGAGATTATTGTTTGCCAGATACTCACCCTCCTCCCCATCTGTCTGCAGACCATACTTTCCAACCCAACTGATTGTGAACCTGTTTAGGTGACTTGCTTTGGCCATTGGGATGTTAGCAGATGTGTTCAGAACTGAAAGTGTTTGGGAAGTGTGGTTTGGCACTTGCATCCTGTGTCAGTTATCAACATATTACCTCTCAGCTCCAATTCACCCTTTGTTGCTCCATCTGTGGAAATGGCCAAAGGCCCTTTATGTCTTTTTCCTTTGCCAGCTGGGATAGATTTCAACTTTGTTGTTGAGGGCCCTGGATGTGCTCCATCCCCTCTGCACACCTGCCCACCAGCCTGGGATGTCCGGCTCCCCAGAGGGTGGTTCTACTTGCCTGAGGGCCATGGAACGGCTTTGGGTTAGGAATCCGGAGAAGTTCTCTGCCGTTGTATTTCTCTTGGACTATTCTGATAGCCTGTGAACTGGTCTCCTTTCTTCCATTCTTGCTACCCTGCAATAAATCCTGATCCTAACTGGTTAGTGATGTTTCAGTCATCATATATAAAGTTTTCATACATATCATGTTCTGATTCAGACTAATTTAGCCATTCTAGCATATTGATTCATCTATTTGATTTTGGGTCGTTAACACAATATTTTCATTATGATATCTTTATAAAATACTTTTCATATCTGGTCCTCCTTGCTGCTCTTCAATGCATTTTTTCAGTGATTCTTTCCTGTTCATACTTCCAGATGAAGTTTAGAATCATTTTGTCATGTTCCCCAGAAAATTCCAATATTATAAGTTCATTTGGGAAAATTAACATCTTTATATAATTGAGTTTTTGCATATAAGATATTGACACATTTACATTTAGTTAACTTCTTTTATGTCCTCAACAAAATGTCCTGATTTTCATTATCTAGGCCTTGCACTTTCTTTCTCTTTCTCTTTTATTTTCTCTTACAGGCATTTAAGTCTTCGCTGTTACTGTGCATGGGATTCTTTTCTCTTATATTCTTTAAATAATTACTGTTAGTATACTAAAAAGTTATTGATTTTTGCATGTTTATTCCGTAATCAATCATCTTCTTGAATTCTTATTAATTCTATGTGTTTTCAGTAGATTCTCTTGAGCTTCTTGGATACAAAACCATATTGACTATAAATAATGATAGTTTTTCTCTTCCTTTCCAATAACTATACATCTTACTTATGTTTTGTATCTCATTATTCCAACCAGAACTTCTATAATGATGTTAAACAACAATAATGTCCTGGAAAATTTTTACATTCCTATGCAAACAAAATGAACATTGACACTTTTCTCATTCCATGTAAAAAAATTAACTTAAAATGAATCATAGACTAAATGTGGGCGCTAAAACTATAAAGCTTTTACAAGAAAGTGTAAGATAAAAAAATCTTTGTGTCCTTGGGTTCGGTAACATGTTTTTTAGATATGACACAAAAAGCAAAAATCATGAAAGAATGATAAATTGAATGAAACTGAAACATTGATAAATTGAATTTTATCAAAATGGAAACTTTGGCTTTTTGAAAGACACTCTTAAGAAAATGAAAAGACAAGCCACAGACTGGAAGAAACTATTTTCAAAACACAAATTTGACAAAGAACTTATATTCAGGATATATAAGGAATCCTTACGACTCAGTAAAAGGAAGACAAATAGCCAAATAAATAAATAAGTGAACAGTTTAAACATATACTTCACCAAAAAAAGATGTATTGGTGGGAAGTAGACACATGAGAAGATGCTCAAAATCATCAATTATTAGAAAAATAAAAGTTAAAGTCAAACCAAGATATCACTATACATCCACTAGATGGTTAAAATTTAAAAACTGATAATAGCAAGTGCTGGTGAGGATTCAGAACAACGGTAACTTACAGAAAGTGTTGGTGGGAATGCAGAACAGCACAGCCACTTTGGAAAATAATTTGACAGTTTTTTATAAAGTTAAACATTTGTTTAATATGACCCAGCATTCCTACTTTTAGATATTTACCCAAGAAAAAAATTTGTGTTTATACAAAAATCTATACAGAAATGTTTATAGCAGATTTATTGATACTAATCCCAAACTGAAAACAATACAAATATTCATCAATCATGGAATAAACAAATTTTGGAACATTAATATAATGAAATATCATTCATGCAACAACATGGATGAATCTCAAAACACAGTTTGCTGAGTGAAAGAAGCAGGACTCAGAAGGCTGCCATCTGATTTTATTTATATGGCATTCTGGAGGAGGCCAAATTATATAGAGAGAAATCAGATCAGTGGTTTCCAGAGCTGGGGTGGAAGAGGACATTAACTATAAAGGAGCTTGTGAGAGATTTTTGGGGTGATGGATACTCTATGTATTGAATATCGTAGTGCTTCAATGACTGCATTTATTTGCTGAAATTATCAAATTGTTCAGTTTAAGTGAATAAATTTTATTGTGTGCAAATTGGACCTCAGTAAACCTGACTTTTAAAAAAGAGATATGCAGTCAACAAAAATTACTGTTTTGTTGTTTGTTTTAATAGGAATGACATTATTTATGTATTTTTTTCTGGCCACAGGTTTTAAAAAATAAGACATTCTTTATTATGTTAAAGAAATAACCTTCTGCGTCTTTAAGATTTCTTAGTTGCCAGCAACAGAAACTGATTCTGGCTGATTTAAGCAAAAAATAAATTTATTGGCAGGATTCTGGATGGTTCAGAGAATCACCAGGAAGTCAGGAACAAAGGGTTCCTGGGCAGCTGGCACCACAGTGCAGGTCATGACATGGAACACAGGGGAATGGCTGCCGCCATCTTTGACCATGGGATGCCACATCTCGAAACACCAACTCTGCTGCTCCCCAGAGCCCGGATACAGCTACTTATGCTTCTATCACTGTGTCCCTGGAAACAGATGTTGCTGCTATTACTGGAACTGCCAAAAAAGATTCTCTGCTGCTTGGCTTTTTTGCTCCCCAATCTGAGCTTACGCTAAATGCCTCACTGTTGCCGCAAGGAGGGGGCATATACCCAGGACAGTGAGCACCTGGCCTTTCTTCCATTTCTACAGTGAAAGATGGCTCTGCCTCCCACCCAAACTCAGAAAGCAGGGAATTTCCCAAACATTGGAAAACCTTCAGATGCAGAATGCCCTCCCACTAAAATCATTCCCATCACTGTCCACTTGTATCATTTAGTTCTAGTATTTTAAAGAAAGTTCGCTTTAGGAATTGATTTTGAATCTTCATAAATGATTTTCCTTCTCCTCTTGAGATAATCATATGGTTTCTCTTATTTGACCCATTGGTATGTTCTATAAACAGATTTACTAATATTAAAACAGCTTTGCATTCTTCGGTAAACCCTATTTGGCTATGGTAAATTATTCTTTTAATATACTGTTGAATTCAATTTCCTGGCATTTTGTCTAGAATTTGCACATTTATATTTATGAGTGAGGTTGGTCTAGTTTTATTTCACACTGTCTCTTTGCCAGCCTCAGTGACATTCCGGACTCTTCCTCCCAGGGATTTTGTGCCCCCCTGGTTGGGATTTGAGCCCTGAACTATTTTTCATAAACCATAGGCTTTACAACAGTCCACGTGGCTCATTGAGTGTGAGGAAATTATAGGAATGGACACAGATATGGTGAGAAATTCTAGACGCCCGAGGCATCACTTAAATCACTCTGGACATTTAATAGGGCCTACCATGTGCCAGCTGCTGAAATATTCAACCTGAAGCTTAAATAAGCTTCTCTGTGGGTAGAATTTAGATGAACCATGAGAGTCATTTGAAAATAGAGACTGTGAGAGGAGACAGGAAAGGCCATCTCATCTACCTGTATCTTAAGGTCGGGGGCGGGTGTGGGGGCGGGAACCTGAAGTCCAGAGAAGGGAAGAGACCTGCACCCGGAATATGATCCAGGTGTCCCTGACTCTGTCCCTTGCTCTTTCATACACAGGACAGCCAAAAACAACAAACAAACAAACAGAAAAGGTCCAGACTCTGGTGAAAAACATGTTTCAGGCCCCTCAGCAAGAGTGGACAAGACAAACATCTTTACAAGGTTTGTATTTGTATGCTGTATGGTTAGATGCCAGGTCCCTTTCAAGATCCCGTGGCCTCAGGAAATTCTACAGACTTCTGCCAGCTTACACATCCTACATTAGTCCTGTTCAAAGATAAGAGACCATCAAATATAGCCTGAAACTTAAGCCAAGGCTTCTGGAGCCTGGCTGCAGACTACATGTATTAACTGTGTGATCTCAGATTGTAAAGCCTCAGTTTGTCATCTATAAAATGGGATAATAGGAGTGTTTAAAGTTAAACTAGTTCTAGGCTCAGAGAAGCACTCATTTGTTTCTGTAAAGAACCTGCTCTGTGCCATGCCTGTGCCTGATAGTGAGGCTACAGAGATAACAGTGGTTCAAAATGATATGTTTTATTGTAGTGTATCTGTATCTGTTCCAAATACATGACTTTTTATTCATAGGAATGGCATCTTTAAAAAGTTCTATCTTTTATTTTTCTCTTGAGGCTATATTTAATAGAACAAAAGGTCTTTGGATAATTACTAAGAAATCGCCTCACCACCCTCTCCAGGCTCTATGATTTTCAGGTGGGGGTTTCTGGTGATTTCCCAGCTGGGCTCCTCTCTCCAGTGCAGCCCATAGTCCTGGGGGGATCTCCTGCGACTGGAGTCCAGTGCAGCAGTCTCAGGCTGGTCAATGTGAATCCCCATTTCCACATCAGGGAGGCATCCCCTCACCTGTGGGTGTTCCCCCAGGCCATGCCTGGAGGCAGAGCTGAGCTCTCTGGCCTGTGTGGCTATCATCTTGTTTTGCAGTTCGGTGTCTGCAAAACTTTCCCTTGCACATGGTGCCCACCTCCAAGCCCCCAACTCCAGCATCTCTATGGTCTCCATCTTGTTACTCTCCAGAACACATAACAGACCAGGGACAAATCCTGTTCCATGCAGAAGTCTGCAGACAGCTCCGACTTTGTAACAGCCCTGGCCAGGGGAAGAGTGGACCCAGGGTAAAGAGAAGGCCCTGATGCACAGCAGGAGATGTGATCTGGAATGAGCGGGCAGAGCTTTGCTTTCACCTTGACTGTCACTAACTCACTGAGTGGCTTTGACTAAGTCTGTTTTCCTCTCCGGTTCTTGGTTTCCTCATTTTGTACAATGAAAACCCTTCCTACAGCATCCATTTTCCTGGGCCGTTTGGCTTTAAAATAAGGTAGGTGAAGACAGAAGGTCTTTGGGAAGGTTAAAGCTGTCATGATCATCACACTCTTACTGGTTGAGGTTTTGTTGAATTAACATCCAATATGAGAAGATGCCTTAGTCCGCAATCATTTGGTTACTGAGAATAGAAACCATCTAAACTCCCCTTAAGTGAAGAGACAGAGGGGAATGTCCAGACACCCAATTGTAGAGGAATTACAAATGGCTTCACAGAGACTGAAGGTCATCGGGTGACTTCTTTCTCTTTGTTTGGTGCCATGTGCCCGCCTCTGCTCTAGTCTTCTCTTGGTAGACCAGTTCCTTTCCTAGGGCCTGTAGTTAACCTCCCCTACTGCGAGGTTCTGCCTGGTATGGGCACCAGTCTGGCCCTGGCTTCTCCTAACCTATAGCTATGATACTCAGCCCCACAGAACTGTCTCTATGAGTGAAGAACCAGCTTGGGTGAGGGGTCCACCCTCAGTCCGATCACGTGTGTGTGCTGAGTAGGATCCCATGGTACTGAGAACTGAGATCAGTGTGGTGGGTCCTGGGGAGAAGGTCCTCTGAGGGGTAGCCTAGTACTCTACTGGAGCTAAGTCATCTGTTTCAATGTTTCATTTTACAAAGAAGTAAAATGAATAATGGAGTTGTAATGACCAATAAAGGTCACACAGAGAATTAATGGCAATGCTGTGACTTGAATTCAGTCCTCCCAATCTATAACAGAGGCATCGCTGCAGCTCTTCTGTAGTTCAGATGCAGAGGAGTGTTGATGCTTGGTGGATGTGCTCTGTAATGGAGACGTGGAAATCGAAACAACATAACTGTAGCCAGGCTGGACGTGCCAGGTGTGTCTTCATGAGACCGGGAGTTACTGTAGGTGGGCAAGGGCTGCCTGCCATGAGTGGAACACTGATACAATTCTGGGGTCCCACTCTGAAGTTTGCAGGCTGGGTGAGGAGGCACCAGATGGATTTGCACAGCAATCTGGGGGACATTCTGGGGGCTGATTTAATGCCTCTCCCAGGGCTCACTAGAACTGGGCGGACCATTCCTACAGTGTTTGTCAGCCACGAGGAGGCCTCCCCACGATACATCTTGGATGTCTTCTGTTGCCTCCCAACTTTCCACCTCCATATATGGTGACAGAAAGCATGTGCCATACTCTGTACCCACACCTTCCCAACTGCACCAGAAAAGGGAATGTTTATTTTGAGAAATGGGGCAGGTTCTGGGGATGTACCGAGCAAACAGGCAGTGTTTCTGCCCTGAAGGGGCTTCTGACCTAGAGCAGAGGGCAGACAGAACCACACTATGCTATGTGCTGTGAAAGGAAGGGGCAGGAAGCTCTGAGAACACCTGGGGGGTCCCTGACCTGGCTCAGAGAAGGCCTGCCAGGATGACCTCCCTGAGGAAGTGCTTGGGCTGAGAACTGAAGGATGAGTTATGACCATAACTAATATTTTTGAGCACACACTAAGTGCTCTGTGAATGTTGAGTCATTTGTTTGTCTAGCTAAAGGTTCTATTGTTGCCTCCATTTCACAGATGAGGAGACTGAGTACAGTTAGCTTTTGCCAATTGTCTAAGACTACACAGTTAAAAAAAAAAGGGGGGGGGAGGGAGGGTACTATACAGCTGGAGATTCAAAGCCTGTCAGTCTGACTGCAGAGTCTGCACGAGTAGCCACTAAACCACAGCAGCTGTTAAGTAGGCAAGGGTGTGAAAATGACAGAAGGGAGGCCCAGAGAAGGCACTGAGAGATGGCCAGACTGGTGGAACCCAGCCAGTGAATTGCAGCCAGGGGCAATACGAGGCCTGGGGCCTTGCAGGACCTTGAAGAACCTTGTAGGGGCTTGTGGACCACATTAAAATTTGAGTTTTTATTCTGACTGAAATAGGTAGGAAGACAGAGAAGGAATTTAAGGACAGGAAATACAAAATGAAAATTGTATTTTAAAAAGACTATTCTGTTGTATTTGTGGAATGGTGAACAGATTGGAAGGGGGTAGGAGAAGATGCCAGCAGACAAATTTAGAGGCCACTACAGGGGCCCAGAGGAGGGGCCATGGCAGTCTGAGGGCGGGGAGGCAGCAGTGGAGAAGGAGAGAAGCGGGAGGGAGAACTGGGGAGTTCTTTAAGAGGGAGGATTGACAGTCTTTTGTAATATGGGGGCTGCAGGAGAGGGAGGTGCTGAGAAGACTCCTTGGATTCTGGGTTGTACATCTAGATGGAGACTGGTGCCATTCACTGCCATAGAAGGCACTGGAAAGATGGACTTATTTTCTGTACTTGTCCACACTTTTATGTATGTATGACTCTCAAATTCTAAGGATAATTTTACTTTGAGGATGTTTAAGAATAGTAATGTGTAAGACGTGGTTTCATGGCTCTGGGAAATGAGAAAATGGCAACCTGGTATTTTCTGTCACTTATGGATCTGCACTGTTACTAAAAACATGACTTAGAGGGTGGAGCCAGACACACCTCACCCCCAAGTGGGCCAAAGGGAATGAGATTCTTAGGCAGTCTTTCTGAAGGCGTGGCCTCAGCCCTGGCTTTCCAAGCTCACTTGGCAGGAAATTCAGAAAATTTATACTACTTGCTAGAATTCCACATTCCCCAAATCCAGGTTCTCTGAGGGAGGCCTAAGTATGGAGGAACATCCATGTAATCATATGTAGCAGGCATGAAGCAGGGGGACAGAAAAGTACCAGGGAAGCTGTGGAAAATTTCTACTCCAGCCATTGTAGATGGGAAAAAATTTGGAAACAGAGGACTAGGAAAAGGCCACCAAATAAACGAACTTCAAGTAACAGGGAGAATCATTCACCTCCTACCCGCCTAAAAACCCCTCTTCCAGCAAAGAATTTCCACACTCATCACAGGCAGGTTCCACACTCATCACAGGCAGGTTCCACACTCATCACAGGCAGGTTAAAGCAGGTTGTATTGGATACTGTCATATACGTCCAGATCCCCCCTTTGGGAATGAGGCACTCATTCCTCCAGCAGCTGGGAGTAGTGGCTGCTGACAGCTCACATCTGAGGCCCCTTTGGAAATTGCCCTCTATCTCCCAAAGTCATGCACTCTTCCCCGAGGCAGCCTTGCCTTCCTTCCGGACAGCCCTGAAAGCCATCCCAGTTCCATACAGAATCAGTTCCTGTTGCAACTGCCTCTCAGCTCACCTTCTCCCTCCATCCCACCCCGCTTCCTTCACTCCCAAGAACACACCCCAGTAAATCTGCATGTACAGCTCCATCTCATAGCTGTTTTCTGGGACATTTGACCTAAGACACTGTGCTGGCTTTGTAACGTGTCAATTTGCTTGCTGACATGCAAGGATTCCCTTTGCATGTGTTTCTGGTTAAGGTGGGTGAACTAGGAGATCCTCTAAAGATTTTTCAGGGGCAAAAGGGAGGCATCATGTAGCGCATGCACACTGTTGTTAACCTGCTGACTCACCTTCTTGGTGTGAAGCAATAGCTGGGCCAGGTGTGAGTATTTAGCTCAGGGTTGAGGGTCTGGTCTATGCAGGATTTCCTCTTCACCAAGGTCAGAGGCAACAAGAATAGCAGGTTCCAGCCTGTCCTTGTGAGGTCCCAGCTTGTGCCTGTGGGATTCCAGCCTGTTCATAATCCTCACTTCCTGATGCCTGCCTTGTGGTCTTTAAGCGCCACCATCAGACACAGAGATGGTCTTACCTGGACTATTTAACCAGTTCCCACAATGCAGAGGTCAATTACCTGTAAAAGCTCTGTTAATCTCTCTCTCTATCGCTACCCCCACCGCCTTGCCCCTCTCTCTATCTCTCCTACTAGTTCAGCTTCTCTGGTCCAACTCTGACTGACACATTCTAGACACGGAAAGGGTAAAATTCCCGCACAAACTAGTGCAGTAGCTAATAGGGTCAGGTTTAGTGAGAACAACAGGAGCTTAGCTGACAAAGTCTGCTCTTTGAAGAAACAAATATGAGCAGCAAGTATGTCCACCCTGGTGCCAGGATGTGGAAGACCAGGTTATCCCGACCCAGAAACAAAGGTGAAACAAATGGGAGGGCATCACACGACAGAGCTGGGCAATATTAGATGAGACCCTGCCCAGCCACTCCTGATTTAAGGCTGCACCAGTGTCTAATATGGAGGGGCTGGCGGTTAAATCCTTACCTCTCATCTGCCACAGCGTAACACTCAACTCTGGATGTGTGAGCATATATAAAATAATATACAAGTTCATTCTATAGTTTGCCTCAGTTTTCAGTGCCTCCTTTTGTGTTCCATCAAAGGCCCTGAATTTAACTGCCCCTCCCAGCCCCCAGCTAACTGGGGCACTGCCCAGGTGCGGTTAATCAGAGGAGCCTCCTCCTGCACAGATTCAGGTATGAGCTGAGGCTTTTCCTCAGGGGTTTTTGCCTTTTCCAAGAGCATCTGTTTTGTAGGCATGCTTGCCCCTCTTCTTTCAGGAAATAGTTACTGTACTTTTTAGCTTTTGAGCGTGACTGAATGCTGCCCCTCAGGGTTTCCTGGGTTGGGAGTGATTTTCCCAACATGGAAGGATGAGGGATAATCTAGGCATAAGGAGGGGAAGCAGAAACAGAAGGTTTCCAGCTGAGTAATGAGAGCGGGGGAAAGAATAATAGCCTCAAAGGAGAATGGGAGGAAGAGGGTTTATTAGCCACTATTTGAAAACACAATGGTCCCAGAGCAGAATTCTTAATAGATTCAATGGTTTTTACACATATTTTACCTGCAAAGCTGGAAAAAGCATGTGAGAAAGGAATACGGAAACTCCTGAGGACAGCTTAACTTTCGATTCTGCTCTCCTTAGAAGATCCAGTCTCTTGCTCTTTAGCCCTTAGGGCTTTATCCAGGGATTCCTTGCCTCTTTCTTCTCAAACCGTCCCTCCCTTAGAGGATCAGACTAAGTATAGTGGAGCCAGTTCTCTTGGGAAGGCGGTGCTGCTTGGAGGCTGCTCAGGAATGCTTCTGAAAGGGCTGAGAAATCCTTTCTTTTTCTGTCCAACTCCCCCAGCTATTAGCATATCTGCCCACTTTGGTAGGCTACAAAACTTCCCCGCCCCCGCAAAAGATATTCACCTCCTAATCCCTGGAACCCGTGATTACTTGATGTGGCTAAAAAGGGCCTTTGCAGATGTGATGGTGAATCTTGACGTGGAGAGATCATGTGGATTATCCAGGTGGGACCTGAGAGCAATCACATGATCCTTATTGGAAGGGGGCAGGGGTAGATTTGACACTCACATAGAGAAGGCCACAGGAAGATGGCACAGACAGAGACATAAAGACGTAAACTTTGAAGATGGGAGTGATATGGCCACAAGCCAAGGAATGCCAGCAGCTGTTAGAAGCTGGAGGAAGAGACTCCAGGGGAGAGCAAGACCCTGCCAACACCTGAATTTCAGGGCAGTGATATTGATTTCAGACTTCTGGGCTCCGAAACTGTGAAAGAATACATTTCTCTTGTTTTAAGACACCAAGTTTGTGGCTTCTTTGTCACACAGCCACAAGGACCTAATATATAGAGCCTTTGTGTGCTTCTGTGGAATGTCTCCTACATTAACCCTGGGAGAGTAGGGACCTCCAGAGAAACGGTGTGGGGAGGACAGTGTGCAGAGATCTCAGTCCCTGAGCAGGTAGGTTTGCTGGTGGGAGGGAACTGAGTTTAGACCTCGAAAAAGACCACTGAGTACAATGAGATAGGACAGCCCAAGGGCTGTTGATTTGAACACACATGTGTTTATATTCTGGTGTGACTTCTGATTTGTTATTTCATTTTAAGCATGCTATTTAAACTTTTTGAGTTTCCTTCTCTGTAAAACAAGAAAAATAATATATACCTTATCAGCTATAGGAAGAATTTAATGGGATGAGGCAAGTTAAAAATACTGTGCGTGATTCTAGCACATTTAAATGCTAAGAAGGTGATTCCTACAAGAAAAGAAAAGGGATGCCAATTCAGATATGGTTCTAGCAAGTCTAGCTTCTGGGAGGACAAATCCCTGTGGTCTGACTGCCAAATTGTACCTCAGTTCACAAGGTTGCCAGAGCTGCAGTCAGTGTCAAGATGGTGTCTGTGTTCAGGATGTAGGAAGTGGAATCAGGCTGAGGGAGGGAAGGTGGCAGGGTCCAGGTAGATTCTAGGCACCAGTCCTAGAGGGTCCCAGGGTAGCAGGCAGCAGGACTGGCTACATCATTTGCCAGGCTCAGTGCAAAATGAAAATGTGGGGCCTCTTACTGAAAAATAAGAATTTCAAGACAGCAATAGCAGAGCATTAAACCAAGCATGGAGCCTTTTTGAGAACAGCCCCTTCTGAACACAGGGTCTTGTGCAATGGCATAGATTGTAGGTTCATAAAACAAGCCCTGCAAGGTTTGAGACTATGGGGAATTCAGCATAAAGTCCAGCCCGAGAAAGGCAGAGTCCTGCTGAGTCCCAAGGCAGTGCTGCTCAGCCCCGATGTGCATAGGAATCACTAGCCCCTCTATGTTCATACTATTACTGATAACAATAACAACACCAGTGACAACATTACCTTAATAGCCTGTATTTATTGAGCACAAACCATGTGCTAGAAACAAAGCTAAGTATTTTACAAGGCATTGTCTTTTTCTCCCTGGTTTGAAAAGAATTAATACCAACCCACGCCAGGTGATTTTCAGTGATCTTATTATATATTAACTTATTTAAAGGCATATAAACGTTTTACTATTATTTTTCATGCATCATCTTGCATATGCCTTCCATCATCCCTCTAGCTGGTAACAGCACATTATGCCCATTTGACAGATATGGAAACTGAAATTGAGACAGTAACTTGCCTGTTATCTGTCTGGGTCCAGAGTCCATGCTCTCAAGCTCTCAAGTAGTTCATCCTCATTATAAATAAACTGAAAGGGATTGAATGTGGTTAACACTAAACAATCTACAACATGCTTTCATGCATGGTAACTCACTACAGCCACCTGTGAAGCATTGCCGGTGTCCAGTTTATGGATGAAGAGATTGAGGCCTGGGGGTGTTAAGTGAGCTGTCCAAGTTCACAGCCAGTAAGTGGGAGAAGCCAAGCCCAGGGGCTGTGGGCTCTGGGAGCACACCATGCTGCCTCTTTTTCATTGGAGGGACAAGGGAATGAGGTGTATGCAAGGATCTGCATCCAGCTCCCCCGAGTCTGATGAGTTTGGGCAGCGGCTCCAGGGAAAGGAGTAGTCCAGGAACAGAGCAGGAGGAGGGGGCGGGGGTGGGTGGGAGGCTCTCCCAGGAGTGGCCTTTCCAACAGCAGGCGCTGTACTCCTGCTGCCACTGAGGAGTCAGACGTTCCTTCTTCTGAAGGCCTCTCCCCTGTTTCTGGTGAGCACTCCCCTTCCCCAGGCCAGACAGGCAGCTGAGCAACAAGGGCTAAGAGAGAGTTCAGACTCTCGGGCTCGAAGCCTGACTCTCTCTCACTGGCAGATTTTCCTCAGTTTCAGTCAAGTGGAATTAATAATAGTGCCCTTCTAACAGGCTTGTTATAAGGATGAAATGAATTAATCCACATATATCTCGGAGAAGAGTGCTCACCTCAGAAGAAGCACTTAAGCAATGTTGTAAGTAGGTGTCCTCTTCCTGCAGAGAGCTCTCATCCTCGGGTGTTGGTTGGGACCATAGCAGGTCCCCCTGAGCTGAGAGGCCAGCTTCCTTGTCTGAGCAACTCTCAGCCTTCCCCTGCTTGGCTAGGCCCAGCCCTGGACCCCATTCTCTTCCTCATTTTCATTCTGCCAACATTTTGGCAGCAGCTCATTGTTGAGATTCTATGAGATTCTTTTTTATCCACATGGATTATATATAATCTTCAAAGAAAATGACACCAATTTTCTCTCCAAGTGTGATAGACTACATCAGCTCCCATTGGGGTAAGGAGGTCTCAGTTCTGGTCCCGGCATTACTATTTGTTAGCTGTGTGATTTTGAGGATAGCATCAAAATTCTCTGGGCCACGGTTTTCTTGCTAAACAAGGAAGGAGTTGGATTTATTTATTTATTTATTTATTTGAGATGGAGTCTCACTCTGTCACCCAGGCTGAAGTGCAGTGGCACAATCTCGGCTCACTGCAACCTCTGCCTCCGGGATTCAAGTGATTCTCCCACCTCAGCCTCCTGAGTAACTAGGACTACAGGCATGCATCACTGCACCCGGCTAATTTTTTGTATTTTTAGTAGAGCTGGGGTTTCACCATATTGGCCAGGCTGGTCTAGAACTCTTGACCTCATGATCCGCCCGCCTTGGCCTCCCAAAGGGCTGGAATTACAGGCGTGAGCCACTGCACTTGGCCGAGTTTAATTTTTGAAAAGTGCCCTGAGCCATCACTCCATGCCAGATAATGTGTGGTGGGGGGTGGGGGGCACTGGGGCGGGGGCACCAGGGGATGTAAAAACAAAGGTTCCAAGCCCCCCCTCAAAGAGCTGCACTCTGGGGCAGAGGAACACCATGGTGAAAGGACACATCATCTCCTAGCTATGTTTGATTCTGGCACTCTAGAATTATCGCTATTGTCACCCTTGACTCCTACCAATGCTATCATGCTAAACAGTGAACAAATATGTCTGTTACTAGTCTTTGCTCTTTCAGCAGGTATCTGTTCTGTCTAAAGAAAAACTTCATTAGACAATCCAAGTTCTGAACCATTGGTTTAGCATGGTATGCGTTCCCCTAAAAAGGTCCTCTTACTGATCGAAGACCAAGGTTATGGTAATGGCTTCCAAAGTTCAGATTCAGATATTAGATGTGGCCCTGAGTTTCTCGGGGTTGGTAATACCAGAGACATTCTCCCAGCTCACCTATACCCTTTTCCGGGAGGCTTCTGCCTGATATTTCAAATCAGTAGGCCTAGAGGCTTCAGTCTCAGTAATTCAACAACTACAGCAGCTGGTTCTTTTCCCTTAAGATTTAATACTTGTCATTTATCTATGTCAAAACTGTAAAGGAGCAAGTTTCCAAAGACAGATTTATTATGTGTGCTGAGTGTCTCAGGTGCAGCAGTGCATATAGATGGGCCGAATTCCATATTTTCCGTGGGTTTTTGTTCTATAAAAATAGCCACTTTTACTTTGCATTCAGACAAGTGAGAAATATACAGTCTTGAGCTGTGAGTCACCACGGGGCACTTACAGACAGTAACATTATTGTGAGACTGGGCTCTAGCCATTGGGTCCAGGATCAGCTGCCTAGCTTGCGCATGGGTTGGCTTAGGCAAGGAGCAAGTTGTAACCAAAGCTAGCTACATAATTTGTGAGGCTCAGTGCAAAATGAAAATGTGGAGCCTCAAGGTTAAAAAGCAAGAAAAAAAGTGCTGTTATAGATAAAGCTTTTTTCTTTCTTCTGCAGTCTCTCTCCCAGCATGTCATAGTGTTTTTCATTTGTTATTTAACGTCATTCTAAGAAAAATGAAAGTTTTCAATTATTAGCATGAATTTTACAGTTTATCTTTACATTGTGCAAGGCAAATATAAATGTAAATACAAAAGCACTTAATGTGTATGTGGAATCACTGAACTTATACAATTTGCATTTTGCAGCCCCTCCCTAAAAGGTGCCTTGAACTGTCCAGAAGAGACAAACCGAAGCCCGGCACTGGAAGGGAGGAAAAGAGAGATGACCCTCTCTCCGCAACAAGGTATGTTGCTGGCTGTAGCTGGCTGAGGGAGGGCTCCGGGTGTGAGGACACTCGCAGGGGAGTGTGGAGCTTCATAAGTGCCCCGGACCTCTGTCCCTTGATGGAAGAGGCATCCGCACTCTTCCTGCTTGAGCCGAGGAACCCTGACCGAGGCACAGAGGCAACTGGGGCTATGGGTCTGAAGAAATTAAGCCAGACATCTTTCCTTTCCACGGTCTCTCACCCCTTCAACCCATGGCAGTTGGCTTCCCTGGATTTTTGAACCTATGTGCTGGGATGTGCTTGGTACCTGGATTGAGTAGGTGAGACTCGATCCCCTGGAGATGGGGCCTCTAGCTAGCCATCCAGCAGGTGTGTAGGGGTGCTGCCGAACCTCACTGCCAAGACTTGGGTGTGCACTGGGCCCCTGACTCTCCTTGTGTCCTGTCTGAGGTGGAGAGCAGACACAATTGTGCGGTGGGGCCTGGGGGAGAGAGAGACCCCACAGCCCCCGCTGAGAACCATCCTGGAAAGGTACCACAAGTAAACTGAGGTCCTAAGCCCCTGTGAGTGCCCCATTATCCCATCAGACCTCACAAAACACAAATTCAAAGATACAAGTCTTAAGAATTTCAAGAAGTGACCATAGAGCATTAAACCTCCTGAGGGAGAAGCCCCTGCCCCTGAGGCTGCCCTGACTGTAACCCTAGATCCACAGAATGGCTTGGGACTAACACTACCCTACTTAGTAATCCTTGAAGCTCTGACCCTTTCAGGACCATCACCCAGCAGGCCAGTGCGTTTCAGGGCCATGACAAAGAGGGGAACAAGGAACAAATGTTGGAGACAGGGGCAGACCCTATCATCTGTGTTACCTCAATAAAGTCATTCCACTTTCCTACATTTACCTTTTACCACAGAGTGAGGAGGATGGTGTCTACCTTTCTCCTTTGCCTCCCCAAGATATTAAACACAGAATGCTAAAGGAAATGTATGCGGGTATCTCCAATCCTTAGAAAGCAGATGTCATATAATCACAGGGCTGAAGAGAAACTGAAAGCCAGCTGGGTCGATTTCTTACTCCAGACTTCAATTCCTCCTTCAACATTCCACTAAGAAATCGATCGGCCTCTGCTTGAATCTGTCTTGTGACAGAGCGCACTACCTTTCAAGGTATCTCATTCAATGATTGGATAATTCCTATTGCTGTAAAGTGCCTAGAATAGTGTCTAGCACATATTAGGTACTCCATAAATATTTGTTTTTTTCTTTCATAATTGAGATTTTATTGTTTGCATTAAGGATCAGTGAACAGACATTTCAATTTGTACACAATTCTTAACATACATACCAGCAATCTAAAAAGTCATTATTGTAATTCCTTTTTAAAGTTGTTCCAGTGATTTTCCAGCTGAAAATTTGGAGGCAATTTTTCCTTAAGAGGCTATCAAATACCACTATCTTCACATATTAATCAACTGTTACATAGTCCCACCAATTCAAAATTGTATAGCATATATACCACATACTCAAATTTTCAGTCTTCCACAGCACACGAACAAAGTTATTAGGGAAACAGGACTGTGACCAAAGATGGTACAGAGTGCACACAATTCTGACACGGAGAGCCATGTTCAAGGGCTAGCTTTCTTCAGGAAACAATTCTACTGAAAAACAACATGGCACTAGAAGTAATTTAAATTGTCCAAGACGTTAAATGCAGGACTGTGACTCTATGTTGCCATTCAGTATGCATTATATTATAGTATATAAAAACTAACCCCCCATCTAACACCCAAGACAGTCAAAGCCTCTCATAATTCAATATCCCACACTATCTTCTGGTTGTACCAAAAAATAAACAACCAGCGAATGACTTTACCTCTTAAAAAGCATATGCTTAAAAAATGGGATGAGGTGGGATTCCCTCCTTAAAAACGTTTCTAGAGTTACTAAAAAACTTGCCTTTACGAAATAGTTGATAAAAATACTCTTCTGGATTGTACAAGAAGGGAGACAGGGGCCGCTAAGACAGGGTATATGCTATTAATCAGACCGGGCTTCTTTCTTTCGGGCATCATCAGAGGCTGAGCTCTCTCCGATTTTAGTTTCTCCATTTTCTGCAGGTAGATGTTCTTTAGTTTCTTGGTTAGCCACTTGGCCTGTTTTCTTTTTGCTCCCCTTTTCTCTTTTGTTTGCACTTTTTTTGTCTGAAGATGTGTCCTTTCCTGCTGCCTTTTTGGCTTCGTTTCCACTTTTGCAGGAGCGGATTTAGCTGAAAACCGCACCGATCCCCTTTTGGGCTCTTCCTTGGCTGCCCCTTCGGTGCAACTGCCCTTCCGTAGTTTCCATCTGAAGAGTTAGCTCTCCCTTCTGGTGCAGAACAGGAAAGCCTAATCTGTCTTCCATGAGATTCAAGAGGTTGCTCCTCCTGGCGCCTCTGTGGGTATCCTCCGTGTTGCTCCTAAGCTCTTATTCCTCAGGTAAAATGGTGCTGAGTCTACTCACCATCGGACTGTGGCGCCTAGTATTGGACACCACATCCCTGATGTACCCTGACACCTCATTTCTCTCCCACATAGAACCTAGTGGGCACTGTGCCCCCGCATCTATTTGAAGAACTGCTCAAGAGGCTTTGTGGGAGGTCTGGCTCTTCCTCACCCCCTCCGGACTTGACGTGCCTGCCCCCCACCACCCCGCATACTTCCGGTCAGGCAGCAATCAGCTCGCTCCTCACGGGGATCACCTGTGGTGACTGAGGCTGGCTTACTCTTGCAGCCCCAGGAACACAGAGGTTCATGCTGAAGAACCAAATGGTTCCTACAGTACAAGCTAGTGCCAGGCACTCCGCAGGAGGCATCACTGGCACCTCCTAATTGATGAGCAGTCTAGCTCTGAAGCTGCGAGCTCTAAAGCCAGATACCTACTCCAGGTGACTCTTTCTGATCTTCCTCTCCCAGCTGAATAGAGTGAACTTCAGTGTTTCTGGCCTCCAGTTCCTGAACTCTGCTTCTTCTAAGGCAGGTAAGGCAGTTTTGTTCCTCTGCTGGAAGAATAATTTCAGGCCTCCGTATGCCACATGCTGGTCCTTTTGCCTGGAATGCTCTTCCTGTCTTCTCTGCTTTCTCCTTCAAGTTTTAGCTTAGGCGTTGCCTTCTCCGGGAAGCTCTTCCTGACCCCCATTCCTACCCACAGTGAGTCGCTTGCTCTCTGTTCCTCACTTCCACTATGTTTCTGCCTGTCTCCATCATTCTACTCATTAGCCCAGGTAGCAATTATTTGTTGTGGTGTTTGTTGCAGGCAAAGATGGTCTTGTTTGTTTTTTTTTGGTTTTTGCATTTTGCTACTAAATGTGTTTTTGATAAATGAATAAATACAATAACACCACAATAATAGCAGCTAAAAATTATTTATTGAGCATTCAGTATGTGAATGCACATGCATTTTCTTAAGTATTCCAATAACCCTGTACCATGGTTATTATCTCAGTTTTAAAGCTGTAGAAACAGGCCCAGATGAATTATGTAACTTGTTCAAGCCCATGCTAGCAGTTTGTGGCGAGTCTGGGACTTAAACCTAGGTCTTTTAAAAAAATTATTATTCCAAAGTCTTATTTTAAACTTTGTAGTATGAATGTTGATCCCAAAGATTTTAAGCACTCCTGAATGTTATATCTTGCATCTAAGAAGATAGGTAGTTCTCGGAAAAAATCAACTGCTTAGAATGCCTTTTGCATAGAACTGCTGCTAATATTTCTTTTTGCCAATAATAGAACTTAGACTCATATTAGGCAGTGCAATGTAGCGGTTAAGAACTCAGACTTTGGAGTCTGCCAGACCTGAGCTCAAATCCTAGCCCTGATACTAGTATCCTGTGTAAATTACCATAACTTGCCCAAATCATAGTTTGCTTATACGGTATATAAAAAGGGGCTAAACTATGTTGGAGAAAGGAAACTGTTATTTACAGATGCCCTGATTGTGTGCTTATAAAATCTAAAATAATCTACAAACTATGGTAGGCTGAAAAATGCACCTCCCACCCCACCTCCCACTCAGGATATCAGGTCCTAATTTCTGGAACTTATAGATGTTACCTTATTTGAAAAAAGCATCTTGGCAAATGTGCCGAACCCCCAATTCGCCTCAGTAGGGAAAGCACCAGGTTCACGAGGCCAAAGAAGAGACCCAGAGCCAGCAAACGAGACGCGGGGTTTTATTAGGGGCTCACACACAGGGGAGAGAGTCCAGTGGTGGTGGGCTGGGCAGGAGACCTGCCTTACCTACAGGAATGGTCCAGTGGCAGTGGGCAGGACAGCATAACCACGTGGCCTAGTGGCGGTGACCTGGGCAGGAGAACCACAACTTCCTTTCTAAGTGTAATGAAGTTAGAAAAAATTACCAATGTTACAAAACAAAGTCCAGAAATAGACTCATATATCTAATTACCTGATTTGTGATTAAGGTAGTGCATAGGAAAGAAGGCATAGTTTGTTTATTAAATGTTGCTCCATCATGCTCTTTATACAGCATTTTCACTTAACAGCCTCCATCTAATGACCTCCACCTGGCAACCTTCATTTAACCCAAAACTCAAGGCCTCAGTCCCCTGTACAGACCAGCCCATGTCCCACAGGACTGGCCGGGGGCTCTGATGTTTGTGATAGAAAAGGAATGAATCTTCAAGCTGGCCACTACTAGATTCCCTAGCTCGGCACAAACATTCAGGTGCACCTGCCATACAGGGTCATTCTAAGAGTATGTTTAAATCATTGCTTTTAGGTGCATTTACCCTATAGCAGATGTAATT
Organism: Mandrillus leucophaeus; assembly: GCF_000951045.1. NCBI lineage: Eukaryota > Metazoa > Chordata > Mammalia > Primates > Cercopithecidae > Mandrillus > Mandrillus leucophaeus. The sequence continues at coordinate 346,572 of NW_012110031.1, read as the reverse complement.
AAGTTAGAGATCTTGTGGTGGGGAGATGATCTTGGACTATTTGGTTGGGGCATAAAGGCTGTTGCATGTGTCCTTATATGAGGGAGGCTGAAGTTGGTCATACACACAGACAGAAGAGAAGGCCATGTGCAGATAGAGGCAGAGATTGGAATGATGTGGCCACAAGGAATGCCAGAGCCACCAGAAACTGGAAGAGGCAAGAAACAGATTCTCCTCTAGGGCATCTGGAAGGAGTATGGCCCTGCTGACACCTTGATTGTAGCCAAGATTTTGGAATTCTGGCCTCTAGAGCTATGAAAGAATAAATTTCCATGGCTTTAAGCAACTAAATTGGTGGCTAATTTATTGCAGGAGGCTTAGACAATTAATACACAAACTATTAGAATTAATAAATGTAATTAGTAAAGTTGTTGGATACAGGTCAATATACAAAAATCAATGGTATTTCAATCAGCAACTAACAAGTAAACATTAAAATAAAATGTTATATTTATAATAACATCAATAAACATCAAATTCCTAAGATTAAATATAATAAAAGATGTACAACTTCAAAATATTATTGAGAGAAATTAAAGATGACTTCAATAAATAAAAAGATGTATTATGTTCACGAATTGGAAACTCAACATTGTAAGATGTCATTCCTTCCCAAATTAATATATTGATTCGATATAATCCCAGTAAAATTCTGGTAGTTTTTTTTTTTCTTTTGCAAAAATTGATAAACTGATTAACAAGACCCATTATACATTTGTAGTGATTTAGACAGTATAGAACTGATTTAGACAGTATAGAACTGTTAGAAAAACTTACCAATGGTACAAAATAAAGTTCAGAAATAGACTCATATTACTTGATTTGTGATTAAGGCACTGCATGGAAAGAGGGCATAGTTGATTTATTACATGTTGTTCCACTGATTATATGAAAAATATATCTTTTTCCTTTGTAGCCTTCCAGTGAGTGTGCAGTGGTACATCGTGACGTTCATTTGCATTCCCTTGATGATTAATGAAGTCAGGTGCCTTCTCACATGGTTGGCTTTATTTTATTTGTTTACTTATTTTTCCACATGGATGTTTTCTTTGAGAAATGTCTACTCAAGCCTTCTGCCCATTTTTCTATTAGGTTGTCTTTTTCTAACTGATTTGTAAGAGTTCTTCATATATTCTGGATACAAGACCTTTGTGGGATATATGTGTTGAATTATATTTTTACCCTCTTATTGATATCTTTTGAAAAACCAAAGTATATTTTGTCCTCGTATTTTTCTTTTTCAGGTTAGCAATTTTTGTGTCCTTTTAAATAGGTGAGCTTTGTTTACTCAAGGATCATGAAAATGTTATCCTAGGTATTCTTCTACAATTTTATTATCTTTCACATTTAGAGCTGCTATCCATCTGTTTTGATTTTGTATTTGGTATGAAATAGGAGAAGTAAAGGATAGCAGCTCTAAATGTAAAAGATAATAAAACTGTAGAAGAATACCTAGGATAACATTTTCATGATCCTTGAGTAAACAAAGCTCACCTATTTAAAAGGACACAAAAGTTGCTAACCTGAAAAAGAAAAATACAAGGACAAAATATACTTTGGTTTTTCAAAAGATATCAATAAGAGGGTAAAAATATAATGCAAAAATGAAAAGATATTTTCAACACATATATCCCACAAAGGTCTTGTATCCAGAATATATGAAGAACTCTTACAAATCAGTTAGAAAAAGACAACCTAATAGAAAAATGGGCAGAAGGCTTGAGTAGACATTTCTCAAAGAAAACATCCATGTGGAAAAATAAATAAACAAATAAAATAAAGCCAACCATGTGAGAAGGTACCTGACTTCATTAATCATCAAGGGAATGCAAATGAACGTCACGATGTACCACTGCACACTCACTGGAAGGCTACAAAGGAAAAAGGAGGTTTCAAAGGCTGGTGAGATTGTGGGGCAAAGTGAACGCTCCTATACTAATGGTGGAAATATAAATTTGTACACTTCTTTTGGTAAAGTGTCAGTATTTAATAAAGCTGAACATATGCATGTCTTATTCTCTAGCTATTTCATTTCTAGCTATATACCCAATAGAAATGCACTGAAGTAATCACCAAAACAATATGTGCTAGGATGATCATAGAACTATTTGTAATAGTAAAAATAAAATGGGATATTACCCATATGTCCAAAAACAGTAGACTGAATAAATTTTGTCTTATTCACATAATGGAATACTATACAGAAATAAGCAAAAATGGTCTATATTCATGTGACAATGTGAATGAATCTCAGACAACATAATGTTGAGTGAAAAAGGCCAGACCCAATACAGAACCTATTTGTTATTCCGTTTGTATAGAGAACAGAAATGGTCAAAACAAATCCATGCTTCTAGATATTAGGACAATGGTCACCCTTGCATAGGCATGGTAACTGGAAGGGAACCCAAATAGGGACCTCAGAGTGCTTGTATTCTATTTCTTGATCTCAGTGCTGGTTACATATGCATTTAGTTTGTGAATATTCATTGGGGCCAATATCTATGTGCACTAGAAAAGTAAGTTATGCTTCAACAGAAAGTTAATAAAAACTTACCCTATATTCTATGGTGTTATGATGAGGATTAAGAAAAGTAATTTTTTAGCAAAGGTCCTGGCACTTAGCAAATATTAAAAGTGAAAACTATTTTTATTTTTGCTGTAAAACATAAGTTATTTTCTAATGATTATCTGCTACAGCTAATGCTAACAGCTTCATTTTTAAGTTGCTTGATATTAGTCTGACAAATGAAGGCCTGTCCAATCCTGATTCTGCTGCAGTGACTTTGAAATTTGTTTAAATTTGTGTAGCAGTGTTGAGCATCATGAGATTTGTGAGCTGAACCCTGGTGAACCAAAATGTCTGTTAACATGAAATTATTGCTCTCCATTTTGAATATTTTTCTAAAGCAGTTCTGGCAAGTGAGGCCAAGAGCCATGAAAGGGCCATAACTAAGGTTTTCCAGAATCACCTCTGACATGGGTTTGACATACAGGTGTGTTATCTAAGTGAGATTCAGAAATGGCTTCAGACAGGACTTTTACAGGTACCAGTGAGTTTGAGGAGCATTAGAAATGCAAAATGTCCATGTTACCTGGCCCCTCAGCACATATTGGTCCCATTTGCACTCTGTACAAAGTTTCTTATTGTCTCCCTAATGTTATAATGATCCTAAGGCCAAATTCTCAGATGGACGCAGATGTAATTCACGTTGAGCATCACAGTTTATTTGCTTATACTCTTTCTTATTGCAGAAAGTCTCAAAGTGGTTTACAACTGCTATTTGAGTCATATTTAGGGGTACCTGCTAGGCTGTGATCTCCCTCCTCTAAGAACTGCCTCTCTCAATTATAGTGGGGGGCCTGGAAATTGTGTTTACACCTTATTAACCCTCCCTCCATACGGGAACAGAACTGGTGGAGATGGCTGACCTAAGATGGGCCAATTGCAGTCTTTCTCCTGAGAATTTGAAATTAGTACCTAAAAACAGCAGTCTCTTTCCACTAATTGGCTTGACTGAGACCTTGTCAAATTACCTGTTTTCACAGAGAAGAAAAGAAAATTGGTTTATGGAGGAAGACAGAATGAAACAGATGCATAGGAGAAAGTAGAGGGAATCTTTGGGGAAGAGAAAGGTAAGAGACTAGGAGAGGGAATGCTTTGATTTCTTATATTTCTCTCAATCCTGGTATTTGTTCTTTCTCTGATCCAGCTATACTTCCTCTCCTGTGTCCATGAAATAACCCCCATGATGTTTAGTTTAGACTCCTCCCATTATGTTTAGTTTAAGCAAGCTCAGGTAGGCTGGCCACAGTCTCCAACTAACATAGAACATGTTGCCACAAGATAAAGTCACATCTAAAATGTGTTGACAAATGGAAAATGAGACCTGAAGGCTAGGATGGTGTCTTGGGAGAGATGATACCAGTGGAAGCCACAAGGCCCAGTGAATTTGTTGCTAGCAGCCAGCATATCTGGCTTTCAGTTTTCTAGTGGCCAATGCCAAGGAGCAGGACTCCTCAGGCATCAGTGGTTCTCAACCCTGACTGTATGTTAGGGACACTGGGGAGCTTCTGAAAAATACTTCCAGGCCCTACCCCAAGAGACAGTGATTTAATTGGTCTAGGCTGGCATCTGTATGTTATAAAAGCTTACTAGTGATTCTAAAGTATGACCAGAGTGAGGAGCCACCAAGTTATACTATTCACAATATGTAGAAATAAAAGTAAACAGATAAACCAAACAAAAACAACTCCTTAAGAGAAGCACAGGAGTGGAACTGAGAGAGAAATTCCTCCTGTGGATTTTTAGCTGGAGGGCATGTGTGATACAAAGAACAATGTCCTCAATAATATCCCTATAGTAAATACTCAATTTTCCACAAATGGGAACTCGTGGAATTATCCCCAAGTACCACTCAGGAAAATCACCTCTATAGTCATGGGCCAAAGCATCCTTGCCACTTGGCTCCATCCCGGAATGTGTTTGAGAGGATTTAGAACAGATTCTTATGTAAGGACTCCAGAAATTAAAAGAATTTCTTTTTCCATGAAGAGGGCCTGTGGTTTTGTATTAGTCCATTTTCACACTGCTGCAAAGAATGACCTTAGACTGGGTAATTTATAAATAAAAGATGTTTGACTCACAGTTCTGCATAGCTGGGGAGGCCTCAGGAAACTTACAATCATGGTGGAAGGTGACAGGGAGGCAAGGCACGTCTTGCATGGCAGCAGGAGAGAGAGAATGACAGAGAGAGAGAGAGAGAGAGAGAGAGAGAGA
>NW_012110031.1:340578-341515 GCF_000951045.1 Mandrillus leucophaeus | reverse complement strand
TTTGGTATCAGGATGATGTTGGCCTCATAAAATGAGTTAGGGAGGATTCCCTCTTTTTCTATTGATTGGAATAGTTTCTGAAGGAATGGTACCAATTCTTCCTTGTACCTCTGGTAGAATTCGGCTGTGAATCCGTCTGGTCCTGGACTTTTTTTGGTTGGCAGGTTATTAATTATTATTGCCCCAATTTCAGAGCCTGCTATTGGTGTATTCAGGGATTCAACTTCTTCCTGGTTTAGAATTGGGAGAGTGTAAGTGTCCAGGAAATTATCCATTTCTTCTAGGTTTTCTGGTTTATTTGCATGGAGGTGTTTATAGTATTCTCTGATGGTAGTTTGTATTTCTGTGGGGTCGGTGGTGATATCCCCTTTATCACTTTTTATTGCGTCTATTTGATTCTTCTCTCTTTTCTTCTTTATTAGTCTTGCTAGTGGTCTATCAATTTTGTTGATCTTTTCAAAAAACCAGCTCCTGGATTCATTGATATTTTGGAGGGTTTTTTGTGTCTCTATCTCCTTCAGTTCTGCTCTGATCTTAGTTATTTCTTGCCCTCTGCTAGCTTTTGAAAGTGTTTGCTCTTGCCTCTCTATTTCTTTTAATTGTGATGTTAGGGTGTCAATTTTAGATCTTTCCTGTTTTCTCTTGTGAGCATTTAGTGCTATAAATTTCCCTTTACACATTGCTTTAAATGTGTCCCGGATATTCTGGTATGTTGTATCTTTGTTCTCACTGGTTTCAAAGAACATCTTAATATCTGCCTTCATTTCGTTATGTACCCAGTAGTCATTCAGGAGCAGGTTGTTCAGTTTCCATGTAGTTGACCGGTTTTGATTGAGTTTCTTAGTCCTGAATTCTAGTTTGATTGTACTGTGGTCTGACAGACAGTTTGTTATAATTTCCGTTCTTTTACATTTGCTGAGGAGTGCTTTACTTCCAA
>NW_012110031.1:335620-340435 GCF_000951045.1 Mandrillus leucophaeus | reverse complement strand
AGAGAGAGAGAGAGAGAGAGAGAGAGAGAGAACACATCATAGGAGAAACTGCCCTTATGATTCAATCCCCTCCCAACAGACCCCTCCTCTGACATGTGGGGATTACAACTAGAGATGAGATTTGGGTAGGGACACAGAGACAAACCATATCAGTTTTCATCTGATTATCAGTGGTGGCTCTGAACCCTGTGAAGCCTAGGAACCACTGGAAGAGAAAAATTCATGGACTACTTCTTTCTAACAATTTTCTAATCACACAGGATTTTTTTAACTGCTCGATTGGGCTTCCAGGTAGATGGGTACCTGGCACGCATTGCAGCTTGCTGTGCTGCTGACTTGAGCATGGAGCAGGTCTACCTCACTGGTCAGCTGCCGGGCTCAGGATCAGCATTTACTTAGGAAAGCTGAGGAACCTGGCAAGGACACAGACATAAATAGAAAGCAAAGAGGCAGGCCAAGATTTTCCTCAGGAAGCATTTGGATTCACTCCAGTGCACAGACAAAAGGGTAATTGAGCCCCCAGAATTCTCCATCAGAGCACGAACAGCAATAATTTTTGCTTGGAAAAAATTTAAAGCAGGTAGGCCAAATACCCAATTTGTTCATAAAATATTTTGGTAAACACCCATGGAACATTTAACCTTGAAAAATATAGTTTCCTTGTGCCCTTTCCATGCTAAATTGTTTGCAAAATATACGACTATGTGACTTGAATTTGTGAACTTGTTTCTTAGGGTTATTGGCCACAAGTCAGTTTAATATTGGAGGCTGTCTACAAAAAAATAATGACTTTGTTTTAGAAGCATTTGATTTGTGGTCCTGTTTTACAACATTAACTAGATAGTAGGTACACTATCTATTAAGGTTAGTCTCAGCTCATGACACTATGTAATCTGTGAATAAGTGAATACCCCTCTTTCTATTTGTTATAACAAAAGAGTAATATCCTGATAGTCTAATCACCTAAGAGATGCTAATTTAACAGAAGAAAGGCCAGAATAAATATCCATTTTATTTCTTTGGAAGATGCTATCTGAGCCATCAGAAGAATATCTTTATTGGGTAGGTCCTGGATCAGGTGTTGGCAAACTACAGTCTACTGGTCAAATCTGGCCAGCAGCATGTTTTGAATGGCCTGCAAGCTAAAAATGTCTTTTATATATTTAACAGATTGAAATAAATCAAAAGAAGAATAATATTTTTTGACATATAAAAATTGAAACCCTACAAGCCAGAAGAGATTAGGGGCCTATATTCAATATTCTTAAAGAACAGAAAGTTCAACCAAGAATTACATATCTGGCTAGACTAAGCTTCATAAGTGAAGGAAAAATAAGATCTTTTTAATACAAGCAAATGCTGAGGGAATTTGCTACCATTAGACCTGCCTTATAAGAGCTCCTGAAAGAAGCACAAAATATGGAAAGTAAAGACTTATCAGCCACTACAAAAACACACTTAAGTACACAGACCAGTGACGCTATAAAGCAATCACACAAGTCAGGGTATAGACAGCAAACAATATGAACACAAAATCTAATACACACATATAAATACTAATCTTGAATGTAAAGGGCTAAATGCCCCAATTAAAAGGCAGAGTAGCAAACTGGATAAAGAAGAAAAACCTAATGGTATGTTGTCTTCAAGAGACCTATCTTACACACAATGACACCCATAGAATCAAAATAAAGGAGTGGTGAAAAATCTACCAAACAAATGGAAAACAGGAAAAAGCAGGGGTTGCAATCCTAATTTCAAACAAATCAGACTTTAAATCAACAAAGATCAAAAAGAAAAAAGAAGGGCATTACATAATGGTAAAGGGTTCAATTCAACAATAAGACCTAACTATCCTAAATATATATGCATCCAACACAGGAGCACCCAGATTCATAAAGCAAGTTCTTAGAGACCTTCAAAGAAACTTAAACTCTCATACAATAATAGTGGGAGACTTCAACATCCCATTGACAGTATTAGAGAAATCATCAAGGCAGAAAATTAAAGATATTCAGGACCTGAACTGAACTAGTGGACCAAATGGGTCTGATAGACATCTACAGAACTCTCCACTGAAAAACAGGAGAATATACATTCTTCCCATCTACATGTGGTACATACTCTAAAGTTGACCACACAATTGGACATAAAAATATCTACAGCAAATTAAAAAAAAACAAAACAGAAACTATACCATCCATATTCTTGGACCACAGTGCAATAAAAACAGAATTCAATATGAAGAAAATCACTCAAAACCATACATTTACATGGAAATTAAACAACTTGCTCCTGAATGACATTTGATCAAATAATATAATTAAGGCAGAAATAAAGAAGTTCTTTGAAACTAATAAGAACAAAGATACAACATATCAGAATCTCTGGGACACAGCTAAGGCAGTGTTAAGAGGGAAATTTATAGCCCTAAATACCCACATCAAAAAGTTAGAAAGATCTCAAATTCAAAACTAAAAGAATGAAAGAACCAAGAGCAACCAACCCCAAAGCTAGCAGAAGACAAGAAATAACTAAATCAGAGCTGAACTGAAGGAGATTGAGACATGAAAACCATTCAAAAGATCAACAAAACCAGGAGCTGGTATTTTGGGGGGGAAAAAAGATAAATAGACTGCTGGCTAGCTAATGAAAAAGAAAAGAGAGAAGATCTAAATAAGCACAATTAGAAATGACAAAGGGGATATTACCACTGACCCCACAGAAATACAAATAACCATCAGAGAATATTATGAACACCTCTGTGCACACAAACTAGAAAATCTAGAAGAAACGGATAAATTCCTGGACACATACACCTTCCCAAGGCTGAACCAGGAAGAGATTGAATCTCTGAACAGATCACTAATGAGTTCTGAAATTCAATCAGTAATAACCAAAAATGGCCCTGGACTAGACAAATTCACATCTGAATTCTATCAGATGTACAAAGAAGAGCTGGTACAATTCCTACTGAAACTATTCCAAAAAGTTGAGGAGGAAAAATTCTCAACAAACTAGATATTGAAGAAAATACCTCATAATAAGAGTCATCTATGAAAAACCCACAGCCAACATCGTAGTGAATGAACAAAGCTGGAAGCATTCTCCTTGAAAACAGGCACAAGACAAGAATTACCTCTCTCACCACTCCTATTCAACACTGTATTGGAAGTTCTGGCCAGGGCAATCAGGCAAGAGAAAGAAATAAAGGGCATCCAAATAGGAAGAGAGGAAGTCAAACTATCCTTGTTTGCAGACAATATGATTCTATATCTAGAAAACCCCACAGCCTTGGCCCCCAAAGCTTCTTAAGTTGACAACAACTTCAGCAAAATTTCAGAATACAAAATCACTAGCATTCCTGTACACCAACAACAACTAAGCCAACAGTCAAATTAGAAATGCAATCCCATTCAAAACTGCCACACAAAAAAAGGCTGGGCATGGTGGTTCATGCCTGTAATCCCAGCACTTTGGGAGGCCAAGGTGGGTGTATCACTTGAGCTCAGTAGTTTGAGATCAGCCTGGGCAACATGGTGAAACCCTGTCTCTACAAAGAATACAAAAAATTAAACGAGCATGGTGACATGTGCCTGTGGTCCCAGCTACTCAGGAGGCTGAGGTAGGAGGATTGCTTTAGCCAGGGAGGTAGTGGTTGCAGTGAGCCAAGATTGTACCACTGCACTCCAGCCTGGGTGACATGGTTAGGCCCCATCTCAAAAAAAAAAAAAAAAAAAAAAAAAGCCACAAAAAGAATAAAATACCTAGGAATACAACTACAAGGAGGTGAAAGATCTCTACAGTGAGAATTACAAAACCCTGCTCAAAGAAATTAGACATGACACAAACAAATGGAAAAACATTCCATGCTTATGAATAGGAAGAATCAACATCATTAAAATGACCATATTTTCCAAAGCAATTTATAGATTCAGTGCTATTCCAATCAAACAACCAACGATATTCTTCACAGAACTAGAAAAAACTATTCTAAAATCCATATGAAACTAAAAAGAGCTCAAAGAGCCAACACAATCCTAAACAAAAAGAGCAAAGCACAAGGCATCATGCTACCCAACTTCAAACTATATTACAAGGCTATAGTAACCAAAATAGCATGGCACTGGTACAAAAACAGACACATAGACCAATGGAACAGAATAGAGATCCCAGAAATAAGACCACACACCTACAACCAGCTCACATACATACAGATGAAATATCCAAAAGTAATAGATAATAAAGGAAATGTTCTTAAAAATGGGAAATAACATTTTTGAATCATTTGGTTATTTCAACAAATATTTGTTGATAAATTATTATGTGCCTAAGAGCATCATGCCCAGGGTATTCATAATAGACTCAAAGTCCAAAATCAGGCAGTTGAGACCATCCTTGACTAGTTGTGGGCACAAGAAATTTTGCTCCGGTGCTTCAGTTAGCTTGAGAACTTTGTTTTAATCAACTGTATAAAATCAGAGTTTATTACTAGGCCTCAATAAGAAAGTGGCCCAGTATCTACAAGGTCTGAATAATAGTGCCTGCTTTGTAAAGCTGTGAAAATTAAGTGTCCTGTACCTCAATCACTAAATGCATAACTCTTGTAATTTTCTGTATGGCCATTGCTAGTTGTTCTGGCATGGATCAATTAGAAGGGCAGAAGTTTACAATAAGATCAAGAGTTACCAGTGCTTTCTCTGTTCCTTGAGGTTATTGGTTTTTTGTTTATTTTTTATACTTTAAGTTCTAGGGTACATGGGCACAACGTGCAGGTTTGTTACATATGTATACACGTGTCACATTGGTGTGCTG
>NW_012110031.1:284877-330770 GCF_000951045.1 Mandrillus leucophaeus | reverse complement strand
CATTTTCCCCATCACTTTCAGGCACACCAATCAGACGTAGATTTGGTCTTTTCCCATAATCCCATATTTCTTGGAGGCTTTGCTCATTTCTTTTTACTCTTTTTTCTCTACATTTCTCTTCTTGCTTCATTTCATTCATTTGATCTTCAATCGTTGATACTCTTTCTTCCAGTTGATCGAGTCAATTACTGAAGCTTGTGCATTTGTCCCATAGTTCTCGTGTTATGGTTTTCATCTCTATCAGTTCTTTTAAGGACTTCTCTATATTGGTTATTCTAGTTAGCCATTCATCAAATCTTTTTTCAAGGTTTTTAGTTTCTTTGTGCTGGTTACATATTTCCTCCTTTAGCTCTGTGAAGTTCGATCGACTGAAACCTTCTTCTGTCAACTTGTCAAAGTCATTCTCCATTCAGCTTTGTTCTGTTGCTGGCAATGAGCTGCGTTCCTTTGGAGTGGGAGATGCGCTCTGATTTTTTGAATTTCCAGCTTTTCTGCACTGCTTTTTCCTCATCTTTGTGGTTTTATCTGCCTTTGGTCTTTGATGATGTTGGCATACTGATGGAGTTTTGTTGTGGGTATCCTTTCTGTTTGTTAGTTTTCCTTCTAACAGTCAGGACCCTCAGCTGCAGGCCTGTTGGAGTTCCCTTGAGGTCCACTCTGGACCGTGTTTGCCTGGGTATCAGCAGCAGAGGCTGCAGAAGATAGAATATTGCTGAACAGCGAGTATTGCTGTCTGATTCTTGTGGTGGAAGCTTCGTCTCAGGGGTGTACCCAGCCATGTGAGGTGTGAGGTGCCAGTCTGCACCTAGTGGGGAATGTCTCCCAGTTAGGCTACTCAGGGGTCAGGGACCCACTTGAGCAGGCAGTCTGTCAGTTCCCAGATCTCAACCTCCGTGCTGGGAGATCCACCGCTCTCTTCAAAGCTGTCAGACAAGGACATTTACCTCTGCCGAGGTTTCTGCTGCCTTTTGTTTAGCTATGCCGTGCCCCCAGAGGTGGAGCCTACAGAGGCAGGCAGACCTCCTTGAGCTGTGGTGGGCTTCACCCAATTCAAGCTTCCTGATGGCTTTGTTTACCTACTTAAGCCTCAGCAATGGCAGGCACCCCTCCCCCAGCCTTACTGCCACCTTGCAGTTAGATCTCAGACTGCTGTGCTAGCAATGAGGGAGGCTCCGTGAGCGTGGGACCCTCTGGGTCAGGTGTGGGACGTAATTTCCTTTTGTGCCATTTGCTAAGACCCTTGGTAAAGCGCAGTATTAGGGTGGGAGTTACCTGATTTTCCAGGTGTTGTGTGTCTCAATTTCCTTTGGCTAGGAAAAGAAATTCCCTTCCCCCTTGTGCTTCCCAGGTGAGGCGATGCCTTGCCCTGCTTCAGCTATCACTGGTCGGGCTGCACCCCTGGACCAGCACCAGCTGTCCGACAAGCCCCAGTGAGATGCACCTGGTACCTCAGTTGAAAATGCAGAAATCACCTGTCTTCTGTGTCGCTCATGCTGGGAGCTGGAGGCTGGAGCTGCTCCTATTTGGCCATCTTGGGCGTGACCCCCGAGGTTATTGTTTAACCACAAATGAGGTGAGTGCACACCGTGAATCCTAGGATACAGAGCAAGGTTAAAATGTATTTAAATAATCAGCATTGTGCTTTGTAGGAAGAGGGAAAACATCACCTTTGAGGCAATTAAAATAAAATTAATAGCCCCCTGAATAGAAATTGGTCCAGCAGGATCAAACTGACTTAGAGATGATGAATCTAAAACCAGGGAATCTCTTCTATGATATTAGAGGGTGTGAAATGTTTAGAAGCAATACCATTCCCTTAATTCCTTAATCAAGTATGTCATCTGTGCAAAAGAATTAGAATTCTGAACAGTGTGAACTTGTAAGTCTACTGGATTTTCAGGGAGTGGGGTAGAGTAGAAACCCTTAAAGGGATAGGTTCTGTCAGAAACAGGGTTTGGCTTTTAGGACAAATGCAAACAAGAAGGGCTCCACCTCTGCTCCTTATAGGGTGAGCTTTTCTTTACAACCACATCTGTAGCAACACATTGCTGGCCATTGTACAAAGAAATGAAAATTTGTCATAATTTTCATAGGAAGAAAGGCAAAAGTGAATGAAATTATTTCAGTCATGAGAGAGGGTATAGGAGATTAAAAGGATATTAAAATAACCATAAAAAAGCAGTATACGTTTATAAGAAGTATAAATTACAATAAAAGCAAAAGGTTAGGAGCTTAAAAACAACAATTAAATAAAATGGATGAAATTCAGAAGAAAATGTAAAAGTCTATACACCAGCAAAATTAAAGGTTACAAATATAAAAGTAAATGAGATGAAAGATTAAAAGGATGAAGCCGTAAAAGTAAAAAGTGAGCAAAAATCTAGACATAGATGGGATTTTAGGGTTAAGAACTAAAATTTAAAATTAAAACTGTAAAAGTGAAAATAAATAAGTCACAAGAATAATAAGATTGGAAAAATAACATGTTTAAATATTTATGATAGACATTTAAAAATAATAATGACATTGGTGTGGCAGGAACCAGCTAGAAGAAATTAAAAAAATGTCTTGGGGTAGCTCCAGCTTCCCAAGCTCCAGCTTTAGAAGTTAGTCAAATCCTCTGAAGTAGGAAACTAAAGGGGAAAGATGGCATCTTACAGTAGATTCACCTTCTACACAGAAACTAGCACTATGGAAAACCAATAGAGTTGTTGGCGCTTGCCTGGAATGAGAGGAGGCGTGACTTCTTAACATCAATGGCTAGGGTCTCAGGATTGCCCAAGCCTGCCCTTCGCAACTTTCCAGTAAAAGCACTGAGCACTGCTGCGCACAGTGGCTCATGCCTGTAATCCCAGCACTTTGGGAGGGTGAGGTGGGCAGATCACTTCAGACCAGGAGTTCAAGACCAGCCTCGCCAACATGGCAAAACCCTGTCTCTACTAAAAATAAAAAAATAAAAAAAACTACAAAAAATTACAAAAAAGCTGGACATGGTGGTGCATGCCTCTAGTCCCAACTGCTTGAGAGGCTGAGGCATGAGAATTCCTTGAATATGGGAGGTGGAGGTTACAATGAGCCAAGATTGCGCCACTGCACTCCAGCCTGGATGACAGAGCGCTGAGCACTTACTATGTTACAGAGAGTGGCCTGGGTGCTTTCACATTTGAAATTTCATGTAGTAATATTCCTAATAATTAGCTTTTGGAGGCACCAATTATGCATGTGTTGGATTTTTCTGTCTATCTTCCAGTAGGCACTGACATCTCCATGGTTTAGGGAAATACAATTGTCTAAAGTCACACAGCAGCTGAGAATTAACCCACATCCAGTCTTTGTTCTACAACTTTGTTCATCTGAAAGCCTTTACTGTCTAATTTTCAACTGCCAGACTGAGGAGCTACCCCTTTCTATTAATTTTAGTTGGTGACTATTGACTCCCAGCTGATAGGGATGAAGCAATTGACTTATTTCTAATTCCATCATCTTTTGCCCTTCTCCTCTCATTTTTCACATTGTCACAGTGTGTGCTATTTACATTGCATTACGTCACTTTTACCTCCATGCTTGCTTTTTATTTTAGGTCTACAGTTAAATATATTGAATGCTTTGACAGTCTTTTTGCCAGATTTTCCTCAATTACCTTTTGTTTGACTAGAATTCATTTTCTGTTAGTTTCCTCAAGGACGGCCCATGAGAACAATATTTCCAGAGTTATTGCATATTTTAAACTATTTGTTAGCCATTAGGCTTGAAGGACAGCTTGGCTGGATATTGAATCTTTATCGCTAATTTATTTTCCTTGAATATCTGATAAGAATTTCACTTCACTTTGTTGGTGTTAAATGATGCCATGGGAAAGTTTGATGTCAGCCTGATTTTCTTCCCTTTATAAGTGATTTGATCTTTTTGTTTGGCTGCTCAAAGAATCCTTTAACATCTAACAATTTTATTAGGATATGTCTCAGTTTGGACCATTTGAGATCAGTTTTCCCTAGTACATGATTTGCTCTTTCAGTATGTAAATTCAAGTCTTTTACTTCAGGAAAGTGTTTTTGAATTATAAATTAAGCATTTATTCTGTTTCATAGTTTTGGTTTTAGTCTTTGGAGACAACAGTTATGCATGTGTTTGATTTTCTGCCTATCTTCTTTCATTCTAATTTTCTCCCTAATTCTTTTTATCTCTTTCTCTGTTTCTGTTTCATTTAATCACTTCTCATTCCTATCTTTTGTATCATTTACAGGCATCTTGTGTGTATCGTCTATAGTGTCTTTTCTTTCTTGTGTTCCTTTTCATACATTCTTAATTTCTGAAAAAAATTGATCTATTTTATTCCTGAATTTTGCCAGTTTTCATCTCACTTCCCTGAATTCTTGTATTTCTGAATATTTTGTCTTTTTTTTGTCATTGCATGTAACAAATTTTTAAACTTTATGATGGAGTATTTGGTTATGATGTTTTTCAATCTTGAGTGTTCTTCATTAGCACAAGAGTTTTCTAGTCTGTGTAGTTGAATAGATCCTAAGCCCATGAATATTTGTTAGTCAATTGTATTAGGTGGATTTCTGGATCAACCATCTGCAGGAAGTTATTTTGTGCATATATTGGGGAGGGTTGTGAGATAAGTTGGGGGAAGAGGATATGGAAAATCTCTGGGCTTTGCAAGTCAGTACTTCCTCCTCTGTTACTTAAGTAATGAGCCATTTCCTTCAAATATGGCACCCAGTGTAACCATACCTGCTGTCTCTGTGCATCTAACCTGACTCAGAAGGGCTTCTGATTTTCTCTGTTTGTTTCTTTATTGGATGCCACCACAAATAGGAGCAGCCCTTGCCTTCAAATGTCTGTTTGTGCTTTCTGAGGTATGCCATTCCTGGATCTGTTGGGGCAATTTTGACAACTTCTCTCTGTTGCTTCTTACCCTACTCACAGACGTCCCGCTTTGGGTGGTTATTCTCTGCTTCTGGGAATGCATTTTTTGTTGATGATTTCTAATTTCTGCTAGTTAGACCCTTGTTCTCCTGACTTCTCTCATGTCTGCCTCTTTTGAGGCTCTTCTAGTCTCACCTGCTTTGGGCATTACTTAAATGTAACTTGGAGTTTGTGGGTTTTCTCTGTTTCCTAGTCCCATGTAAAATCATGTTTGTGTTTTTCCTTTTTCTTTTATTCATTTTCCTTGTTGCTCTACATGGTTTCCAAAGGGAAAAGTCCCAAATAGAAGCAAACTATCTGGTATTTAAAAGATTTCCCCAGTGATTTTAATGTCCAGAGGGTAGAATAACTATTTAAAAAAAAAAAAAAAAACAAAAAACAAGAAAAAGATATACATAACGTTTAGTGTAATGGTTATTCCTGGATGCAGGAGGTTGTGGAAGGCAAGAAAATGCAGTAGAGGAAAGAGAGCTTCAATGGTATTGGTAATAATTTATTTCTTAAGTTGGGTAGTAAGTTCATGGGTGTTTATGTTATTTACCATATAATCATGTGTGATTAAAATATTGCATAATAAAAATAAAAACCTTTAAACATTCACAGAGAAAACTATATTTTAATGACTCAAAATATAATTAATGTTAATTTGACTGTTGCCGATAATACTATTGTAATAGATTATATTTAAGGATAACAAAAAAGCAGCTCCATGTGGGGACCCAAGGAACCAACCTCGTTATTCCCCTCAGCCCAGACAGATAAAATGACCTTCAGAAAATCTACCAGGATTTGAGTGTTCTTTTTTTAAAAACAAACAAACAAAAACCTGTTATGGTGTCTATAACTGGACTTTAAAACAAAAGGAACTTTTTGGACAGTAATATTCCTAGGCTCAGCATGAAAGCCTCTCCTTCCTTCCTCAGGCTTTTATTTTTTTTAAATTGACGAATGAGATGCATTAAACATAAGTGGTTGAAAACAGGGAGGCAAGGCAGATGCCTCCACTCTCCTACCTCCCTAGGAAGCCCTGATTTGGTGGCTTCTGAGCTGGATTTGTGGCCAGGGTTCCTGTGCTGGGTTTGCTGACCCCAGGGCCCTGTTGACTTTCACTGGACCAGCATCCATGTATGTCACTGTGAGAGGAGGGACTGGGATGTTTTGTTTACCCGCCTTTGGCAGGAAGCAGAGGGTGCCCGAAGCCAAGAGGCTTTCCTTTCCACCAGGCGCTGAAGGTGGCTCACAGGGATGGGAAATCTGAGTCCAGAGGATGGACAGTGACATGTGCTGGTTCAAACCAGAAATCCAAGCATGACTGCTGAATAGCAGGACATGTGATTACTGTGGGGTGTTTCCTACCAATTCTTAGACATTTATCATCATTTCCAAAAAGTTTTTCCAAAATCTCAAACTTGCCATTCTTTCAAAAACATGTTTTAAAAAGGAATAGTTTGTGGGGTTTTTTTTTTTTTTTCATTTATAGCAAAACTCCAGGGACATCTCCTTGTCAGACAAGGCTCTATTGCTCCTACAAATAAAGTTCATTATTTTGTCAAAGTGAATTAAAATAGAATGTCACTTACTGAATGTCATATTTCTGGATGTGACATTGTATATAAAAGGTCCCCTTTTTTTAAAAAAAAAAAAAAAAAAAAAAGAGAAAATCTGAAAGCCTTGGTTGGAAACCCACTTAAGAAAAAGAAATATAGGCATTAAAAGAAATCCCATTTGGGTTTCATAAAATTCCTTTCAAATGTGACAGTCTGGTAGAAATCAAGTAGTTTTCAGTTCCCAAAATACAATCTTGATAAAAAATTTATAAAGTTATTTGGAGGAAAGATACTATATAAATTGAGAATAAATCTTATGGGTCCCTTAGAGAAAAGCTGGGAAATTTCCACAACTAAGTGGTAAACAGTATTTGCTTCCTGCAAATAAATACCCTTTTTACTATTTGGAGTGAATCTCTTTCTATATTCCAGCAATTTATGCCTATGGCAGCTAAGGATGGCCAGAGACACTGGAGGGTGACAGTTACCAGGACTAGATGCTAACTTGAGAGAGAGTTGGGTGGTCCCCTGTAGGCCACATTTAAATACTCCAGGGTCCATAACTTCTGCACCTCAGATTAGTTCCTGAAAAACTAAAAACCATCACCTCCATCTTTTGGTGGCAGGTAGAAATAGCCAGATAAATTGAAGAATGTTTTGTCTTCTTTTTTGCCAGATAAATTCTTCCCAGAGTACTTATGACTATCTGAGAAAAGAATGAATGAGAAATTATGGAGCTATGGACTCATTCCCACATGGTTGAACTTACTGCTTTCCCCCGTCCTTACCATGCACCTACCTCCTTTGCCTGATGAATTCTTACTCAAGTGGTTCTTCTGTCAAGGATTCTCCCTCACATCTATGCAGGGATAATCAACTCTGGGCCCCCAAAATACATTGTATAGATCTCTACTGTGGAACCTAAAACACTGAAATGCACTTAGGATATAAGTGGTTCTCTAATCCATTAGACTGTGAGTTCCTTAAGGGTAGAATTTTGTTTCATTCAATTCTATATCCCTAACATTTAGCACATAGTAGGTACAGGAAAATGGTTAGTTAGATGGTTAATAAATAGTTAGATGGATAGCTGAATGGATGACAGGGTAAATTAAAAAACAAATGCATGATTAAATGAGCAAATAAAAACACAAGTGAATACATGAATTCAAAAGTGGAGAAATAAATATACATGAACAAATGGACCAATGAATAAACCACTTGTCTATTCCCCACAGATATGTATATATGCATATATATATATATAAATACATCCTTCACAACATGTTATTCATTTTAAAGTAATTTCCCCTACATTAAAATTCATTTTTAATATCCTTGGGAAAGGTGCCAGGTAATTCACTAGAGGAGACTCAGGGATCAGAGTAGCCTTGTCCACTGGTGGGGGGCAATGTTACCTCTTGGGGGTTGACCATGATGGGTTTATTGCTGAAGTCCCCCCTGATTCAAGGACCTGCTTCCCATTTCAGCCCTGAGCAACTCCTTGGCTCATTGGATTGGAGCCTCTTAAGACAACTATTGAATTCCAACAAGATGGTTTAGAACATGCCCATGGCCATTTGTATATGCACTTAGTCCCTGACATCTGCCTTCCCACAAGGAGAATGAGTTGAGAAGTCCAAGGCCCAAAGATTACTGAAACTTCAGCTTCAGTGAGGCCTAAATTTATATCCCAGAGTGTTGTGATTCAGGGAAGTGCACAGGGCACACAGAGTATAGCAGGTCTTGCTCCAAATCCTCGCTCTGCCCCTCCTGTGCTGCATGACTAGCGTGACCTCCATGAGCCTTAGTTTGCTCAGTTGCTGAGTGAGGATAATAATACCTATGAAGAAGGCACCTGTGATAGGTGCTTAATAAAGGCCAGTTTCTTTCCTGTCCAATAAAAAAAAATTGAAAATGGTAGTAGTTGAACAGAGAAGCTTCTCTTTAACATGAGGCCCTTGGCTTTGACCACCAAAGATGAGGCTCCACAAGGGCACTGATTCCACTTGAATAGAATGTTGGCAACGTTGAATCCCACCAACAGCCCCATTGTTTCTCCAGCAGTGATTCTGGGGTTCCTGCCTCATCTCCCAAGGTAGCCTGTGGCTACCAACAGCTGTAAGGAACTGCCCTGCTGAGCAATTAATAAGCAATGAAGAGTGTCACCTGGATAAATATTAAAAACAAGGAGATGAGACCCCTTGGCTCCCATTTCAGTATAAAGCCTGTTCTGCTATCTTTGTCTCCCAAAGGTCAAGATAGTGCTTTAGAAAGTGAGAATTTAGTAAGAATGCTGTGTCCTTGGCACTGCTCACCTGTGTTCAGCAGAGGTGACTGGAAATGAGGCTCCCAGGGCACTGTTTCTGCAGAGAAAATCCAGCCATCAAATGTATGTTGGCCTAAAGAAGCATCTCAATCCTGGGGGGTCCTTTTTCAGAACAAGGTTGTCAAAGCCAGGAAGGATTGCTAAGCAGCAAGGGTGTCCCCATGAGAGCAGAAGGGCTCAGGAGTCATTCAGATCTGGATCCAAGCTGAGCAGATGTGGACAGGTCACACTAGCCAGGCTAGCATGAGGTGCTGACCCTGAGAAGAGAGTGCCTCCTTAAATTTGGCACCCTAAATGTCTCACTTGCTTAACCCTGGTCCTGGTCCTGGGTCATAGAATCTTAGCTTCCTCGTCTATAATGTGAGAAGATAATAATACCTAATAATAATTAAGGTTATTAACATTATTATGTTTGCTTTACCCAAATTAACTGATTTAGTCCTCATGAGGCTATGAGGTAGGTACAATGATTATCTCCTTTCTAAAAACGGCCAAAGTGAGGAGCTGTGCTATTCAATAGTAACTTGCTAATATTCCCACATCTAGTAGCTGGCAGGCTGAGATTTGAACCATGGGAGACTGAACCCTGCATCCAGCCTAATTACCACCATGCTACACCAGCCACAGTGCAGGGTCTGTGTGGGAAGAACATGGGTGATATAGACGAGAAAACAGTGCAGGGGAGAGATGCTTTACTAATAAACTGAGGTGGTGCTCAGTCACCCACATAACGTGTAACTGGGAGGATCCAAGGTGACTTCGACCCCAAAGACCCAGCATGGGCAGGAATAGCCCTGGCATGCTGTACTCCAGCAGATTCTGGTACTGGGGTTTCCTGGAGCCTACTCCAGACCCAGGTTCTGGGCGATTGACTTCTCTTCCAGGGCCTCCATCCTGACATCATTAATCCAGGCCCTGTGTGGCTGTCATAAGGTTCATTCACATTCATATTAGATAATACCTGTTAGTGATGCCCATTAATTAAGCAGAGCAAATTGTTTATAATTAACTTGAGAAATTTATGGCTTCAGAAAACAATTACAGGAGCTGATATAAACACATTAAGTAGCTATAGCAATGCCAAGTTTAATTGCTTTCAAGAAGAATCATTGATATTAATGCCACAGCCATCACTAGCCATGTTTGACAGCAGCTTGTAAATTCTTCAGTCCTATGAGCTAACAACACCCCAGGTTATTTGGAATGGGAAACATCAATCCTGGGAAACTGTTCATGATACAGTGCTAAGTGAAAAAAGTAGGCTTGAAAACTGTATATGGTGCCTTTCCAATTTAGTGAAAAATATTTTTTTGTATATGTATTTCCTCCTACTCTGACATAGGTACATATTTTTATGAATATGTATAAGTATAAATATATTTCCTTTTAGTATGAGAAATACAAAAAATGAAAAAAATTACATATGAAGTATATATAAAAATACATAAATAAGTGATATTGGGTTTTTCCCACGTGATGGAATTACTTACTATTTTAATATTTTCTTTATGACTTTTTACATTTTCCAAAAATTTTATGGGAAGAATTTATTATTTTATACCAAGAAAAAAGTGAAGGGTTAAAGGACAGAAAAAGAAAAGGAAAAAAAGGATAGATTTTTCTTTTCCAAGTAAATTACTTTTTGAAAGGTAAGCAGACCCTTCTGTAATAATTGTATATGCTACTTGGTTGGCATTTCAAGATGCTTTTTATTTTTGTAAAATAAAATTTTGGCGATAACAAAGTAAACTCACCGTTTTCACAAACATGATTCTCATTGTGGGGCTATTCCTGCCCTTGTTGTACAATTAGGGAAGAAATGCAGCACCCTTCAACTTTTAAAAATATCAGCTCATGAAAATACTGCAAGAGGCTGTTGGCAGAACTCCCACACTGCGGGTGCCTGCATGTTCAGGATAAAACACACCAGCCAGTCATTCTGGACAAGGATGAATTCTCAAAGGACTCATTGAATAAACCTCCTGTTGACAAGCCTGTATACTTAGAAGAGGGGTGAGAACCCATCCTTGCCAAATGATTCATCTTCCCAAAATGTCACAAGTGAAGCAAAGGGACATTTAGCTAAAAACTGTGAATGCCCTTTCAGAAAATGCACTCCCAGAATGTCAGAGGTATCTGACCCAACCTGCTCCTTCCCCAGCCAAGACGAAGTGCTGAGATCCCATGGGGTCACCTGCTAGCCAGAGACAGTGCTCATTCTGAACATAGATAGGCTCTCCTTTTTGTTAACATTTAATGAACACCACTGACTCTGTGTCAGATAGTGGCCTCTTAGACTCTTCTTAATAAAGATTTTTAAGCCCATGGTCTGGTGGTCCTTAAAGCATAGTCACTAGAATACTCATTTTGTTAGGTGCCCCTTGAAAATTCTTTCATCCATTAAATTTGGGAAACACTGGTTGTTCTTCCCTCTCTTGGAGATTCCTAATGGTATCAGCTTATCAAAGTCTTGGAGGAGTCCCACAGTAAAGGAACTTGCTTATCTCTGTTTAATGCAGTGTTTCCCAGACTCATTTGAGCACTGAATGCTTTTGGTTCTGTAACATTTCTCAACATCTTAAGCTAGTGTTCCTCAAAAGACAGTTTGGGAAAAGTCAGCAATTCATTTAGTTTGAAGATGCAGAACAACTAAATTTGGAGTTGTACCAGCTGGGCAAGTTATTTCATCCATGTGGCATGCTGCCAGGCACAGGGTAAACCCTGAACAAACATTGGTTTGATTAGTTGAATCAGAGGAGACAATTAAAACCCAAATCAGTGAAGTAACGAGCTCAATTTCAAGCTCACAATCCAGGCCCTGTTTTATTTTTATAAGACATTCTAAGAGACATTCCAACACTAAAGTAAAAATGCTATCTGTAAATCTTTATTCATTTAACAGTGAGTTCACTCTCTTACTTGAATTAGAAACATAGAACTGTGGACCTGGATCATCCAATCTACCCCTCACTTTAGAGGTGAAACAGATGCTCACTTAAGCCATGTGATTTGTCTGAGGTCACAGGCTATTAAGGGGGTCCAGGATTTAAGTCTTGCAAGTCTAAGTTCGGGTGATTCTCAGGCTCTCACCTCCCACCCATGTTCTCATTACCGTCCACACTACCACTCTGAGGTGACATAATACAGTGAAACCAACAAGACATTCAAAATGAGGCAGATTTGGATTTAAACTCTAGCTCTTCAAACCAGCAGCGGAGTGACATTGGCCAAGTGGCCTAAATTCTTTGTGCCTCAGTTTCTGCATCTGTTAAATGGTAATCATAACTCACTTCATGAGCTATTGAGAAGATAGAATGAGATAATGCATAAAAAAGATCACTGTTCTAAACTCGGTGTGGGAGAAATTTTATCCCCTTTTTTCATTACTATTTTGAAGAGCTCTTGATTCCTTTTTCTCCTCAGAATGAAAACCCAAGTTTTCTCTGTAGCTGTTTGTCACTCTGGAGTGGTCCTTTATATTTCAACAACAAGAACCTTTCAATATCAACAGAAGGAAACAGAATTAATAAGTGAATTGCCTGTTGATGAAAAAATAATGTTGAATTCCAAGGGTGAGACTGAGAAAAAGAGAATGTGTGACTTATCACACCCTGGGCTCTGTTTTCCAATAGGGCTTGTAGATACAGAAACCAGGTCACTTCATACAGAGGGGCCGAGAGCCATCTTTTGACTGTTACCTTGTCGTTTGCTTTCGCCCAGTGGGACAGCCTTGCTAATGGGCCCTGACATGGACATGGGCAGGGCCACTGGTGCAGACAGCAGTGCATTTCCCTAGAAGAGTCATTAATTTAAGGCTGGCAGAGGGCTTGTGTCTCCTGAGAGCCAGGCGAGACTTGGAGCATTTTGCAGACAGCTGGGCCATGAGCAGGCCTTACCAAGCTCTCTGGCTATAGCACAAGGAGCATTTATTTATCTGGCTCCTTTGAGACAGGCATCTTACTTTTGACATGCAAAGAGACACCTTCCCCTCCACAGTCCCCTTGTCATCCCACCCTCGCCATGCCTTTTCTCTAGGCCTCATCTCTCATTTGGCCCATTGTGCCAACCTCTTAACTGGCCTGCCATCTCCTATCTAGCCCCTTTCATGTTGATTCTCTGCAGCCAGAGTCATTTTTCCAACTGCTGACCTGCTGCCAATGGCTTCCTATGGTTTCTAGAAAAAAGTCCAGAGACCTTACTCTGACATTTGGCATTCTCCAAATCTGGCCGGTGTTCCTTTAGCCTTACTTGAAATTCCTCTCATATGTGCCTCCTTTCCTCCAATCATACTGAGCTTCTTGACATTTTTTTTTTCTATTTCATACCCTGTTATTTTAAGTCTCTAAGTCATTGCATTGGCTATTTTTTTCTGAGTGGCATTTTCCCCTTCTTCTTCATATTCGATACTCAGTTCAAATGTCAGCTCTTTGATTTATTCTTCTTATACTCCCTAAAATTAATCATCCTCTCCCTTGGATTGTCACACCTCTCTCTTTATACTCTTTATAAACAATTATAAAAATTCCCATTTCCCTCTCCAGATTATGAGCTCCTTTAGTGCTGGGCCTGTGTTTATTCATTTCAGCATTCCCTGTGCCCAGCTCAGTATCTGCTCAATAAATGAATGGATTAGTGGATGGATGGGTGGTTGGATGAGTAGATGAACGGATAGAAGAAAGGAGGAAAAGAAGGAATAAAGGAAGGAAGGGAAGGAAGGCAGGAGGGAGGGAAGAAGGGAGGGAGAAAGGATTAGTTAGTGACTATGTAGATATGGTAGAGAAAATGTGCCCCACATAGATTTAAATGCTGGAGTACAGTTAAGGACAACAGTTTTGTCTGCAGTGGGGAGGTTGCAGTTGCTGTTGTGATAAAACAAAAGGAAGTTGAAATATAAAATAGAAAAGCAAGCTTGTTTTTCTCCCCTGGAGAGCTCTGGGCTTTGGAGAAATCATAGGAATCACAGAGGAAAAAGAGAAAAGGAAGTCAGTCTCCCCCTGCCAAGACTCAGGGGACAGAAAGTAAGAAAGGAATCAGGCTGGAAGAAAACCATTGCAGCAGAGAGAGTGAGTAAACGTCTAAACCACAGAAACGAATTGTGCATTTTGCTACCCAAGGCACAAATATTCTCCTCTAGCGCCGCTAAGTGCCCTGGAGAACTCCTTGTGTCTAAGCATCACTGAGAGAGAATTCTGTGATTTCCATAGAAGCAAGTTATACCTGTGGGCACAGGTAACATTGATTGATTAATTTCTTTATTAATATCTTTCTCAAACACTGAGTGTTTGCAAGTGGGAGCTCTGGGCTGAGTGGAAGGCCTTTCTCCTCCCATGAATGGAGCCTTGAGCTGAGAGAAGCAACCCATCTTCCCGAAGAACCAAACACAGCACTGTAACTGCACTTCACTCGTCCACGTGGAATGCTAGGTATTGAGGCACCGAGAGTGGAGATCTCACTCCAATTCTAAACAATTGAACAATAAAATGGGACTCCAGACAAGGAATTTATTTACAAAGTGTTTCCTGGCTATTGAGAGAGGGACATGCTTGGGCTGGACAGAGTTGGTAGCTAAAGGATTTAGGTATTTTGGATCTGTAATTAAAAGACTCAACATAAAATCCAATTTCCAGTCTTTCAGATCTGGGAGGAAAGGGATTTTGATAAAGACCCCTGGCCTCTTTATTGTAGAATTCATTAGTTCAACTAAACACTTATGAAATGTTAACTGTTTGCCAAGAATTGAGTAGGGCACTGGGAGCCCCTGCTCTCGGGGAGCCCTGTGGGAGAAGGGTGTGCCAATAGTCAGTGCCATGTCATATGGCCAGGGCTCTGATGAGGGTATGGGTGCCAGCACCTAGGGCCCACGGGGTGAGATGGGGGTGAAGTGCCTCATGTTATGTGGGAAATCATTAAAGGCTTCACAAAGGAGGAAGGCTTAGGAGGAGGAGAGTTTACCAGAGGGACAAGAGGAAAAGGGTGTTCCAGGCAGATGGATTAGAGGCTGGGGGAAGATCAGCACAAAAAGACCAGTAGGGAATGTGGAAGCAATCTGGATGTGAGATGCTGGGAGGAAGTGTGAACTGGAATGATGGCGGCAGGAGTGGAGAGAGGAGGACGAATTGGAAATACTTTTAGGAGATGGAATTGACTGGGCTGGATAATTGATGGAATGTGAGATATGGCCCAGGCAGAGTCAAGGATGGACTTATGTTTCCAACTTGCATGACACTTGCACAGTGATGGGAAACCAGAGTGGGGAGGATCAGACCTAGGGCAATGCAGAGAGTGTAGATTTGAGTGTGTGAGTTTGCTGAGTCTTAGAGGACCTCTGGGAGGAAGTAGCAGGATAAATGGATCTGGAGTTGAGGACAGGGCAGAATGGAGACACAGGCTTGGGTTATCCATGGGCAGATGACAGCCATTGGGAAATACGTCAGGCTCTGATGATGTCTTGTGAGGTCAGCAACTGCCAGTGGGGAGGTTGTAAGGCCTGGCGCACGAAAGCCTTCGCTTCTGCTGGTCCATTTCTTGAACTGTGTGTTTGCCAGGCCACCCTGCCGCCGTTGCCACTGCTATCACCCACCTGCCCTGCCTCTTGCTGCCCTGGCCCATCCCTATTCTGAGTGGCTACAGCATAGTCAGAGCCGAAAGATAAAAAGATGGCAAACAGAGCTCAGGTGACCAGTGTCAGCATTGCAACAGCAATGCAAAGGAGCTCAGGCAGCCTGAAAAATGGGGCCACTGTGTCGCAGGCCTCCTGGGTGGAGGGGCTAGGAGTGGCCTGATGTCAACTGCTGCGGGAGGTTTCTTCTGTCAGTGAGGAGTTCAGCATGGCAGGATTTCTGAACTGGGGAAAGAATGAGTCCTTCAACATGGGTCTGAGGGCTGCAGGTGGCTTTTCCCATGTATCGTTTCAAAACGCACTGTGGGTAAAGTGTGGCGGTAGAGAAGCTTCCTGCACCTCTCTTCGTGGGTTTCATTTCACTCTCCACAGGAAGACCCAGGCAGCAAGGGCTGGGGGCTTCTGTGCTAGGAGTTGTGGGCCCAGAAAAGGCTGGCAGTAGGGGAGTGGGGGACCCAAGGGACATTTGCACCAAATCCCGATGGCCCTGCCTCTGTAAGATTCAAGATGCTGCCATCTTCTGGGTGTCCAAAGCCGAGGTGGCAGGAGGGAGGCCTGGGCATGTGAAGTGGAAGCCTGTGCCCTCATCCTTCATCCAACTTTCCCACAAGGGGGACCACTAAGGCCAGCCCTGGGAGGTGCGATTTCCAGCCCCTGCCTCTGTATGTGGAGCATAGATTCCTTAATGGAATTTCAGATGTGTGTTCATCAGTCTGAATCAGTTTTTTTGTTCAACTTCAGACACATCGCCTACCACTTCTTGGAACAGATTGCTGCTTGAGAGGAAAAACTACTTCAGTTAGGAACAGACTTTGCTAAGATTTGTTGAATGTACCTGTCCTTAAAAAAAAAAACAAAAAAAACCCAAAAAACAAAAAAACACCACACACACACACACACACACACACACACACACAACTAGCTATGGATAACAACTCCTTTGGCATCTCCCACACAGGTAAGGCACACCGAGCCTAAGGGACATGCCTCTGGTCCCTGCTGGTGATTGTCAGAGCAGGCCACTGAACGCTCTTAACCACTGTGATGGTTAACACTGAGTGTCAACCGTATTGTTCCTTCAAGTATTGAGGGTGTGCATGCCTTCACTCACCCCACCTTCTACTCATCCCACCACGAACCTTAAAGACACAGGCACCCACATATCCCACAGAGGATACAATGGGCTAGAACTGTCTATTGGCCTAGCCAGGATGGGCTCTGGGGGCTAGACCAGGTGGAAGGCAGGATAGAGGGTGGTTGTATTAGTCAGGGTTCTGTAAAGGGACAAGACTAATAGATAGATGTATATATGAAGGGGATTTAATTAAGGAGTATTGACTCACACGATCACAAGGTGAAGTCCCACAATAGGCCGTCTGCAAGCGGAGGAGCAAGGAAGCCAGTCCAAATCCCAAAACCTCAAAAGCCATAGGGAAGCCAAGAGTGCGGCCTTCTCTCTGTGGCTGAAGGCCTAAGAGCCCCTAGCAAACCACTGGTGTGAGTCTAAGAGTCCCAAAGCTGAAGAGCTTAGAGTCCAATGTTTGAGGGCAGGAAGAATCCAGCACAGGAGAAAGATGACCGCCAGAAGACTCAGCCAGTCTCGTCCTTCCACGTTTTTCTGCCTGCTTTATCTTAGCAGTGCTGGCAGCTGATTAGATTGTGCTCACCCAGATTGAGGGTGGGTCTGCCTCTCCCAGTCCATCGACTCAAATGTTGATATCCTTTGGCAACACTCTCACAGGCATGCACACCCTCAATAGTTGAAGGAACAATACGGTTGACACTCAGCGTTAACCATCAGGGTGGTTAAGAGCATTCAGTGGTCTGCTCTGACAATCACCAGCAGGGACCAGAGGCATGTCCCTTAGGCTCGGTGTGCCTTACCTTTCTGGGAGATGCCAAAAGAGTTGTTATCCATAGCTAGCTTGTGTGTGTGTGTGTGTGTGTGTGTGTGTGTGTGTGTGTGTTTGTTTTGTTTTGTTTGGACGACAAGTACATTCAACAAACGTGGGGTAAGGCAGGTGGATCTACTTCCTGTCTACACATACGCTCTTGCCTCCCTGCACCACACACACACAGTCAGAAGCTGTCACCATTGGGCTCCCTTAACAAGTCGGGCTCCAGAGTACAATACAAGTTAAAATCTAAGATTGAGGAGGGGCAGCTGTTATGGGCTCTTACTGTGGGGCAGACACTATGCTGTGGTATTTTACCCTTATTTATCTTTCACAGAATTCTCTGCAGGGCAAGGCTTCAGAGAGGTGAAGCTACTTGCCTAGTGTCACTCAGCTAGTAAGTGGTGGAGCCAGGATTTAAACTGTTGACTTAAGTGAACAGTTCAAATCCTGGCTCCCAGTGGTAGCCTCTTGCTGTCACCCCATGCTGCCTCCCCATGCTGCCTCTGACAGAGCTCGTCCACAACTGTGCACCTTGTCTGTGTCTGACCTCCTGCAGTCTTGGCTCCAGCCACACTTGTGTTTATCTGGCTGACTTGCTTACAGCGCAAGCAAGATTTCTCATGTTCTCTCTTCCTTCTTGGATTCCTGTCACCCTTAGTTTTCAACTCAGTTCAGTATCCAGAGCGTTGTCCTCAGAATTTCCCCTTTAGCTAACTCCCTGTCCCGCACCGTTTCTGATGAACTGGTAATTTCTCTGACTCTGTCTTAGACATTCTGTTCACTTTCCACTTTCCAGCTACCAGTTCTCCACTTAGTACAGGGTCATATTCACAACTGTCCTCTCCATCTCCAGCTGGAGGAAGCTGGTACTTACCCAGGGGTTGACTTGGCAAGTGTCTCAAGTCTGTGTCCTGTGCGGGTTTAGGAGACGAGTCAGCCAGCAATGGCTGTTTGTTTTTCCTTGTCTGAAGAGAAAACCCGTGGGGTAACGGGATAGCTGCTGAGTCAGGGCTCCAGTGTGGGGTGAGCAAGTTCCCTTTGGACTGAACTAGCTGAACTGATATTAGAAATATCTGCTTATTCCCTTTTCTGGGCCCTTGGCAGTGCCTTTTCTATTTCCCCACATCTATTTCTGCATGTATTTTATTTCCCCTCTGACTTTGGACCAGAGACTTTGACACATCCTACTGTTATCCTTGTTGAGAGACTTCCAAATATGGCCCCGGCTGCTGCTGGTCCACAGTTTTGTCTCTTGGGTCATGGAAAGAACTAGCAGTAAGCCGATGATTGACACTCTCCCTACATGTCTCCCCGTCCCTTTCTGCCCAGCCTGGTGCAGTGGCAGGAGCGGGCTGTGGTGTGTTACAGATGCATTTGGTGACAGTCTCCTCTCACCCCTCACGCCTCCATACCATGGCTTCCTCTGCAATATTGGCAACTCTCTGCCCAAGGGGGAGGCTGGAAGTACTGGGGAGCTGACACCCCTGGGAGCAGCCATCAGCCAGTGATGGATGGTCACTGGAGGATAAACTCCCGGCTTTCTATTCCTCTGGTGGGGCAGCCGTAAAGTGTGTTCCGCATTATCAGGTGTCCCCAGTGAGCGTCCCCTCAGTTTCTCATGAGCAGCTTGCTCGTTTGCTCACCCGGAGTTGATTCTCTTCTTGTCCCTGTCTTATTTCCTCACTCCCCTAGATGAACTTGTGTACCAACTACTTGTACTCAGATCCTTAGGGTCTGCTTCTTGCGGGGAGGGGAGTCCAACTTACAACAGGGTCCTACAGCCAATGTTCTTGATGGCTCCAGCTTCCATTCGGTGTCTTTTCAATGGGACCACAGTTCACAAACTGCCACGCTGGTTTCAGGACCGAGGGCACATGCCAAAACTCCAGTGAGTGTGGGAGTAAAAAAAAAAAATATTGTCTAACATAGGCATCTTTAATGGAAGCAAGTTATGGAGCTAATAATACTGATAGTTTCAATGGACCAAATTAAATTGTGCTTCCCATCTTGTGTCTTAATTAAGGGGATAAAAACTGTTTCACATTTTAATTAGCAAGTATGTCTTGAAAAGACTGAAATTAATATGGGAGTCATCACCATAGGAGAGCAGCCTTCTGCCAAGATTCATAAGGCCAGAGAGAGCACAGAGAATGGAATGGGATTCTGGCAGGAATGAGAGCAGCCACTGCTGGAACTGAAAAACTTTGGTTTCTTGAATTTTCTGAAAGCATAAAAGCAGGAACCTGGTGGAAGGCATGCCGTTTTCTTTTTTAGAGAGGTCCACTTTCTCCATGTGAACCTTCTTTAAGACACTTAAACATTGCATCTAGAAACTATGAGAGTATAGAGGATGGTGGGGACAGAGAACGCCTGCTAATGACAGCTCTGCCTTGCTTGGCCCATCTCCTGGGAGGCGAGTTCCTGGAGTTTCTGGAAGCCTTATTGGCAGAGCCTGAAAACAAGGGGTTCTGCCTCGCGAGTGTCTCAAGTCCATGTCCTGTGCAGGTTTAGGAGAGGAGTCAGTGCTGATGGCTGTTTTGTTTTCTCTGTCTGAAGAGAAAAACGGTGTGAGGGCAAGGCTCGCATGCTGCCACTGAGTGTTCAAGTCCTTCCACAGCCCTGTTGGCACACTTGTTTATTTTTTTAGTTTGACTTTTAAAAATTTCACAAGTAACACATACTTGGGAAAAAAACAATTTGAAAACATATATGCAAAGATGAAAGAAACAAAACAAAAATGTAATCCCATCACCCAGATAACGTGTTAATTTCCTCTTTAGGTCTGGCCCTGACCCTGGCCCTGTGGCCACTCCACCCGCATGTATCTGTATGTATTAGCAGATACATCTACTAATGTATCTGCAGATAATGTGGGGAGGGTGGGGTGGGGGTGGGGTCTTGTGCTCACATTCTCCTGCAACTGCTGTTTCTAAACGCTTGCTCCAATCTCCATTTGTAATTCCCTCTCACATCTTCCCGTGGCTCCTGCTGGCTCTTCCAGCCTTTTCTGATTCACTCCATTTCAACCATGAGCAAGCCCCACCTCCTTCATTTCCCAGAGGCAAGTTAATACAAGTCTATTGTATAATGACCTGTATTAAAGGGTTTGGGTAAAACGGGATTTCAGCTGGAAAATGGAAGATTAGACACTATTATTCCTGCCATTCTCTGCTAAGCCCAAGGTCCTGCTACCAGATTTCTTGGCCCTGCCCCCTCTCCTCAGACTCTCCTCCCATCTCCTCTCTTCTTGGTCGTCCCATGTTCCCCAGAACACCTTTCTCTTGGGTGCCCAAGGGATCGTGAGAGGTGTTTGAACCAGAGCAGCTCCATCTTGAATAGGGCCTGGGTAAAATAAGGCTTGAGACCTGCTTGGCTACACTTCCAAGAGGCTAAAGCATTCTAAGTCACAGGATGAGATAGAACGTTGGCACAAGGTACAGGTCATAAAGACCTGGCTGCTAAAACAGGCTCCAGTAAAAAAGCTGGCTAAAACCCACCAAAACCAACATGGCGACAAGAGTGACCTCTGGTCATCCTCACTGCTACACTCCCACCAGCACCATGACAGTTTACAAATGCCATGGCAATGTCAGGAAGTTACTTTGTATGGCTTAAAAAGGGGAAGAACTGATAATCCATTCCTTGTTTAGCTTATAATCAAGAAATAACCATAAAAATGGGCTCTGTCTATGGAGTAGCCATTCTTTCATTCCTTTACTTTCCTAATAAACTTGCTTTCACTTTACTGTATGGATTTGCCTCATTCTTTCTTGTGCGAGATCCAGTGAACCTTCTCTTGGGGTCTGGATCAGGACCCCTTTCCAATAACAGGACCACTCTAGAGATCCTATTACTTTGTTGTGCTAAGTAATTTAGTTTTCTTTTTGTCTCAATATCTCATATATAGACTAGCCCACGGCCTTCCCTATCATAGCCAAAAGGCCAGGGATTTTCTGAATCAAATAGACATCTACTATAGGAAGAATTTGCCATCCTTCTGGAAGGCAGAAGTAGTGGAGTTTTTATTTTATTTTGTTTTATTTTATTTTATAATTTTTTTCCTTCCTATGAAATAAGAAAGCCTTTAGTGACTATTCTTTATTTTATTTTATTTTTATTTTTATTTTTTTGACATGGAGTCTCGCTCTGTCGCCCAGGCTGGAGTGCAGTGGCTGGATCTCAGCTCACTGCAAGCTCCGCCTCCCAGGTTTACGCCATTCTCCTGCCTCAGCCTCCCGAGTAGCTGGGACTACAGGCGCCCGCCACCTCGCCCGGCTAGTTTTTTGTATTTTTTAGTAGAGACGAGGTTTCACCATGTTAGCCAGGATGGTCTTGATCTCCTGACCTCGTGATCCGCCCGTCTCGGCCTCCCAAAGTGCTGGGATTACAGGCTAGTGACTATTCTTTAAATTGGTGTGTGTGGTGGCATGAACAACCTCTGAACCATATTTTGGACTTAGTTCTTAGAAGTGAAAGTCTAGATGAGGAAATATGACGAATTTCAAGGCAATCTGCTGAATGGCCGTACAGAAAGAAGGGCTCACCCTCCCTCCTGCAGCATGAAGTGAGAGCCTGTTTCCTCTTATCCTGACTAGCTTTGGATAATATAATTTACAGGGGAAAAGAATTGTCCCGTTTGACAGGTACAAGTCACACCTGCACGTTGATGTAATTTGGAAAGCTGTTTTGAGCTGAGTGTGGTTAGAGCCTGGGAAGGTGGAGCCCTCTACGGAAACCCCAGGCATCACCTTTTTCGCAACAAGCTTCCGGATGGAATCTTAAATTCTGCATGGCCATTTATCACAGTTTCCAAATGCCACTTTCCAATTTGCATCAGACCTTTTCTACATATTAATATGATTATGTTACTAATGTATATGTTTTTGCTGTTCTACCAAATTTGTGTTTGAAACACTAATGAGCCTAACAAAGGTGAGCCGGCTCCCTGGGGGAAAAGGATTCAGTTGCTTCTACTTGTGGTTCATAAGGATGTCCTGAGAGGGTCATGTGGAGTCAGAATAGACTCTGGCAGTCCACTCTTTGTCTTCTGCTGCCTGTGCTGCTAAATGTTGGCTCCAGCCCAATTTTTTTTTTTTTTTTTTTCCTTTGAGACAGAGTTTCGCTCTTTTGCCCAGGCTGCAGTGCAGTGGCACAATCTCGGCTCACTGCAACCACCACCTTCCTGTTTCAAGTGATTCTCCTGCCTCAGCCTCCCAAAGTAGCAGGGATTACAGGTGCCTGCCACCACGCCTGGCTAATTTTTGTATTTTTAACAGAGACGGGGTTTCACCATATTGGGCAGGCTGGTTTCGAACTCCTGACTTCGTGATCTGCCTGCCTTAGCCTCCCAAAGTGCTGGAATTACAGGCATGAACCACCATGCCCAGCCCCAGCCCAATTCTTGACCTCTAACTTCTCTTGCTCTGGGCAAGGTCTGCTAGTCCTTTTTCTTTTTCTCACTCAAAGACAATGGACTTACGTTAGAGGGGTTTAGCCCGTTGCTTTGCCCAGGAGTTTTTATTTATTTATTTTATATATTTATGTTTTTGAGACGGAGTCTTGTTCTGTCGCCCAGGCTGGACTGCAGTGGTGTGATCTTGGCTCACTGCAAGCTCTGCTTCCCAGGTTCACGCCATTCTCCTGCCTTAGCCTCCCAAATAGCTGGGACTACGGGCGCCAGCCACCATGTCTGGCTAATTTTTTTGTATTTTTAGTAGAGACGGGGTTTCACCGTGTCAGCCAGGATGGTCTTAATCTCCTGACTTCATGATCCACCTGCCTCGGCCTCCCAAAGTGCTGGGATTACAGGCATGAACTACCATGCCTGGCCCTTTTTTTTTTTTTTTTTTTTTTTTTTTTTTTTTTTTTTTTGAGACAAAGTCTCTATTGCCCAAGTTGGAGCATGGTGGCGTGATCTCAGCTCACTGCAACTTCCATCTCCTGGGTTCAAGCAATTCTCCTGCCTCAACCTACCAAGTAGCTGGGACTACGGGCACGCACCACCGTGCCCGACTAATTTTTGTATTTTTTGTAGAGATAGGGTTTCACTATGTTGGACTGGCTGGTCTTGAACTTCTGACCTTGTGATCCGCCTGCCTTGGCCTCCTAAAGTGCTGGGATTACAGGCATGAGCCACTGTGCACGGCCTGCCCAGGAGTTTTGTTGGGGGTGG
This sequence comes from Mandrillus leucophaeus, assembly GCF_000951045.1. Lineage (NCBI taxonomy): Eukaryota > Metazoa > Chordata > Mammalia > Primates > Cercopithecidae > Mandrillus > Mandrillus leucophaeus. Next base: position 307,273 of record NW_012110031.1, on the reverse strand, counting down.
AATCCAGGGCCCAGATCTAAGTTAGGAGTTTCTGCAGAGGTGATTCAGGCCAGGGAGAGCCTGATGGTCAAACCGTAGTCCAAGTTCTTAGAGAAAACTTTTCCCAGTCTCTGACCAACTACATTGCTTTGTCCTGCAGGTGCCTGTTGTGGGTGCCTTTGAGTGTCATTGCTGGAGCAGGCCTCCAACTCTGAACAGGGGTTTGGGCTCTAAAAGAAGCTTCTGGAGCATTTACTGCCACCCTTTCTGTCCTCTCTGCCCCCGCTCTTCCCGAGGCCTGAGCATGAATACAGATGTCACTACCAGTTGGGTCACTACCAGTTGGACCTTAGGGATGCGGGGTTTGTTTTGCCCACTGTAAATTGACAGCAGTGCAATGGCTTGATCATGGGCCTGTCTTGCTGACCATGGGGCCCCCTGCGTGGTGTCAGTGCTGCCTCAGACCTTTAAGCCTTTCTTCACCCAGTTGTTCACGAGGACCTGCCATCCCTTGAAGGGGAGCCACAGCCCCCAGGATGTCAGCCCGGGGCAGGCAACGTGGACTCCCCTTGTTCATCCTCAGCCTGCTTCCACTCCAGACCCCGCTTTTGCCCCATTCTGAATTCTTGACTCCACATTCTGATTTTGATTCAGCATTTTGAGACTTTGGACTTGCCATGTGTGCTTTGGGTTTCAGGATCTAAGCTTTCTCTGGAAGTCTGATGGGCATCTGTTTTTCAGCTTTTCATGCTCCAAGATGCTGCAGGTGGCAATTCCTGTCTGGGCTCAGCCCTGGGCCCTCAGCCAGGGCCTCTGCAAGGCCAATGTCGGGTTCCCTTGTCTCATGTGCAGGGGTGCTTAGCAGGGGTGGCATGGAGAGGAAAAGTGAAAGAAACCCCTCAGCTCTGTGTCAGAGAAGCTGAATGCAACCCGTGGACAGTGGGTCAATAGCTAGCTGGTCTTCATGTCCATCCTTCCAAAGGTATAGATGATCAATGAAGAAAAAAACAGAGGCACAATCTCCCTCTTCCTGCCCTAGCTGTTAGACCACACCCCCATGACAGGAACCTCACACAGCTTGGGCCTGCTCCTGCCTGCCCCAGCCCTTCTCAGCAGCAGACACCAAAGCTCTTCACCATCAGGACCTGGATCCTCTCTCACCAGAGGGCATTTGAAACTTCAGCCAATTCTCCAAGTTGAAGAAGGAGGGTTTTGAGCTTCTATCATCAGTATGCAGTTCCTAAGGAGAGACTGGGGCTCTTAATCACTGAGCTAGGACCAACCTCAGCCCAAAGCCACTGGATGGCTGGTGTTTCCTGGTTTGACCTTAATTCTTACCAGCAATAGAGCCTGTATTGGTTTTCCAGGGTTTCCACAATAGATTACCAAAAACTGGGTGGCTTAAAACAATTGAAATTTATTCTTTCGATTATGGAGGCCAGAAGTTCAAACCCAAAGTGTTGGTACGGTTTGTAGGGTTGGTTCCTTCTGAAGGCTCTGAAGGAGATGTTTCTTCTCTAGTTTCTGGCAGCTGCAGCAATCCAGGGTGCTCCTTGGTTTGTAGATGTGTCATTCCAACCTCTGCGACTGTCCTCACATCACCTTCTCCTCTACGTGTCTCATCTCCCCTTCTCTTCTCTTCTAAGGACACAGTTCATTGAATTTAGGGCCCACCCAGGTAATCCAGGATGATCTAATCTTGAGATCTGTCTTTGTTTGTGTTGCTGTAACAAAAGACCACAGACTGGGTAATTTATAAATAATAGAAATTTATTTCTCGTGGTTCTGAAAGAAGTACAGGATCAAGGAGCCAGCAGATTCAGCGTCTATGAGATCTGCTGTCTCTGCTTCCAAGATGGCACCATGTTGCTGCATTCTCTAGAGGCGATGAGCACTGTGTCCTCACATGGCAGAAGGTGAAAGGGCAAAAAAGGCAGACTCCCTCCTTCAAGCTCTTTTATGAGGGCACCTAATCTCATTCACGGGGGCAGAGGTCTTATGACTCCAATCACCTCCTCAAGGCCACATTTCTTAATACTGTTGCAATGGGGATTAAGTTTCAAAATACATTTTGGATGGGACTAAATATTCAAACCGTAGGAAGCTCCTTAACTATTTACATCTGTAAAGGCCTTTTTCCCCCCTACAAATGAGGTCCCATTCACAGGTTCTAGGGGCCTGGCCCTTTGCTGATTTCTTGCTCCAGCCTGTGAGCCTGGCTAACCTTATTTAGCTCCAAATCTCTCTCACATCTGAGTTCCTCCAGCAATACCGTCCCTATTTGTTGACCAAATTCTACCCTGAATGTCAGAATTAATTCGCGTTTATGGTACCCCATTAAACACAGAATAATGAAACGCTGGATTCTGACTGGCCAAGTCAGGACACAGGCAGTGGCTCAGGGCAAGGGCATATGCTTTAGTGTCAGACTAATCTTGGTTCTTGGCTCCAACACTCATTCCCATTTCTGAGCCTTGGTTTCCTCAGTTGTAAAATGGGTTTGGATGATGATGCTTTTCCCAAGGGTGGTGCATATGTGCACAAGGCCCAGGGCACGAGGGATGGCACAGGGGTTTCTTGCCCCTTCCTTTCCTTTCTCTTTTTCCCATCCACTCTATGGAGTATGTGTCTTTGTTACTACAGAAAAAAGAGGCAGGGTCCACAATGTGCTAATATTGTAATGTGTTAATATCACAGAGTTATGCTTAAGAGGAAAAGATTTCCCTCCCACTCCTGGTAAGAAGTAAGAAATAAGATAGAACTAGAAGTCTATGGCCCAGGACCCTGATAATTCACAGCAGGGTGAAGAGATCAAGGCATTTCTGGAAAGAGAGAGAAGTGGCACCTCATCAGCCATCCAAGACAGATTCTGTGTGAAGTGTCTACTCTTATAATACAGCACCTGCAGAACTTTTCAGAATTTACAGGCATAACTAAAGGGCTGCAGGCAGGAAGTGCTCAGTGTCTTAATTCTGTCTCCTAGTTTCTTCTCGTGGACCAGCACTCTTTGTCCTAGCTTCCTCTCTTGCACACCAAGCCACTGCTAAGTCAAAGCTGGCCTTTTGATCCCATGATAGCACAGAAATCAAATACTCCGAACATCCCCCTATCCTCCTATGAACAGGCCAATGCAGTGCCCCATGTGCCAACCTTAAAGCCACAGCTGCAATGACTGGCAGGAAGGATGATGGTTAACACAGTTATTGAGTGAACAGTTGGAGTGAGGGTGAAGTTTAATCATTGGTTAGTTTTAGTTGGAGTTGATCTTTGATTATGAGCATCACACAGTGCATATTTTCAGTCGTCTCTACTTTAAAGCAAAATTGAGAACTAAGAAGTCTTATCATTGTCTGACAGTCACTATGGATTTCTGTGATGGGGTGAGTTTAGTTTAAGCTAGTCACAGTTGACAATGAATATGCAAACAGATTCTAATGAAGACCTTTGCTCATCTCCCAACCTCGTTGTATTATGCCACATTGTGGAGTGTGAGTATCTCTCTCCCATGCCCAACCCTGAGTGCCTGCTGGCCTGTCCCCAGGTTGCCTTGCCCAATCTTCCAAGATTATTCAGAGCTCGAATCCCTTAGATCTAAACCCAGGTCAGCTTTTCTTTACCAGCGAGAGAGCACCCACTCATACAGCCCTCTGATTAATTAACCAAGTTCTGCCAAGGGCCTTTTTGTGGATGGATGGGGGAGAGAATGTATCCCTTTAAACATGCTTAATTAAGCTGGTTGAAACACTGAACTCCTTAGCAACGGGCTGGGCCTGGAAGCAAGTCTTGTGGCATATTTGCACAAGGTGCTCTGTGTTTGCCCATTTGAAACGGGATTGATCTATCTGGAGGATGCCTCGCGTGTCTTGTATTAGGACATTCTTCTTTGGCACAGCAACATGGCCCTCCCTAGGACTCTCCTTATAGATGAGCTGTAATTCTACTATTCAGAGAGGTTGGCTGGCTGCCTCCAAGCAAGGGATACAAGATGTCCAGATAACAGTGATGCTATTCCGAAGTGATATTTGACATATTTAATAACAGGGAAAGCACAGGCTCTGGCCAGTCAGAACAAGCAACAGGCATAAACCACAGAGCTGTTCTGGTAGGTACTTGCTGAATATCAGCTGTGGAAAAAGTTAGAGTTTACATAGAGCTTCACATATATTTCCCTGTTTGATCATAGCCACAACCCCGTGAGAGAGGTTTGGTACTTCCTTAATTTTAGAGATTTCCTAATTCTGAGGTTCAGAGAGGTCATATGTCTTCCCCACATAGGTCATCAGAGAGCTGGAAGCCAAGTACCCTCCTCCACGTTCTCTCTACTGTGCCACGTGGCTTGTGCTGATACAGACCCTTGGGCTGGACCAATCCTGGAAGATCAAGAGCTGACTGGTGAGCCCAGGGCGAAAATGGTGGGGGTAGGGTGAGAGGCGCAATGCTCTGGGATTTGTAGAAAAGTCAGGGTGGAGCCAGCACTCCTTTCTGTACCCTCCACTCACATAGCACTATGATCCTATAGGAGGCCCGGGGGAAGAAAGGGCTGCACAGAGTCAGCACAGAGAGGAGCATTCTTGAGAAACAAGGACACAGATGTTTATTTGGGAGGTGATCCCCTGAAGCACAGTGATGAAGTAAGCAAGGTTAGACATAGAAGACAAAGAAACAATAAAGTGAATGCTCTGATGAATGGGTTACTGTCATGGGCAACTAGGGTTGATCCTTGGCAGCTTTCTGAAAACCATGTGGCCCTTGCCTCAAAATCGTGCCACTGGAGGGCAGGGAGCCTGGGGTACTTATTCACTCCCTGCCATCCCCACCCCGGGCATTAACTCCCCTGCATGTCATGGTTGTGACTGGCCACTGAGAGCAGGCTCTCAGGCAGGATGCCAGCCAGGCAGAGAGGAGGGACATGCACTGGGGTGAGCTGAGATGTCCTCACAGCTGCAGGTAAATTCAGGTGGGCTGGATATGGGATGGAGGCTCCACAGCATCTGCTACACTCATGAATCCTGAATGACAGCAGAAAACAGGAGACACTTTTACCACTGTGGGCTCATTTTCTCCATGCAAGGGAGGGAAGCCTCCATGTTTCAGGTATATGCCATGCCCAAGACAATGCTTGATGTTTTAGGAAACTCAGGAAATGTGTCCCTCCATCCTTTAACTATGAAATGTCAGCATCTGGACTTGCCTGTCCCCCATCCTCTGACTTATTTGGGGAACCTCTGCAGTGGGAGGGAGCTTGCTTTTGGCTCTGGTAGGAAATGCTATATCCTCCCCACCACCAACTGAAATCTCCCCTCCCTTCCATGGCCCCCAACCTCACACCAGTCTGCAGCTGGTACCTCTGCCCTGCCAGAGGGTCTGGTGGGGACATCTGACAGATACAGAATGTTTTAATTTTGGAAGCCATTGATCTAGAGCATGTTAACAATGGCACCTGTTGGTCCAAACGTTGTTTGCCATCCATCTTGTCTTATCTGAGCACTGACTGCATCTAGATGGGAGCTATGTCAGTCCTCAGGGACAGATTGCTGTGCAGGGCTCCACTCCACAGCCGAGAGGAATTATCCCTCCAGCCTAAGAATGACAAGGGCAGTGCCTCTGTGAGTGGCTCAGGGGCCAAGAATAGGAGAAAGTGAGTGGAAATTGCCTGGGAGTGGCTAAGAAAAAAGTCTTTTCACCTCCATTCTAAGGGTCAGTCTCCTGGTACATCTCAGGGATGAGCTGAAGAAACTGGACTGTTACTGACAAACCTCAGTAGGTAACTTCATTGATGTAGTAAGTGCTGAGCCAGGGAGTCATCAGCAGGGGGTGGAGAAGCCTTTATCCTGTTGTGTGAACCTGGGCACATCATTTGTCCTCTCTTTCCTTTCATCACACCACCTGTAAGATATGCGGAGAAGTCTCTGGCCTGCTCCATCTCATTAGGCTGCTGAACTGGGTTGTGCAGTACAGCATTAGAACAAGTAGAAGGAACCATGGGAATGCATTTTATTTGTGAATCAATGTAAATGAGTCAGAGTGAAGAAAACCTAGGTAGCGTGGGCACAACTGGGTGCAATTACTCACCTACAGCCTTGGGGTAGCATCGGTGATATCAACCCATCTGAATCAAGGCACAGGCTGCCTGCAGAAGGAATGGGGCCTAGGGAGAAACTGGGCTTCAGAGAGGAGGGTTGTTAGCCTGTTCCCAGCTTTGCCTGAGAGATGGGTGTTCTGCTTTGGCATGAGGACAATTTCTGGATCTTGGTGAAAATAATCTCACTTCCTAATAGCCCTCTTGCCTTATTCTGACATACCAAGCAAGCCCCTGAAGAATGTTTTGGCCTGCTCAGTACTATAATAGGGTGTCCTGGTACAGTGGGCATTGGTTGGGTTTGCTCCCCAGCATCCACCCCTGCATTGTGGTACCCATATCCAACTTCCCTCTTTCCCCTACACTCAGCCCTTGTGCTTGGGAGGCACCAACTCTTGGCTTGGGGTGGAGCATGTGATCTAGGCCTCAGGCAATCAGAATGTAACACTCCTCTGCTGGTCACAAGGCTTGGCTCAGAGTTGGCTATGTGACCTCATTAGGACCAAGGAGATGCAATGAGATGCATGCTGAGGCTTCCAGGGGAGACTCTTCCACTCTTGCCAGCTAGACTTGAAGCTGGGAAGATGGGATCCTGGAGGCAGGAAGCCATCTGTCCACCATATGGAGCCTAAATCAACAAGGTAGAACCCAGAGAAGGAAAAACTTGAGTCCTGATGATACCATTTGATGCCTGAATCCAGCTGTACCTGAAATTAGATTTATTCCTTGGAACTTTCAGTTTTGAAAGCTGATAAATTTCTTTTGCACTTACGTCATTTTGAATTAGAATTCCTGTCTCTGGCAACTGAAAAAGTCACAACTGAAATGCCTGGACAAGACACAGAGCACTCCAGTCACCTTTCCCAATCATTAGGCTGGTGTTCCCACAATACAACGTGACTTTTGAGCCTGGTTGTGTGAGTTTGCCCCTGAAAAATGACTTTGGGGTGCACTGCAGAAGTTCACTTTCTACACTTGGATGGCTGAGAACCTGGCTGGGATATAACCCACCCATGAAAGACCCTTCTTGAGAACTTGGTTGGCGTATAATCCATCTATGAAAGTCCCTTCCTGAGTGACCATTTCTGGCACTGAGTGACATATCTGTGGCCACTGTGGTTGGTACCTTATTTGTGTCTTCTAATCACCAATATGTCCCTGTGAACCCCCTTCCTTCATGATAGGGCTGGGGAAGATAGCAAGTACTAGCTCACATATCACTCATCCCTTTATTCATTCAGGCATTCTTAATTCATCGAATAAGTGAACAAGGAAATGGTAATAAATCCAGTACGTTGACTGAGGTGGGAGTAATATTCAAAATACTGCATTTTACAACCAGTGTGGTCTACAACAGAAATTGTAGTTCCCGAACATTTCCATGTGAGGGTGCCTCTGGGGGATGCTGGCCTGCGCCAGGGACCTTAGCCCAGCCCAGCATACGCCTGTGGGGGAGTCAGTGCCAAGTGCCATCAGGGCACTGTTTCCCCTCAGGGCTCTGGCTAGGAGACATGTGAGCAAGGAGGTTGGCTGGCGCATGTCTGGGGTCATTGAACGAGCACAGAAGTATTTCAATATTTTAACAGCTGGTATGGCTTTATTGGTGAGTACTGGCTGCACATCAAGCCTGAATGAAGACCAGGTTTTAAAGGGCTTTGCACGCCAAGTTGAGAAAGTTTTATTCCATCTCGAAGACAATGAGGAGTCATTGGGGTATTAAGGAGACTGGCCTGACCAGATCTATGAGGTAGGTACATACTTCTATTGACAGCATAGGAGATGACTAGATGAGGGACCAGAGACAGTTAATCTGGAAAGGAGGCTGGCAACAGTGAGGCAGCTGGGGGTGGGGTCCATGCTGGAACAGTCTTTTCCTTTTAGGGACCACTAAACCCAGATGCCTGGAAGGCCATGGTCTTGAGATGATGTGTGTGGTCTAGTTGAGTTTCTGTAAAACTTTCTTAAACTTGATACTTTCTCTAACAGTGTTGGGTAGGAGCCAGCTATTTTACGCAGTTCATTTCCTATTGTATTTAGGAAGTTCCTGAACACTCCCAGGAAGCCTGCCCTTGCAAGATATCGCCCTTCATTCCTTGACTTCGATGCTCCACTGGGATTCTGAAAAGCTTCAATTCACTGATACACATCGGCGGGAGCTGCTGAGCCATTTAAGCTTTGACTATCTCTACTTGAAAGGCATGAGATAAAGTTTTCCACTGCTGGAGAGGAGAGCATGTAAGTGGCTTAGGCTCGCAACCAATCACACTCCCTCAGCAACCCTGAGAGGGTCCTTGAATGTTAATTTCATGATTCAAAATGAGTGGATCATCAACCTTCAGGAAATTCATTCATCAAACATACACTAGGTCCCTACTATGCACCAGGCACTAGGGAGGACAAAGGAAGCTGCAGGAAATGCCAGAGGTTTCCTCTGCTGCTTCCACACATCACAAAGCACATCATCAGCTCATACATGGAAGTGGTCTAGGCAAATCCAATATCCCTATTCTATTTCCACTGGGCAAAGCACTCTGTGCACCTGGGCAGAGTCAGTGGCCAAAGCCGCTCAGGAGCTCCAGGGACCACCCCCTTCCTGGGTCTGCTTCCTCCATTTCCCTAAGGTAAATCTTCTTTGGCATCCAAAGCCTGTGGTTCCAAGAAGCCACAGGTCAAAACAAGCAGTAGTGTGCCAGGTCACCTCTGTTATTCCCAGTGTCGGAGAACCATGCTCCTGCAAAGATCTTTTCTATGGAACCCTCGATGGCTTCTGCAGAACTTGGAAGTAGTAACTATGAGGGCTCAGATCAGCCACTCAGCCTAGACCAGACTTTGGCTTTGGGGATGGTATTGCAATTAAGTATGCAATATGGTTTTTTGCTGATAATCCCCTTGCTGCTGCTGGGAGGCAGAGGCAAAGCTGCTTCTTACTAGAGAGCTTTCTTTTTAATTTAAAACTGGACTCTTAAAGGAACAACTAACTCTTTTTGTATGTACTGAACATTTAGAAACTAACATTGTAAAGGATAAATTTTGAACACAAAGGTCGAGTAGTTTCATCTTATAGAATCTTGGAATAGCCTGTCTGGCTAGGTGTGGGTGTGGGGAGGAGGATTAGTGGGGAAGAATTGCTGAGAATCAAAGGGGAAATAGAGGGAGGCTGAGGATGGGAGAAGGAGGAGGCAAACTCAGGAAGGATTCTAATTGTCCTGAGGGCCAGCCTTGTCGATGGCAACTTCTCTGAAGGTACCCAGGGATGCTGAATGGCCTAACAGGAGGAATCTGCTGGAACCCTAGGTTAGAGTTAATGCTTGTAAGAGCTAATACTTAGGGTGCACTATTCTAAGTTCTTTGCCTGTATTAATTAATTTAATCTTCATGACAATCCAGTGTGATTAATTTTATTAGTAGTAGTACCATTTTCCAGATGAGGAAACAGAGGCAGAGAGAGGGTAAGTTATCTTCCCAAGTCTCAGAGCTGGTGAGTGCTGCAGCTGGGATTCAGAGCCAGGGAATCAGCTCAAAAGTCTGTGCTGATAACTGTGGTTCTAGGAAGAGGTCCAGGAATGGGTCCACCCAGATCCAGCTCGATGACCTGGGCCAGTTACTTGGACCCTGGATTTGTTTTCACCTATACACTGGAGGAGGGGTGGAGAAGAATGAGTTGTGGTGAAGAGTAAATGAGATAGTGTGAGGGAAGAGTGCCTTGTAGGCTGGAGGGCTCTGGACACATGTTCGTTGTGGTTATTTAGTTTTCTACTGGGAGAGGAGAGGAGGCAGAGAGATTGGCTTTTCCGAGGAACACCCAGCTGGTGCCCCAGAGACTCCAGGATCCTTGGAGAGCCATTGAAGCTAGAGAGGAGATGAAGGAGGCAGGACAGAAGGACTACAGGGAGGAGAGGAGAGGCTGGCATTCGACCCATTTCAGGGGTCTGTTCAGATGCAGAAATGGGGTTGATGTGCCCACTTCCATGCAAGGTCCCACCCGTGGAGCCGTCTTGGGGCCTCGGGATGTTGCACTGAAATCAGTCACAGGAGCTCCTATGCTGAGCTGGGCTCCGGCCTGCTATCCTCACCCCTGAGGTTTCCAGATGCTGCCCTAGGGCCCTTCCTCTAGCCCTGTTTGCTCCTCTCAACCCTCCTTCGCATTCATTTCCAAGACCAAAGAAAGCTCAGCCTGCAGCAGGACTCACAGCACTGTGTGTTCTGTTGCGTCCTTTCTCTTTTATATTTGCTGCATTATCACTCCCTCTCTGTCCGGAGAGCTCACCCAGCACAGGGAACTTGCTTATTCCCAGAACGAGGCAGGGCCTTTCCTTGGGCAAGCCCTGGACACGTGTTTGTTGAATGGAATTCAGGAGCAGTCTGGGAGGTGGCCAGAGCCCTCCTTCCAGCTCCACTGTGTGCCTGTGGGTAAGTACAGGGATCTCTGTGAGTCACAGTCTCCTCCTGATGAAGACGGTTGGATTGGACAACTCCGAGGGCTCCTTCAGCTCTGACTTTCCCAGGGTTCCAGAGATGGAAGGGCCCGAGGTATCTAAGAGGCTGTACACATCATTGCTATGGTCTCAGTGGGCCAGACTGTAAGCCCAGCCCTTGTCGTCAATGCCTGTTGATTCCCACAGGTGGCTCTGAGGAGTCATTTAGGACCCTGAGTGGGCAGAATTAACACCAACTTTATTCATCTGGCAACAAGAATTTGGTTGGCAATAAATTGCTTCTCCAGTGAGAGCATAATCACTTCTCATCAGATTAGTCCTCGCCAGGAGCTGTTCTGAAATCCTTTCCATGTCTGATGCATACAGCTCTGACTCCGAAGCAAAAAAATGAAAAACAAATGAGATGAAAGAATGATGAATTTGATAAAGGGCAACGATACCTGGGGGCTTTTCCTCCTGCAGAGAAGCTTGGAAGCCGGGGGTGGGTGACAGGTCATTCGAAGAAGTCTGAGGGGGTGGGGTCAGCTGCTCCCCCACAGTCTCACTCCTAGGTTGCATGAAAGTGAGTCTCAGAGCCAGTTTCTCCACACACAGACATTTACACCCTGGCAAAGCAGGCAACCCAGCAGTTCCTACAACCTGTTGTGTGAGTCCAGGGAGGTCCCGGCTGTCTGTCCTTTTACATCCAACCTCACCCTGTGTGAGGATCACTTGAGGTAGACATAACAAAATTCCAGACATGAGATTTCTGTGTTCGTGTCAACATCAGACAAGCAGAAAGCCTCCTAAACCAGTGGCCAGACCCAGAGCCCTGCGTCATGGTCACAGGTACAGGCTTCCCTGAGTCCTTCGGTCCTACTCATGCAAATGTCTCTGAAGTATTTTCAGCTGGTCCCCAAATCCTGAGCGCCTTTTATTTCACCAATGAAAGCTTGTTGGGGTCTGAATGTTTGTGTCTCCACCAAATTCATGTGTTGAAATCCTAATCCCCAAGGTGATCATATTATGGGAAGTGGGGCCTTTGGGAGGTGATTAGGTCATGAGGGAAGAGCTTCCATCAGTGGCACTAGCACCCTCATAAAGAAGACCTCAGAGAGCTCCCTTCCCCTTCTGTCATGTGAGGTCACAGCGAGGAGAAGACCATTTCAGAACCAGAAGCTGGACCTCACCAAGCACTGAACCTGCTGGCGCCTTGGTCTTGGACTTCCCAGCCTCCAGGGTGTAAGAAATAAATTTCTGTTGTTTGTAAGCTACCCTGGTTATGGTATTTTGTTATGGCAGCCCAAACAAACTAAGACATCAGTGTCAATCTCCCTACTCAATGGGGCCAGTATTTTCACCAAAAAAGCCCATTTTTGACATGCCTTACACTAGCTTGTGGCCTTAGCTGTTAATTGAAAGACAAATAACAGTGAAATACTTACAACTATTGCTTGTGTGGGCTTCCTCCTGAGAGTGCACAAAAGCTTGTGGCCCTCGGACTGAGGATTCTTGATTAGGGCAACTGTCCCTAAAATTGAGTTCTTCTCTATGCTGAAATATTTGAAAATAAAAAAGGACATCATGACAAGACACCCTAAATGGGAGACCTTGTGACCCTGCAAGTCGATGCCTTTGGAGAGAAAGTAACTTACTAAACCTTACCTCGTACATAGCTTAGAGATTCTGTCACCAACTGGATTCAAATCCCAACCATGGACCCTGACCTCATCACTAGCTGACCTCTGACCCTGGCCACAGACAGAACCACCAAACTCTCCAGAGACAGAGCCCCAGGAACCAACTGCTTCAGCCTCAGAGGAGCCTGGAACATATCTAAAACAGTATGTGATCATAACTATTCAGCCACAGGACGAGCCTTCAAGCCAGCCTGAGTTCCCTTCATAAATTTAGTTTGATTTGAATTTTATGTCAGTCATGTTCCTAAGAGAGAGTTGGATTTTCACCTCCTTAAAAGGCATACCACTAATTCAGGCCTCTGGGAGTTATTTGGTTAGAGGGTAGGAGGCGGGTGTTTACTTCCTGTAAATATACTGCCTAGAGTTTTGGCACATTTGAGGACGCAGAGACAGTTTAGCATTTTAAAAGAGCTAAGCTAAAGAATATGTAAAGCATCCTAATAAAAATATAGTTAGAGCCCAGGCGGGAGGAATAATCATTATATTAATGCGTCGGACTTGAATTCCCAAAGGCACTTTTTGCTTATGTAAAACTCCTTCCCTCTGGTTACTGGTCTCAGGAAACGGCAATGGGCAATGTATTTTCTTTCTTTTTTTTTTTTCCTGAGAACATTGGGATCTCTGAGTCTGGTTTTTGAAGTTCTATCACAGCTTTTATTTATGAAGCAAGGCGTACTTGCTTCATAAATAAAACAAGGAACAATACTGAGTTTTGGAATCAGACACCCAGAGTTCCCATCACGGCTCTGCCACAAACTAGCTATGTGACCTTGGGCTCTTTAACCTCTCTGAGCCTCAGTTTCTACATTTGTAAAGTGGGGCTGATAAAATCTAACTTTTAGGGGGTTATGGGATGATGAAACTGATCAGTGTTTATAAAGTACTTGTCATTTGGCAAATGCTCAGTGAAGAGGCGTCACTAATAGTGCAAGGTCAACCCATCAAAAAGACCGTATATGGAAAGAGCATTAGGAATGCTTCCAGCTGGGTATCATTAGCAGTTCTAGTCTGAAGAATAATTATTCGTGACCCTTGGTGGACCTAAGGCCTGACTCAGATCTAGGGCACAGTGCTCATAATATTTGGTCATTTTGACCCCTCGTTCTGGGTACTGTCACATAATGCAGAACTGCAGTCATGGAGTGAGAACCAAAAGGAGAATGAAAGTAACTCCCCTTGAGTGAAGGGGTTGTTGCCTTTATTTCCCATGGTGCTTTCCAAACTTAAACATGCATGTGAATCACCTGGGGATCGTATGCAGTTGATTCAGTCAATAGGTCTGGGATGGGGCCAGAGATTCTGCATTTCTAACAAGCTGTCAGGGGATATCAATGTTGTTGGCTCAATTGCAAAGTTCCAAAGCAGAAGTTCTCAGCCCAGGCTACACATTATAATCACCTGAGAAGTGATTTTTGTTAAAAAGCACTTTAACAAAGATACTTATTCTCAGGGTCCATCTCAGAGCAATTCATTAGAACCTAGGGAAGGGGAATGGTAGGCAGGGTTTGGGACTAGACATTGGTTAAAACAGCTTTAAGTCTTTTCCATTTCAATTATTGACCAAGGACTGCTGATGGCCTGTGTTATGGTTTGGCCATCTCCCCACCCAAATCTCATCTTGAATTGCAGTTCCCATAAATCCCCACGTGTCATGGGAGGCACCTGGTGAGAGGTAATTGGCTCGTGGGGGCGGTTACCCCCATGCTGCTGTTCTCGTGATAGAGGGTGACTTCTCATGAGAGCTGATGGTTTTATAAAAGGCGTCTCCCCCTTTTGCTCTGCACGTCTGTTTGCTGCTGCCATGTGAAGAAGGATGTGTTTGTTTCCCCTTCCACCATGATTGTAAGTTTACTGAGACCTCCCCAGGCATGCTGAACTGTAAGTCAATTAAACCTCTTTCCTTTATAAATTACCCAGTTTTAGGTATGTCTTTATTAGCAGCGTGAGAACAGACTAATACAGCCTGATTTTGCCCACACCTCTACATTCAACCATAAGCATCTGGTGTGGAGGCTTCCTTTGGCCCTGAAATGCCATGCTGTACAGGAGACAGGTAATCAGGTGGCCATGGCCACAGCAGTAGTCACTCCAGCTCCACCCTGCAGCTGCTGCAGCCCCTTCCCCTTGGTCTGTAACCCCCTCCCATGTGCGGCTGCAGACAGACGGCCAATGATGGAGCTGGGCTTGGAGAATGACTTTACCACCCCACTATCGTGGGGCTGCTGCTCTCTCAAATCAAGAGTGCCTGGGCTTCCTGCCCCCAACCCGATGTGTGGGGCTCCTGGGACCACCAGCGAGTCTCTTCTGTGCTGACTGTGCTCACCGCAGCTGGGGCTGGCAGCAGTTATGCCTTCAAAGGTCCCAGCCCAGGTCTCAGCCAGGATGGGACAGGCCAGGCAAACGGGTGGAAGGCCAGGGTCTGAGAGTAGATGAACTCACAAGCAAGCTAAGTGACTAGTAATGGGGTGGGGTGTCCAGGGTTAGTGGTGCCTGGGAGGAGGCAGCAGGACCCCAGTCACAGACTCTGGCAACCAGGGCATGGCTGTTGGGGGCTGGAAAAGGGGAGGTTGAGGAAAAATAATACTGGACAGTAGTTCCAGCACCTCTGGAATACTGGACAGGGAAGGAAAGCAGCAACTCCAGCATGGGAACCAGGAAAGAGACTCCATCCTTGGAACCAATTGCTTACTCTTTGCACAGGCACACGGCCAAGGTACAAGGGACAGGGGAGAAACTGGGTAAAGAAGAAGTGGCAGAAGGTCAGGAGGACCAGGTGCAAGCCTAGCGATGCTGAGTTGTGCCTTCTCCTCCTGACTTGGGATGGCCAGTGTACCTCCCTTTGGTGGGCTGAGCCGAAGGGAGTGGTGGTAGTGAGGCAGATGGTGCTGAGGAAATAGCCCTGTGTCTCATGCCTCTTTCCCTCAATGAGGAATCTTTGAATGACAATAGTTTCTTGCCTGGGTCTATCACAAGCCACAGCTGACTTCAAAGCAGGACTCTTGATAGTATGTGGCTTCCTTGGCTCGTAAGAGACCTTGTGAAGAAGGGGAGTGGGTCACATCTTCTGTATCAAGAGGGTTTATCAGAAACAGAACCAAATTTCTTCTCCAGTAAACCTGTTTTTGCTCATAAGGCCTCCAACTGATTAGATGAGGCCCACCCATGTTGTCAAAGGCCCCTTTACTCAAAGCCAACTGATTTTAGATGCTAAGCATATCCACAAAACTCCTTCACAGCAACATCTAATTTAATGTTTGATGAAATGACTGGGTGATACAACCTAGCCAAACTGACAGAACTAACCATCACACCCCTGGCTAGGTCCAGTCCTGTGGTTGCAGAATGCCAGTGCCTTCAAAGGGGTGTGTGTTTGCCTGTGTGTCTCTACACATAGATGTTCATTTGGTGTCCAGTGGGAACAGGAATATACTCTCTTTCTTGCCTCTACCCTGATTAAGGTCCTGGTCACCCAATGACTGGACCATTGCCACAGTCTCCTAACTGTCCCTTCCAGCCTTTTTTTTTTTTTTTAAACTACAGTTTTTCTCTGCTGCACCTACCCTTTAATAGAAAATAACCTATCAATTCAAACCTTTATATTATGTTTAGGGGCTACTATCACCTTTTTTACAGCAATCTCTGCTCTAACACAAAATGATATCAAAAAAGTCATAGCATTCTCCACCTCAAGCCAGCTGGGCCTTGTAATGGTCTCCATTGGCATTAATCAGCCACACCTAGCATTCCTTCACATCTGCACCCATGCCTTTTTTTTTTTTTTTTTATTAAAGCCAGAGAGATCTTTGTAAAAGGCAAATCTAATAGATTACTCTCTGTCTCCCTGTTTAACGTACTTTGGTTGCCTGTTTTAGCACAACTTCTATCTGTAGGAACTACTCATGCTTCCTGAAAGATCCAGGCTATATGATGTCTCTGAGCCTTTACTCATGCCTCAAATGCTTTCTGTTCATGCCTACTATCCTGTCTTCTGTCCTGTTTGTCACCTACTGCCTGTCCCACAAACATGCACATGTACACACACAGTCCACACACAAGTGTGCCTGGCATGAAATCTAGACTTCCTCTATGAAGTCCTTCCTTTTCCCTGTCTGTACTTTTTTACCTTTCCTCCCCTCTCACTTCTTCACTCTGGAGTCTGTACATCTTCCACACAGTGCCTGGTACATTTACTACACTCCCTGATAACTTTCCTTCTAGTTTCCCTCAGACAATCTGAAACTTAAATTAGAATAGTGAGTCACCCTTAGAATGGATGGGGTCCCTTTAAGGTTGATCAGCATCAGGGGATGAGAAAATCAAAGCAACAGCCTGCACTGATCAAGCACTTACTCCATGACAAGCTTTCTGTGACTATTTTGCTGAATCTTCACAACTCTGAGGGGTCGGTACTTTTATTTTGCCCATTTTGTAGGTGAGAAAACTGAGGCTCAGAAATGGTAACAGTGACACAGTAAGGCATAGAGCCAGCACTTGAACTCAGGCCTCCTGATTCCTAGGCCCAGCCACCACAAGGTGCACAGTGCGGTTGAACAGTTTAGCTGAAAGCACTTTGTTTAGACTAAATGGCTTCAAATCATGATTTGATTAAAAAGGAATATTTCCACTTTATATGTCATGTTGACACATGAGCTTTTTCTAATTTGTTTTCTACTGAGCTACAATTTACATATCATAAATTCATCCTTTTAAAATGTACAACTCAGTGGTTTTTAGTATATTCATAAAGCTGTGCAACTATCACTGTTATATAATTTTAGAGCATTTCATCACCCCCAAAAGAAGCCTGTACACATTAACAGTCATTCCCTCTTCTTCCCTTCCCTACTCCCTGGCAATCACCAATCTACTTTCTGTCTGTATGGATTTGCTTATTCTGGACATTTCATATAAATGGAATAATTCATTTGTGGTCTTTTGTGTCACTTCTTTCACTCTGCATGATGTTTCAGGGTTTATCCAAGTCATAGCATGTATCAGCATGTCATTCCTTTTCATGACTGAGCAATATCCCGCTGTACACTATAGGCTGACTAACAGCCCCCAAAGATATCCATATCCTTATCCCTGAAACCTGTGATGTTACCTTATAGGGCAAAAGGAACCTAATCTTGCGTATGTGATCAGGTAAGAATTTTGAGACGGGAAGATGTGCCTGGAGTATTCAGGTGGGTCCTAATGTAATCACAAGTATAAGAAAAAGGCAGAAGATGATTTGACTACAGAAGAGGAGAAGGCAATGCGATGATAGAAACAAAATTGGACTGATGGTGCTTCAAAGATGAAGGAAGAGGCACCAGCCAAGAAATGCAGACAGTTACTAGAAGCTGAAAACGGCAAAGAAACAGAATCTCCCCTCTGAGCCTGCAGAAGGAACAAGCCCTGCTGACACCTTGACTGGAGCCAGTGAAACCAATGAAGGACTTCTGACCTTCAGAACTGTAAGAGAGTAAAGGTGTGTTGTTTCAGGCCACTATGTTTCTGGTAATTTGCTACAGTGTTAACAGGGAATGAGTAATACGGACATCCCACATTGTTTATCCATTCATCCACTGATGGACATTTGGATTGCTTCCATTATTTGGCTATTGCGAAGAATGCTGCTATGAACATTTATGTACAAGTTTTTGTGCAGATATATTTTCCATTCTCTTGGGTATATACAGGAGTGTATATACAGTGTATACAGGACTGGAATTACTGAGTAATATGGTAACTCTAACTTGATGAAGTTTGTTCTGCAGACTTTTGTGGCATAGGTTTCAAAGAGGGCGGGCTGATGCTTGGGCAGGATGAAGAGGTTTTTGTGCAGGAGCTCTGGGGATGGAAGGCAGCCTTAAAGTTCCAAAGAGCTTTTTGGGAATTTAAGCTGCAATTTTACACACATGCAGCACTTTCAGCGTGCCAAAGAAATTGGGGCTGCAATTACATTTTTGTGTGTGTATTTGTTTGAAAATAGAAGCGGATGTGCTCTTTCCTAAAGCTGATACTGAAACAGTGTAGATATGAGTAATTTGGTAAAAAATAAACGGACAGGAATTTCAAAGGACAGTCACAACATAAACTGGTAAGGGAAGTGTTCATCAAACGGATTCAGACATAACAAATATGGCCTGAGTGATTTGTGATGTAGAGCCAGGCACTGGAATGGGCTCTATCATATAAGTTTTTAAATTTAATTCTCACCAGTCCCTTATTAGGGAAATATCGCTTTCCTCCGTGTGTTAAAGCCGAGGGTGTCATGGTGGCTACAGAGTGTTTGCCGAAGTCTCAGAGATGCTATGAGATAGTCACAATTCAAACCAGATCAGTCTGAATGGGAATTACTTTTATTTAATTGAAAAAGAGAACATTTTCTTCAAGTTATTTGTTTGGGTTTAGCATTACATATACTGAGAGGTCTCTGGCAATTAACTTTGTCTAGAACATCTCTGGTTCACTTTTTAGTGGGAAGTCCTTGTAAATGAAATGAGGTAGAGACAAAAGTCTTATACCTCTCCATAGAAACTAGGAGGACAGAGGCATGTAGTGTCTTGTGGTGGTTTTTGTTCAGTGGTTTTGCATTTTTGTTTCTTGAGTACCTGCCAGATGCCAGGCTTCTCACTTTGTCCTCATAGCATCCTGCTGAGGTAGTTATTATGATCTCCACTTTACAGATTAGGGAAAGGTGTTTAGAAAGGTTGTAACCCTAAAATGACATGACTGGTAAATATTAGAGCCAGGATCTGAGCCTGGGTTTTCTGATTTGAAGTCCCTTGTTATTTTCACCACACAATCATGTCCCTTTTTGGTTTGGAATCTAAAACACAGAAAGAAATAGGATTTTTCTGGAAAACATTAGGTAATGTTTGGGTAATGTCCATGGTGAGAGATTCAAGTGAACATCTCAGAAGCCTGCGCTGGGAGGCAGGATCTAGACGTGCCAGGCTGGGATGGATCTGAGAGGCTCATCTGGTCCAATAGTGAAGCTCAGGTCCAGGGAAGGAGCACAGCCCGGGGCCACTGTGGGGATGTGGAAAGAGCGTGAGGCTGGGATGAAATCCTGCTCCACCACTTCCGGGAGACTTGGGCAAGTGGTTTGTTTAATCAGAGGCTTTTTCCCATTTAAAATGGGGATAAGCAGGGCCCTGTGGAAATGAGAGAGAAAAGAAAAGTCACCCGGCAGTAGGGATTCTGCAGGCCCTGGCTTTCCCAGGCCACACATCTCTAGAGGGTGAAGGAAGTGTCACCTCCTGGCCTGGGCATCCTCAGGCTGTTCTGAGGCTTATGAGGGTGCTCAGATGCTGGCACTCTCCTTCCAGTCACTGCTGAGGGCTGGGTCCCCACTGGTCAGGGTCATTCGCTCCCTTAGGTCACTGACAGCAGGGCCTTCAGGGGAGAGGACATTTGGGCAAAGAGCTTTACAGAATCTAGAAATCCAGCTCAGCGTTTCCTCAGCCTGCAACCCCAGGAGACTTGAGTCCCAAAGATACTGCAGTCCCACTGGTGGCTGCTTCTTTGTTGCTAAGCAACTAAATATTTGCTATTAAGTTCCTGTTGATGAAGCTAATTGCAAAGGTTAATTTTCCTCTGAGATGAAAAACGCTCCAGGAATGTATTTAGGAATTGTTCTCTGTGAACTTCTGAAAGAACATGATTTCTTGAAAAAGCCTGTTTTTCAGATGGCAATGGCATCAGCACTTTGTTCTTCCTGCTTTGTTCATCCCTTAGTGTGGAAGTTTTTCAAACTTAGTTAGCAAAGGCACTTTTTGTTCAAAGGGAGTCCTACATAGAACCTCACTCAGTGTATGGGGAGAGATGATGGATAGCTAACCCGGAGGGATGGGGTGGAGCTGGAGCTCCGCCCACCCATAGCCCCGCCCACTGGTAGGCCTTCATTCACTGGCTTAGGGATAGTGCTTGTTACATCCTGTTATGAGACTGCGAGGTCCCTGAGAGGTAAAACTGCTTGGTCTACCCTGTGCATAGTATCCAGCGTACAGCTGGATGCAGGGCAAGTAAACAGCTAATGCATTTCAAATAAGTGACACCCCATTTGTCATGAACCCAGCCAGGTCAGATGGATACAGTTGAAATACTTTGATTCAAGATCAAAAAATCGAGTTCCAACACTGTTCCAGTGACTGGTCATGGGTCCCTGGCGAAGCAGGTCAGGGACATGAGAAAAGAGGAAATAATGGGTTTCCATCTCACCTCCAAAATTGAACATGCTGTGTGACCTTGGGTGAGTGTCTACACCCCCAAGACGCTCAGTTCCTCATCTGTACATGGAGATGATAAAGCCTACCTTGCTTCTCAGAGCGAAGTACATGGCACAGTCCCTGGCACAGAGCAGGAGCTCAATTAATGGTGGCTATTTTCTGCATTGTTTTCCAACAAGAGGCTAAAGTGGTCACTTCGGAACATCCTGCCTCAGGCAGAAAGGCAAATTCTGATTCAATGCATTGGAGATTCCAATGAAAGGTATAGAAACAAGGCTGGGTTCAGGAAACAGTGCGCAAAAAAGGAGGTGGGGAAGGCCCTCTGAACCATCTCTAGCAACTTTTCCATTTCACAAGTGAGGATTTAAGAGGGGTTTTCTTAAGATGATGGTCCTCTGTTTTAGGAGGCTGTGAGAGGTGCTGGGGTGATAATGTGGAGAGCCGATACAAGTTCTGTCTGAGTCACCTGTGGAGACCCCTACACAATCGGCAGCATCACAGAGCTGAGGGGCTTCTAAAAATCTGGATGGAGCTCAAAACCCTCACACCTGGGCCCCTGAGGCAATTGTTCCTTGAGAAGTGGCGTCCATTCAAGTCTGCCACATTTTCACTCATTTCTTTACTTGGGACTTTTATTTATTATTATTATTACTATTATTATTATTATTATTTTGAGACAGGGTTTCACTCTTGCTGCCCACGCTGGAGTGCAATGGGGTGATCTCGGCTCACTGCAACCTCTGCCTCCAGGGTTCAAGTGATTCTCCTGCCTCAGCCTCCCAAGTAGCTGGGATTAAGGCATTTGCCACCATGCGTGGCTATTTGTGTGTGTGTGTGTCTGTGTGTGTGTGTATTTTTAGTCTCAGTCTAATGCAGGGGTTGAAGACTTTTTCTCTAAAGGGTCAGGTAGTCAATATTTTTAGCTTTGTGAGCCATATGGTCTGTTGCAATTACTCGGCTCTGCCATTGTAGCTTTAAATGGCCATGGCTGTGTTCCAATTAAATTTTTCTTTAAAAATCAAGTTTGGTCCAAAGGCTGTAGTTTGTCAACTGCTGGTCTAATGGGAAGGAGAAAATAATAAAGTTCATTACAGTACAGTTCAGTAAGCGTCATCATGGAGATGTTACACAGTGTGGCAGGGACCCAGATGAGGGAAAAAATATTCCTCACTTGAAAGAGTTCCTGGAGAAATCAGCTGGGTGCCTTTGGTAAAGTCATTTTCTGTATCTCAGTTTCTTTGTCTATAAAAAGGACATATTAATATTACAGAGATTACAGCATAAATGTGAAGATGTATGCATTTAACATACTGTCTAGATTATAGTTATATCCATAAGCCAACTCAAATGTTAGTAATGCTTGTTTCTAAGGGATTTTTATAGGCAAGTGCACTCTCACGCACTGGATATATATTATCTCATTTAAAACTCATAATGATTCCATAAGATATCTATAATCATTTCTTCTATTCTGTGTATGAGGAAACTAAGGCACAAAGAGGTTGGATAGTTTGTCTAGTAAGGGCAGAGCCAGGATTAAAAGGCATGCAGTGACTTCAGAGCCAGAACTCCTTAACCACTGTACCTATTATAAGCACTAATGTTAAATATTTGGCCTCAATCAACTCAGGAAAGAAAATTGCAGGTCAGCAAGCCTGTTTCTGCAGGCAGCAGATCCTGGGCTCTGTTTACCCTCTGGTAGGAGAACCTAAGTTAGCTGGATCTGGCAGAGGATGAGTGATGCCCATACCCTGTTACTGTGACACCCTAGGGGTCATTTCAGCCCTGTCTGCCATGTCTTACAATCCTCTGTACTTTGCTGTAAAGGATCTCTCTCTCCCTCTCCCTGTCTCTCTCCCTGTCTCTCTCCCTGTCTCTCTCCCTGTCTCTCTCCCTGTCTCTCTCCCTGTCTCTCTCCCTGTCTCTCTCCCTGTCTCTGTCTCTCTGTGTGTCTCTCTGTCTCTCTCTGTCTCTCTCTGTCTCTCTCTGTCTCTCTCTGTCTCT
>NW_012110031.1:205582-284112 GCF_000951045.1 Mandrillus leucophaeus | reverse complement strand
CTCTCTGTCTCTGTCTCTGTGTGTGTCTCTGTGTGTGTGTGTCTCTGTGTGTGTGTGTGTGTGTCTCTGTCTCTGTCTCTCTGTCTCTCTGTCTCTGTGTCTCTGTGTGTGTGTCTCTGTGTGTGTGTCTCTGTGTGTGTCTCTCTGTCTCTGTGTGTCTCTCTGTGTGTCTCTGTGTGTGTGTGTCTCTTGTGTGTCTGTCTCTGTCTCTCTGTCTGTCTCTGTGTCTCTGTCTCTGTGTCTCTGTCTCTGTGTCTCTCTCTCTGTGTCTCTCTCTGTCTCTGTCTCTCTGTGTCTCTCTGTGTCTGTCTCTCTGTGTCTCACATACACACATGTACACACACACACGTACACCCACCCACTCTTGTCTTAACTACTGCAAAGTAGGTGCTTAGTGTCAGGTGAAGTGCTGGGCTTTGTAACTTGTGTTTTCTTACAAACAGATGGGCATTTCTGCTTTATTTTATAATTGAGGAAAGAATCCTCAGTGAGGTCAGGTAAGTAACTTGCCCATGGTCAGAGCATGTAAAAGGCACAGCTGAAATTTCAATAAAAATAGTCTCATTTGAAGTCCAGTGTGCTTCTCATCATACCCAGCTTCACTACCCCCCATCTTTTCTCCTCTTATCTCTCATTAACAGCTACCCACAAGACACAATGAAAAAAAATACATGAAATCTTACGAGCGTGGACACCAATATCCTTACCATTTTTGAGGCATCTTAGTTTTCATGCTGTGCCCACAATGGGGGCAAATGAGCCAACTCTGTTAAGAAACAAAGTCATTGGGGTGTGTTAGTCCAGGTAAGGCTGTAAAAGACAGCTTTTACTCTGTCAGGTTATGTCTGGCATCAGAAATGTAAGTCCTATGGAGAGTGTCTGAACTCTGGCCCAAGGTCAAAATTCAAAGCACCAGACCCCAGGTGCTCCAGCCCATGTACAAGAATATCTGTGCCTAGCTCATAATGATAATGAAAAGAATAGCAATATAAACCACTAAGTTTATATGAATTAAATACCCCCTTATGTACTACTACTCAGTGTCACCTTTCTCTTATTGCAGCAACTATTGTAATGACCAGTTCTGCATGTGTGTCTTAGTCCATTTCATACTGCTATAGCAGAATGCCCAAGACTGGGTAATTTATAATAAAGAGAATTTATTGGCTCATAGTTGTGGAGTCGGGAAAGCCCAAGATCAAAGTGCCAGCATCTTGTCAGGACCTTCTTACTGGCATCACATGGCCGGAAGTAAGGGGATGAGAGAGCAAGAGGGGGCTGAACTCACCCTTGTGTAATGGTATAAATGGCACCCCTGAGAGTGGAGCCTTTGTAGCCTAATTGCCTCTTAAGAATGTTACAATGACAATTTCAACATGAGTTTTGGAAGGGACAAACCTTCAGACCATAGCAATGGACTTTAATCAATTTTACACAGGTACAACTTGATAGTTTCTCACCTGAGATGTTTGTGTACTGCTTGCCTCTTACCCTGGGACTTCTCTGTTGATGCCATTGTAAAACCCCACTCAGCATCACACAAGTGGAACATAGAAGTGCAAGAATGTTAACATCCCATAAAATAAAATAGTGGCCAATGAAAGATAAAAGCCATTGAATACATTCTTCCCCCATTCTCTCCTCTGATAGTCCTGAGACACAGCTTGTGTGGTCCGAGAGCTCTCAGAGATGACACCATGTTGAAGCATTATGGGATCACTTCAATTAGTTATAGCCGGAATTTGGTGGCTACAGCATGCTCAGGCTGGAGAGTGTCTGGGCGTGGGTGAGGCTAGTCCCTGGATTAGGGTATCTCTAGGACAAGAAGTCTCTACCAAAGTGTTGATGGCCTCTGTTTCAGTAGTGATAAGCTGGATTATTAGGTTAAGCTGGGATCCAAGGTAAATTGCTTCAGTACCAAAAACATATTGGCCTACATTCTCTACTTTCTGAAGATATTGGGCTATTAACTTTCATATATGTAAAATCAGCTGTGAACAGAACATGACCTAGGGATGCTACCTTCCTGCTCTGGGATATATTCCCTTTGGCTGGTCCCAGAGTTGAGCTGTTTAGCTAATCAAGAGCTTTCTAGACCAATGGCTAGTGGAATATCAGATCCAAAAGGTGTATTTTTGGATAATCTTATATCAGCCCTTGAGCAAAAACTCCCACATAGCCTCTGAAATCCCAGGCAAAATCAAATCAGGAAAGAACCTCACGTGTGATAACATTCATCCTCACCATGACTCTCATCCTGAGCCTGGACTTGATCGCTCGTGTTCAGAGAGGCGCTACGTGCTAACATATGAATGATCAAGGAGTGGTCTAATCTAGAGTTTTTTCCTACCTGTGCTGACTTCAGGTCCCTCTCCTCTCAACTTTAGCAACGATTCTACCAAGTTGTTGCAAAGGGGTTGTGGCAGAGACAATGCTAGTGTGGGAACACAAGAATACTGACTGCTGCTTGGAGGTAGAGGAATCTGACCCATGTCAGGCTGTGTCAAGCACCGAGATCTGGGATTCTTTGTCACTTGAATTTAGCTCACTAACACATGCATACGTATGCACACATATACACCTATACAGTTGTTCTTCAGTATGGGGATTGGTTCCAGGACCTCCCAAGGGTATCAAAATCCACAGATGCTCAAGTTCCTGTACTAAGATGGCACAGTATTTGCATCCTCCTGTATATTTTACATCATCTCAAGATTCTTAGAATAACCAATATGATGTAAATGCTATGTAAATAATTGTTATACTGTATTGTTTAGGAAATAATGACAAGAAAAACATCTTTACATGTTCAGTATAGATGCAACCATTGATTTCTTAAATATCTTTGGCCAAGCATAGTGGCTTACACCAGTAATTCCAACACTTTGGGAGGCTAAGGCAGGAGGATCACTTGAGGCCAGGAATGTGGGACCAGCCTGGGCAACATAGCGAGACCTCATCTCTATTGAAGTATATATGTAATATATACATAGTAAAGATATTTTTGACTCGGGGTTGGTTGAATCCGCAGATGACCTCACAGATATGGAGAGCTGACTGTACATACATCTATTTGTATGCATATATGCATATATATCCCTATATGTGTGTGTTTATCAACACTAGAGGGTAGATAACTTTATTCTCAAGCTCAGCACCTCAGGCACTTCCTCACCTTAGGGCCTTTGCACATACTGCTCTCTCTGCCTGAACCCTCAGTCTGGCTTTCTTTTCTTCAGGTTGTTGCTCAAATGTCATGTTCTCAGGAACATGTCCCTTGACCACCCTATAAAATTGCATTCCTCACCCCCAGCATCCCTATCCCCTTTCCCTACTTTATATAATTTCACAGCACTTCTAACATGCTATATATATATGTATATTTTTTTACTTGTCTGTTTCCCCTAAACAACATACAAATTCCAAGAAAACAGGGGTGTTCATTTACGTAGTTCCGTCCTCCATCCCTGCACCATAAGCAATGCCTGGCACATGGTAGATGGTCAATAGATATTTATTAAATGAATTCATGAACCCCTTTTACAGAGACAGTGCCAGAGGGGGTAGTTAGACTCAGAGCTAGTGAGTGACAGGAAAGATTTCAATCCCAGGAATTTCTGCTTCAAAGCATTGCTATTTTCTGCTCTGACATTAGGCTTCAGACATGTGCAGAGTAGCCACGGGGTTGTAATGGATGATGCAACCCTGAGGAGAATATTTGCTGTCCGACACCAGGCACAAATGAGCTGACTGTCCCAGTGGCCATGCTCTGTTTGCGGTGTTTCTGTTCGGCCCACAAAGGCATTTACATTGTCAGCAACATCTGTGGTCTTCAAAATTGCTTCACCTCTCCGTGGATCAAACACCTTCAGCTTCCTATCTGCAAATATTGCCTTTGAGGTTTTAAAGCTAAGCTTAAATTCTGCCAGGTTGGAGGGGAGGTGGGTCAGGTGTTCCGTGACCTTGTTGGCAATAGTTACACACACTTCTCATTGGCCAGTTGATGCTGCCCCCTTTTCCCAGATGGCTCCTGCCCCAGAGGAGAGAACTTGTGATGAGCTACTAACATTTGGCTGATGATTTCAACTGCCACATTCACCTTCACTTGGAGCCATAAAGCTTTCTACAGAAGGGATGGAGTCTTGCCTTTATTCAGTGGGGGTTATAAATAACGTTGATGCCTGAATCCCATGCCTGAAAATTCTGATCAAATTGGTGTGGGCGTCATGATTTTTAAAATATCCTCATGAGATTGTAAGTGTGTAACTCAGGTTGAGAATGCTGCTTAGATCGTCTATAGAATCTCTCAAAAAATGTCACATCTCATTCCTGAATTTTCCTGCTTCCTCACCCCACATCCTACTAGTACGTGAAGATGATAGCCTTAGTTTTGTTGCAGAATTCCAATAACTTTTTCCAGCCGCCTCTCTTGCTTCAAACAATAGTAATTCTGGGGAGAAGCAGGTTATTTCCATTTACCGTGTGTACCTCAGTTTTCTCATTGCAAGTCCCAGGAGACGCAAGTTGACACTGAATTTCCACTGGCAGCCACTTCCTTAGATGGTGGCTGAAGGCTTTCTCATGACAAACCTTTGTTTCATTACCCCATTCTGCACATGCAGAAACTGAGGACACCATGCTTGTCACATGCTGGGCCTTGTGTGGCTGTCCTGGCCCAGTGCCCTTGAGGGCAGGAATTATGTCATTTTGTTTACTCTTGTATCTCTAGGGCACAGGAGAGTATGTGGCTTTCGTAGATGCTCTAGAAGTACTTCTTGCATAAGTGAATGATTGTATGAACTGATGAATGAATCCCAGTGTGGCACAATGGTGGGAATCCAGTAGGTGGCGCTCAAAAATCCACGTGGCAGTTAGATGGCAGGTTGCAGGGGACAATGTTGCCAGCAAGGTATGCTGAGCCCTCAGCACTCAAAATTATTGGACTGGGAGTTTCCATGAATGGCCAATATAGGCACAGACACGGGGGCTAAAGAGGGTCTCTGGCATAGGAGCTTGTTGGAAGAAGCTGGGGGTTCGTGGTTCCAAGATGTAGCAGCAGTCTGGCTATAGTCAAGAGCACCACATCCTGAGGGTGTCAGAGAAGGCTTCGTTTGGAGCCTTTAGTGGTTTGGGGCTGAGATGGGGGAATTGATCAGGTACCCAGGGTAGTGCTGGCTTTAGAGTGAGGAATCCACGGGCCCAGCAACTGGGAACTGCTGCCAACGGAGGCAGGGCAGATGCCGTAATGAAAAAGACATACAGTCCATTTAGGAGACAGCTAGTTAGTGAGGAAATTGCTCTGGAAGTAGAATGTTTCTGAGGTGGATGCAGAATCTACAAGCCTTAACTATAGATCACATCATGTTTTCAAACACATTTTTCTGTGTTGACGATTTCACTTATTCTGCAGATTGTGCCTGATTCAAGAGCCATAATTCCTGCCAAGGAGACTCGGGTGGTGTCATTTGGGTTCCCAAATTGGGTTTGTGTATTGCAGCTAAACGGCCATCTCTTAGTTTCAGAGATACCATTTGAAGATGCACCATCAGCACTGCCGCAGTGACAGATGAGAAGCCCCCAGTCTGGTAGGGCCTTCCCCAGGCAGTGCTGGCTGCACACCTGGTAGGCCCCATCTGCACCTGCTGGTGATGTCATCTTATGTGTGGCCTTCTGCTCTGGGGATGGCAGGCGAGTGTCTGGGGCAGCTGGTGTGCTGAGGACCCAGGCAGAAAGAGTCCAGAACTTGAAGGTCACATCTCATATCTAGGACAGCTGCCTGCAAGGTTCCCCTAACCAGAGCAAAGGGCAGAAGCACTGAGATACCCCCTGACACCCAGGCCGACCTCCCAGGGATCTTGGCTATCTGTGTGGGGCAGGGCACCTGCAGTGATGGGGAGCCTGGATGGATCAGGCTTTGTGAGGTCACAAGAGGAGACAGGTACAGACAAGCTGCAGTGCAGGGTTATTATGAGTGTGCACGGGAATACGGAGTAGCTTGGGATGTCTCCACAACCGATACAACTTCCCTCTGTATCCCAGGATTTCTGAGACTAGACTCAGCCACCAGATTCCTAGAGAACCCGTAACTCAATGTCATTAGGCAGAGGACCTATTTTGTTTTTTTTTGGTAATAATTTGTTAAATGGGACTCCACCTATTTTCTTGGAAGTACCGAGGTTGAAATCTATAGATGCTATATATCTGCATATTCCTAAATGGGACCAATGGATCCATTCTTGTAGGATATCACTCCAGCACTACCAGTCTGCAATAGCAGGAGATACAAGTTCTTTGGGGCTGTGAATTGCTAACATAGAGGCAGAGTACTGTGACTTCTGTTCCTTTTGGGAGAGGAGAGAAGGGGTGTTCTATACTCTGCCCGCAGTCAAGTGAACGGGTCTCCAAGAAAACAGTGGGGTCCTAGGAAATGGGTGACTGCTGTCTCATGCCCTGAGTGAATTCCTGCTAGGACACTGGGGCACCAGAGTGTTCACAGGAGAAAGGGAGGTGGGGAGGAGATAGAAGAGGTGCAGCTTCTACTCCCGTTTGGTGTGGGAAAGAGGTGGAGGATCCCGTGAGTCAAGAGGATCCTGAAAAGGCAGCTTGGCTGGTGCTACCTTCCCAACACCTCACCCAAGAGATTGTGGGGTGTGTCACTGTAGGCAGGAGAGGAGAGGGAGCAAACTTGGTCACTTGCCTGCCTCTCAGAGGGCGCTGACTCCAAGAAGGTGCACAGTAGCATGAGTTGGCAAGAGACACTGGCCCCTTCCCCCAGTGCTTCTCCCAGCCCTGACTCACTGGGAAAGGAGGGTAGGGAGAAGGTGGAGGAGGAGTGGAAGGATGGCCACATTCCCCTTCTGCCTGCTGGTGTCCTGGGCCAGGGGGCAGGTCTGAGCTAGGGAAGGGGAAGGATATGAGATGAATGCTTTAAACTGATTCCGTAAAACTGGATTAAACAAAAATTATAACCCAAAGTGACCAGATGGCTCTAGTTTCTGCCCAAGATGTTATTAAGAGATTGGAGAGGTAGATTCAAAAGGTTGAAGGCAGTGGTTGGAGAAAAACGAAACCCTTTCACTAAATTAAGACCGTTTTCTGTATTGGTTCTATGTGGGAGGTTTCCTACTGCCATCAGGAGGAAACTCTGGAACAAGAAAAGGACCCTGCTTGCCTCTGGCCCAGGGGCCATTACCTTCTGCTTGTGCACCAGCTGTCCCTTTCAATCCACAGTGGCCAGAGCTACAGGCTGACTTCACTGACAACAGCCCTGACCCAGGGTCTCTTAGGAAGGAGAGCCCTGGCTTAGGCCCTTCATCTCAGAAGGGACACAGAGGCAGCCACAAGACTCCTCGGGCTGGCTGTCCAGCATACCACCCAGGTGGAGGCAGACAGGCGTCCGCATAGATTCCAGCACACACAGGAAGGAGAGGTCAGTCAGACCCAGCGGAGACTGTGGAGGGAGGCTTGCCTTAGGAGTTCAGAGGGTAGCTAATGGGGCTTCCAGGTACCCTCTAGAAAAATGTGTACCCTCTAGAAAAATGGGCTGAAACTGGGCAAAATTGATGAGATTCTGGAACCTTGGTCATGGCCCCAGCTTTCTCCCTGCCCCTTACCTCCTGCCAACTTCCTTCTAATCAGGAGCAATAATAGCCTTAAAGGGCAAGGGTGTGTGGGCTTGTGTTTGGGGATGTAAGATAGGAGAGTGCAGGTGCCCCTCTGCAGCTGGGCTTTCCAGGAGGGACACCCAGCTTAGAGAGGGGTGGGCAGAACCCCTCAGACCTGAGATTTCTGGCCTGGGACTGGCCACGGATGGGAGTGGCACAGTCAGGTGCCCCTGGATTCTGGAATAACCACCATGAGCTGATGATGATGATAACAATTTTGACATTTGAGTGCCGGGTACTAATCATCACAGCTCTCTGCTGAGGCTCCTACTATTATTTCCATTTCACAGATGAAAAAAACCCTCAGAGAGGCTGCTACGCGGTGCAAATCCAGAGCCCATGCTCTCTGTCTTCTCTTTCTTTTTGTTTACCTCTTTCTCACTCTCTCCTCCTCCTTACCCATATTACCCCACCCATCTTCCCTGCAACCTTGATTAACGACCTGGGAGAGATCCTTCTGCATTTTTCTCCATACATATAGTCCACTCCATCAGAAATGGGTTGTACAGTATAGACATCTTGCTTTTCTTGCTTGCGATATCTCACAGAAATTCTCCAACTGACCTCATAAAGCCCCTCCAAATCAATTCGATTGCTATTTTCAGAGGTCATCTGATATTTCACAGTAGGGGTGTATCATAAATTCTTCCCCATCCCTCCGTAGTAGGTCTTTTTTTGTTTGTTTGTTTTCTTTTACCACTACAAACAATGCAGCAATAAATATTGTTATATTTGTCCCAGTTGACCAGAATTTTTGTCTCTAGAGGGTAGATTTCCAAATTTGAAGTTTTGGGTAGTTTTACTTGAAACAGATATTGCCAAATTGATTTCCAAAAAGGCTGTGGCAATTCACATTTCCACCAGCAATGCATGAGTGTACCTCTTTCCCACATCCGCACCAGCCATTACACTCACTTTGATTTTGTTAGTCTGTTGAGTGTAAAGTGGAATCGAATTGTTTATTTTGGTTTTCAATTTCTTGACCATGAAGGAGCTCTAACATCATTTTATATACTTGCCAGAATTGAATTCATCTTCTGTTTTTTGCCTATTCATTTCCTTGTCCAGTTAATTTTGGGTTGCCTTTCTTCTTAAGAATATTTGTTATAGATATTAATACTTTATGTGTTATCTGTATCACAAATACTTCTTTCCAAATCTATGTTTTTTTGTCTATGGGTTTCAATTATAATACTTTTTACCATATAAAAGTTACAAATTTTTGTATTAATGTCCTTTTTCTTAAGGTCTACCCAACACCTAGATTCTATATGCAGTCTCTTAAGAACTCTCTTCTTTGGCTTTTATAATTATTGTTATTTTTCACATAAAAGTTTTTGACTCAGTTTGAAATTTATTTTTGTACAGATCATAAGGGCTCAACTTATTTGTTTTTCAAATGGATAGACAGTTATGCCAGTCTAAGTGCCAGGGAGAGCTGGGAAAGTCAACAAGAGCTGAGACCTGAATTCTCTTGCTTGATGGTTCAAGAGAGAACTGCAGAGAGGAGGTGAAAGGTGATTCAGACACATGAGAGCCCTTGCCTGTACTCCCACTGCCCTGCAAAGAGGTGCTTGGTCTAGGACTCAGAGATGAGCAAGGCAAGGGATATCTCTATTGGAGGAGAAGGGGTCAATAAGTATATCCTACTAAAGTACCATCTTTGTCATATTTTTAAATTATCATGGTAGGATCTGTTTCTGGATTCTCTGTTCTGCTCCATTGGTCTATTAGTCCATTCCTCCTTCACTGGCAGTGTGTGTATGTGTGTGTGTGTTTCACAAAAATTAGATTACTGTGGCATTATAGATTAATTCCAATATCTATAGTGTTTCCAAGTTGAGAAAAATGTTTGCTGGTGGGTTTTGGTAAAAATACTTCTATTTATGTAACTTCCTCCTCCCTTTGTTTCTCTTTCTCTTTCTTTTCTTTCTTTAAGTCTTTATTGGGAATGTCCCAAATTTTATTAAATGACTTTTCAGCATCTACTTATATAATCCTATGGTTATCTCTTAATATTTTGGCATAGTGGACAACTTTGATAGATTTCCTCATGTTGAAACAACTTACCATTCCTCAAGTAATGCCTTCTCTTAGTCATTAACTTTTTTGGTTACGTTGGTTTCTATTCATTAATATTTTATTGATAATTTCTGTATTTATATTCATCTGTAAGATTTGTCTCTAGTCTATCTTTTTGTGCTAGCATTGCTAACTTTTAATACTAACCTTATATAAACTTCATAAGAGAAATTGATTTTTTTTCCCATTTTTAAGGTGGTTTGGAATATTTTTAACATCAGAAATTATCTGTTTTTCAAAGGTTAGATAGAACTCAGGTGTTAAACCACCTGGTCTTAGCTCTTTTGTAATGCAAGCTCTTCAAAGCCTTTCCAATTTTTTCTCGTGGTTACCTAGGAGTTTGATTTCTTCTTGGGTCAATTTAGGTAAATGTGTATTTTACTAAAAAATTGTGCACTTTCTCTAGGTTTTCAAAAGTATTGTTATCTACTTGTATATGCTGTTCTCTTACAATGTTTTTTGATCCTTGTTCTTAACTACTGTCCAGACTGTTATCCTTCTGAAGCTTAAGAGAACCTAGCTATGCCCAGAGTTGTCAGATGTCTGAGATGAAACTGTTCAGACCCAGGGTTGAAACAAAGCGTTGACACAAGGAGTTTATACAAGGAATTATGGGGGGATGATTTGGCTATTCATAGAGGAAGGATTGTTTGATATCAGGGTAGCAGGGAGAGCTAAGAAAGTCAAGAGCTGAGACCTGAATTATCTTGCTGATTGTTCAAGAGAGATTTAGGGACGAGAGGTGAAAGGTGATTTGGACAAACGAGAGCCCTTGCCTGTACCTCCAGTCCCCTGCAAAGAGGTGCTTGATCCAGGACTCAGAGATGAGCAAGGCAAGGGCTGTCTCCATTGGAAGAGAAGGGGTCAATAAGTACATCTCCAACAAAGGCTTCTAAAACTTGAATGGGTTTCATTACGGCCTTTGTTCCCATGAAGACCAACATGGGAGATAGAAAATTATACAAGTGTCAGCTCAAAAACGTTTAGTTCTTCCTCAAATGGCAATTCTCAGCATGTCATAGAGGCACTGGTTAACTCAGTAGGGTAACAAAATGGGTCATAGGAACTCAGTCGTGCTTAAAATTTTATGAAGATCCATTAGCTCTAATATGAGGAAACCACAGATGCTATTGGTATACTTTGGTGAGTTAAAAATAAGTAAGACTTTTTATTCAGGTGATTAACCCTTGAGGCAGAACTTGTATTTTATTCCTCTTCCCACCCCCTCAGGGCCTGCTGTATTTAAATACTTAGAAACAAGGCTGTAAAGATATGAAACTTGTTTATTTTGGGGTATTGAACCCCTCAGCAAACTAGTTCTCATTGAACTTTCAGTGTGGGATGCCTCAAAGTAACAAAGGTTTGTGGTGTGTTTTTGTTTGTTTGTTTTTCAAAATAATAGAGGCCTTCTCTCTCTCCCCTTCCTAGGCTGAGCTGTTCACACTCTTCCTAAGCCCTTTGTGACCCAACATCTTCTAGGGTGGTGTCAGAAACTTCTGGCTTTACGTACATTCGTCCCTGTTCTGTCTTCACCCTACCCCTCGTCCGCAGAGCAGGCAGCCTGTCCTTACGATGGAGCTGAGCTGAAGACTATTCTGACTGGCAAACACCAACTAAGGTTTTCTTATTGAACTAGTCTTGAGTGCTTGAATTTCTCTTCCGTTACCATCAGTTTTCTCCCAGGAAGCTTTTCGGTATTTTGTGTAAAAAGCCTTCTGTGTTGCTGGCCCTACCATTCTAATAGATTGAATAAGAATATGAGCTGCTAACATTAATTGAATACTTACTATATTTCAGGTACAGTACTGTGTTAAGCACTTTATAGAATTTAATTGATTCAATTCTCAAAATAACCTCATCAGTTGGGTTTTTTGTTTGTTCGTTTTTTTGTTTTGTTTTGTTTTGTTTTTGAGGAGTCTCACTCTGTTGCCCAGGCAGTGGCGCTATCTCCGTGCGCTACAACATCTGCCTCCCGGATTCAAGCAATCCTCCTCCTTCAGCCTCCAGAGTAGCTGGACTACAGGCATGCACCACCGTGCCTGGCTAATTTTTGTAGTTTTAGTAGAGACAGGGTTTTGCCATGTTGGGCAGGCTGGTCTTGAACTCCTAACCTCAGGTGATCCGCCCACCTTGGCCTCTGAAAGTGCTGGGATTACAGGTGTGAGCCACTGCGGCTGGCCAAGATTCTTTTGATTGCAAATTATAGAAACTCCATCTAAAACCTGCTAACGTATGCATTTGTCTGCATTAGACATTTACTATTTTCATAGTCAGGAAAACATTATTTAAAAGGGGTTCCTATAGCATTCACCACATTGTTTCTTATGTTATAATCAATGGAGACTCTTGTCCCATAGACTGATCTCCTCAAGGGCAGGCACTGTCTTACGTGCCTCCAAAGCCCCTTCCTTGCCTTTTCAATTTGTGCTCAAGGATATATGTAAAGTGGATTGAATTGATGTGTCTCGTAAGGTAGGCTTTTTGCAGTCCCAATTCTTCCAGAAGGCAGATGATAATAAGAAAGTAGTTTATACTTGAGCCAACATATGATTTTTCAGGACAAGCCATGTAACCTCAAATGGATGTAATAATCCCAGGTTATTGTGAAGCTCAAATGAGTTAGAGCCCCTTGTGAGCTGTGAAACTCTGTACACCTGGCAGTTGGTAATGACTTGGGTTTATAGAGCCTTCTCATTTCCAAAGCCTCTATCCAAGGTGAGTCATGTCTATTTCTAAATTTTCTAAGAACCATCATTCTCTCTTGATGAAAAGAAATGGTGGAAGGGAGCAAGAAGCTGGGAACATCAATTTAGGACACAATTATTTATTGCCTGCCATGTGCACATTCCAGATCCACATATCCTACTGTCAGATTCTTCTGACATTTCATCTGGACATCTCAAAGGGCCCCCAAACTCAAAAGGTTTAAGACAGGGAGTTCAGCTCTTGCCTTCTAAACTGGTTCTCTTGAAAGGTTCTCCAGACCAGCGAATGTGCCTCTTTCTGCCCTCAACTCTTTTGTCTTCCTCAGGTTCCCTATTCAAGCCCTTGCTATGATCTATCTACTCTACCTCCTAAATGCCTCTGAAATTTATTCTTCTCTCCGTCTTCACTGCCATGAGCCTAGTCCAAGCTACCACTATTCCTACCCGCTACCTGGTCTACCCATGGATTGGGTTTGCCTTCATCCTATCAACTCTATTTAGCCATCAAATACAACTGATCCTGTCATCCACCTACTTACAGCTTTTCAGCGGATTCCTTCACTTGGAAGAGAAGGACTCTATATTTAACAAAGCGTATAGAGGCCCTGCATGGGACAGTACCAGCCACCTTCCACCCCCATCTTTCCCCTAGCGCCCCTTCATTCCTCTGGCTCCCCACAATGAGCTTTCCTACAGGCCCTCTCACTGCCTCTCCATGGACTATTTCTGCAGAATGGAAGGACATACCTCTATCCTCCAGTCATGCCTTCTCATGTGCATGTCAGCTTAAGTGTCATTTCCTTGGAATCTGCCTCTCACTTCCCTGACTAGTTTAATCTGCCTTTTCTACCCTGTCAGGATTCTGTGTGTCTCCCCATTTTCTTTTTCTGTGATGGGGGTCTTGCTCTGTCCCCAAGGCTGGAGTGTAGTGGCACAATCTCAGTCACTGCAGCCTCCACCTCCTGGGTTCAAGCAATTCTCCCACCTCAGCCTCCTGAGTAGCTGAGATTACAGGTGCATACCACTATGCCCAGCTAATTTTTGCATTTTTAGTAGAGGTGGGGTTTCACCATGTTGGCCAGGCTGGTCCCGAACTCCTGACCTCAGGTGATCCACCCGACTTGGCCTCCGTATGTCCCTTTCTTAGTACTTTCTACGGTTGCAGTTTTACATTATTTAATTATTTGATTAGTATTTGTCTTTTCCATTAGATGCTAAGCTCCATGAGGGCAGTGACTGTGTCTCTCTTCATGTATGGTTGTGTCCCCAACATACAGCACATAGTTAGAAGATGGATGCATATATGTTGAATGAAGGAATGAATGAATGAACACATGCAGGCATGGCAGGCACTGTGCTAGAAGCTGGGGATACAACGACAAATCAAGTAATGTCTCTGCCTTCAAGGCTCTCATCGCCTAGCAGGAAGGACAGTATAGGTAAATAAATGATTTCAAGAGATCTGTGGAGACTCTGCAAAGAATAAATATAAAGGAAATAAAAACAGGCTCAATCATACCAATGTCAGAAAAACTACCTTGTGCATACACACATAAAAAACCTGGCTATATATACATGTATCACAGACAGAAAAACTCATTCCACAGCACATTCCAAAATACCCTTAGGGACAATAACAGCACCCTTATGCACATATGCGCAAGTCAGCCTACCACCTTGCACTCACATGCTTCATGCCTGCCCTCATACACACACACTCTCACTCAGGGCAAAGCTGATATTGATCTTCTTTTATTACAGAGGGTAGGAGTCCCAAGGTTTTAAGGATGGGTCGATGTGGGAGCAGAGTCGCAGGGAAGGATTATTCTGCAGCCAGACCAAGTATTCAGTCCCAAGGGGAAGGGGTCTGGCAAGGCCAACAGGGATTCCAGGCCCAGGCCTAGCAATCTGTGACCCCAGTGGGGACATATTGTTAATCAGGAACTGCAGTGGATGATCCTCCCTATACTTACCTGGTTCCATGTCTGGAACTCTCCAAGTCAGGGTTACTCTGAAACTCAGAGGCTGGGTTTAGGGTAAGAAGAATTGGTCCAAATCCTCACCCGCTGGGAAGAAGGCAGCCAAGCATGGTCATGCCATTCCCTTCCCCCCTTCCTTTGGTTTGCCTGCTCTCCCTAGGTGCTGGAGTGGGTACTGGAACACAGGGAGGAAGCAAAGTCACTGCTGTCACAGAGCTCAGTCTGGTAGGGTAGATAACCAATTACAGAAGGGCACGGAGGGGGGCCCAGCCTCACCCTGGAGGCTCAGGGACACTTTCAGAGGAGGTAACTTCTAAGCTGAATCCCAAAGGACTAGAAAGTGTTAGCTGGGCGATCCGGATTGAGTAGATATGCAGCAGGGGGTTTCCAAATCTGCATCTTACAAACATCGGTGATCCCAGCTGGGGATGCAGGTAGGGGTGGATCACATGCTGAGAAACCCTGGAGTGAAGGGGATTAGGGCCAGTCAGGGGAGACAGGGGAGGAGGCTGCAATGATAATTGGGGTGTGTAGGATGTGGTCTTCTTTTAAATTCTAGACAAGTCCGTGGGAAGGAGAGCCACACCGTGTCTCTTCATACAGACTGCAGAAGGGGACACTCTCCCAGAGAGCAGGTTCAAGGACCAGAGACTCAGGCTCTGAGCTGAGCTTTGTCCATGAGGGGATGGACACCCTATGAAGGATTAACCTTTGTA
This sequence comes from Mandrillus leucophaeus, assembly GCF_000951045.1. Lineage (NCBI taxonomy): Eukaryota > Metazoa > Chordata > Mammalia > Primates > Cercopithecidae > Mandrillus > Mandrillus leucophaeus. Next base: position 268,966 of record NW_012110031.1, on the reverse strand, counting down.
TTTGTGTATTTCCCCTTGAACTATGAGGAAGCTTTATAAAGCATGCATGAATGGAAAACCTGGCCTGCTCCCACATCTGTGATTTGCCTTTGCTACCACTAACATGTCAGAGAGGTCTGGTCTACCTGACAGCCTTGTGCAGCGGAGGCATGGAGAATTAAAGTGAGGCAGCTGGCCAATGCCAGCCTCAGCTGGTGGATGAGGCAGCATCCTGGAGATTATAATCCTGCATTCTGGAGAGAACCAAGGGAAGATTGAGGGCAGACATGAGACAGATCCCCTCACTGCCAAGAGATACCAGGTGAAGGGAAGTGACCATGTTCTAAGTATATGCCTTTCTGTCTCTCACCCCTCATAGCCAGTCATTCACCATGCTTGATAATTTATCTCCTCACCTTCCTTTACTATTACTTTAAGTTAGACCTAAGTCTTCTTTCTAGCTGACATATCATTCTCTTATCCTTTTCAGTTCAGAAAACTCCTATTCACCCATAAAAGCCCAGGTTATAATGACCACCTCTTTTCTGTGGCATTCTCGGACTATCGCAGCCCAGATTTTCTCTGTCTCTGTCTGTCTCTATCTCTCTGTCTGTCTGTCTCTCTCACACAGAGAATATACCTATATTCTATATGAAAAACGACATTGATCCTCGAGTCTGAAGACCTAGCTATGCATTTGAATTATTTCACTTTCACTTAGTAGCTCTGAGAACTTGGGCAAATTATTGATCTCATCTGAACCTCTTCCTTTCCTCATCTATAAAATGGGTATTTACTATCTACCTCATGAGCTATATTGTAAGACTTGATAAGATAAATGTCAAAGCGTGTAGAATATAAGTGCACATCACAGACATTCAATTGTGGAATTTCTTTTACTTCTGATCACATTGTACACTGAGGAGCTACCATTTTCCCAAGACAGCCTTTCAGATAGTAAGCACCTTACAACAGACACCTAGACTTCTGCTCTCTTCCTCTGTGCCCATACCCAGGTGTCTACAAAAGAACCAGTTGAATAAATGACTATGCAATCGCTGTGACCCCTGGAAAGAAGGTAAACACCTTTGTGAGTTTGGCCCATTTGGTGGAGCTTGGTTGGAATCTTCTTGTTCAGCATCCCTGGTTTGGCCAATTGGCCAAAGTTTCAAGTAGAGGAAAGAGGAGTTTCTGCCCCTCCTCATGTGCTTGTCACTCCTGGTGGTTTTCCTTGAACCATAAATCATGACATTGTATTCTGAGCCTCCCTGGCCACAGTTCTTGGGTGTCGGCACTCGGGCCTCAGTGTGCATAGCATGCATCCAGAGCTCTGGGCATCCTGTCCTCTGCTCAGTCTTTTCTCAGGCCTGCCTTTCCCCCATCCTCATCCCCCTGCCCCCAGCCCTAGGTACTTTGATGTTAACATCGAAGGACAAATGCAGTCCTATATTTCAAAGTCATCAGGCAGATCTGATTAATTTTGGAAATGAACAACAAGAAGATTCATCACAAACTTTCAGGTATGAGCAGCAATAAACAAAACCAGAGCATGGAGCGCTATTTATTTATTAAAACAGTAAATTGAAGGGAAATGGGCTATTTATTTTGTACGATGTCTTCCACAGAAATAATTGGCTCATTAATCACATTCCCACCGTGGTCACGTTTGGAAGGGCAGGCTCGCTAGGGAATTGAAACAGGGGGTGGTGCTTACAGCCCTGGCGGCACATGGAGCTAAAGGAAGCTGGTTCCCAGAGGGTTTTTCCTGTGGATTCCACAGAAGTGTGTAGGCAGTCAGGTAGCTGGGAGGTAGCAGGTCATGGTGGTTAAGACCACAGATGATAGGCAGCAGAGGGCTTGAGTACAAATTCTGGCAACTACTCCTTGCTAGCTTGGGCAAGCTATTTAACCTCTGTGCCTCAGTCTCTTCTTCTGTAAAATGATGATAGTACTGGAATCACCTTGTAGGATAACACGTGTTTAAGTGAGTTGGTAGGCACTGGTATATTACTGGGCCAGGTTTGGCACTTCTATAAGTGTTAGTTGTCATTGCTCCTTCGGTCCAGGTAGAACTTCAGGGTGGGACACTTTGGTGTCAATGGAAGCTTCCAGCATAAGGTTACTGGGAGGGTTCCCAGGGTCCAGAAGGGAGGCAGGATAGTATAGTAGAGGATAAAAGGGAAGACTCTACAGTCAGCCTCCCTGGGTTCAAATCCAGCCTCTGCTAGTTATATGTCCTTATCGAATGATTTGGCCTTTCTGTGCCTTAGTTTTCCCAACTGTGAAACAGGGTGCTAATAATAGTGCTATGTGATAAGGTTATACTGAATATTAAATGAGAAAATAAAAGTACTTGCCTCAGTGCTTGGCCATAGAAGTCATCAATTAATTGATGTTATTATTGTCATTTTTAGGATCTCTTAGACACCACTCATAATCCAGTGAGCTCAGCAGGTAAGCAGATGTACTGAGACTTGAGCCCCCTTCCCTGCTGGAAAGGGGAGGGAGTCAGAGTTCAAAGAGGGAAGGGAAGGGCTGAGGAAACTGCATCTATAGCAAAGGCCAGCGCCTCAAATGCATCTGGAGGGTTCTTGTGGTTGGGGCAGGTGACCATGACCAAGGGTTTGTGTCTATGGAGCAGGACACAGCACTTATGAGTAGGTGACCCCTTGGTGGTGGCACCCTAGCCAAGGGGGGGGGTGGCTACAGCACCAACCCAGTGGGCCGAGGTTTTTGGGGATACTCAGTTCCTGCTGGGAGAAAGACATCTTCAGCCAGCACAGCAGATGGGGTAGAAAGGGCAGGATGGAAAGGCCAAATACATAACACACACGCACACTTCACCCATCTCCTGCTCGTCCTCTCTGGTACTGCTGCCTATGGAAGTCAGACCCTCAGAATCCTCCCCAACACATCACTGCAGGCAGCCAGGACCAACTGAATGCCCTCAAACAGATGGAGTCTGTTTGCTATTCCAAGGCTACAAGATCAAAACTCACCCCAGACTCATCTAGGGCATCAAAACTGATTCCAAGTCCCTGCATGCTGATGGGGCTGGGGCTGTTCATGACCACCCACCTTAGAGATCAGGAGGAACTGAGCCTATGAGAAGGGATCTGGGTCTCAATGAACCCAGAGGAATCAGACAGAAGGATGCAGTGCCAATGATGTCCTCAGAGGACTCACGCTGTAATTGGGGGAGATCTTTCTCCTGTCTCCGTTCTCTTATCAATAAAAGGAATAGTTAAATGTCAAAGGACGTGGTTAGTGTCCATGTAAGAGTATTCAGGGACTGGGGGAGGGATGCGAGCTGGCAAGAGAGGATAGGCAAGTGGCCTGTGATGTCCAAACCAGGGCTAGGCTGAGGGTGGCGTGTGCTGGTGACTCATTCCCTGCTCTTCTTGGCCTGCTCTGCATGGACCCCTGTGGGCTGAATCAGTGGCTCCCCCGACCCCCACCCCCAGCTGGGTTTGGCCAGAGGGAGGCTTTGGTAGAATATCTGATAGCAGATGGAGAGAGAGGTTTTCCCCTCTTTGCACGGCTGTGGTTTCTACAGTGGGGGTTCCTCCACCATTGGCTGTGGGTCCTGCTGGCTACAGCCTCCAGTGAACCTGGCCGCATTCCTGCCTTTCCTTGCCCCTCTAGCTCTAAGGGTAGGAAGGGCCTCTGCTCTTGTCTCGGGGTGCGTCACCCTACCCTAGCCATGCTTTCGAAGAACTTCAGTTGTTAAACTCTCTTCAGTTCATCTCCCCGCCCCCAGATTCAAGGCCCTGACTCATATCCTGAGTACAGAAGGGGCCTTTCTTCCCCTTGTTGGGGAAAGAGTCAGGTTCTACCAGGGGCATTTCCATGATTAGACACCAAAGACAGACCAGGCCTGTGGAAAGGCATGAGTAGAACAACTTTAAGGGAGCAGAAAGTATTGGGAAGAAATAACTCTCATGCTGTCTCTCTGGTTTGGGGATCTTTTCCTTGGAGTCCTCCTTTAGTAGTTCAATTTCTTTTGGAAATCCTGGTGTGCCTCACCTGAACCATAAAGGAACCAGGGGTGGGAGCACAGTGTCCCCTAGAGGCTGTGGTGAGGGTGGCAGCGGCAGGAGTCAGAAGGCAATGAGAGGGGCTCACAGGGAGGAAGAGACGCCTAGAGGGTGCAGATCTGGACCACTTGGCTCAACTGGACAGGGATGCAGAGACATTTTGTGGTGACAGTCTTTAAAACCTGGTTTCCACGATGTGGCCACACCATATAATTTTAAAAGACACCCACATTAGGGCTAATGTCTCTCCAGGCTCTTTCTGCTCAATCTTGTTTCCGAAACAACAAGGAAGGTTAAAATTCCTGACTGTGAGTAGAGAGGTTGGCTGAGGCAGAGGGCAGTGCAGTGGGACTTGAGGGTCTTCTGGGGTCAGGTGCTACATGTGGTCTAGGGTGTCTACCTCATTCCCCTCCCTCCTGTTTGGAGCTGAAGGCAGGAGATGGAGCATGGCTGAGAGATGACACGTCTTTGGGTGACTGTGTTCTGTTTGTTCTCCCGGGTTTTAGAGTGTTGTGACCATGGTGATAGAATCTGAAGGGCAGAGAGTGAATGCCTCTGTCTTGCCTCAGAAGCCCCTTACATCTCTTGCTTGTGATGAGAAAGCAATGGTAAGAATAAAAGAGCTCTGATTTCCAACAGCCTTTGCTTCACAAGGGCCATGTGAAATGACAGCCCTATTCTTACAAAAGCAGATTCTGGGAGGAGCAGAAATCCCTTTTCTCGTTGGAGTCAGTGTGTTTGCACGCATGCACATTTGTGTAGCTGAGTATGTACATGTATATCTGCATGTGTCCAACCTGCTGCATGTGTGTGCACATGTGTATGTGTGTGGCTATGTAAGCCTGTGCATGGATGTGTACACAGATGGTGAAACGTGTAAACCTCTGTTGCGTGTGTGCACAGCCGTTGTAGGGATTGTGTGTGCATTCCCCCATGGGCGAGGGGCTGTGAGGGAGTAGGTCCTGGTATCTAAATCTTTACATCCTACTTCTATCAGTCTTGTTTGTTGTAAAGAGCAGGGAGCTGGTCAATCAGCTGAGGGAAAAGAAAAAACATCAGGGTGTGTATGGGTTGGGTCTGGGAGGAGGAAACCCAGGCAGCTCAAGGGCCACTTTGCTGCCTTTTGCTCATTGACGACTTTCTTTTCTCTGCTCAGTTGTGGTTTTCCCCATGATCCCAGCCTGCACAGGGCTCTGGTTTCTTGGTCCTCTGGGGCTGGCTCTTCCCCTGGGCATGTCCTGTGCATGACCATGGCTCCTGGCCACCTTCAACTGGCTGATTCTTTGTGTGTCATGGTGCAAATTCACAGGCAAAATTTGATTGGCCCCAGCTGGTCATATTTTGCTTAGTCATTACCTACTTGGCAGCCAACAAAATATCTGCCCATGGGTCAAGCTGGATCAACTATGATCATGGCACAAACAGGGTCACACCTGGGACTGTGGTTGGGACAGTTTTCTTTAAAAGGGATGTGGACACGGAGGACAATGATGAATGCCTTAGATACACAAAAATTCCCTATCACCTGTGAAGTGCCCACCCTTATCTCTGTGGAGGCCAGGACTATAGTGCTGTCCCCTAACAAGGAAGGACTTGCCTGAGCAAGGTGGGATGAGTGTAGGCAGCCTCCTGGGGCCTGGCCTGGCCCTCACCACCCCTCCTCTGTGTCCCTGTTCCTTGAAGGGAGGGAGCTTTGAGGCTGAATTGTGTCACCCAACCCCAAACTTGTCCTAACCCCCGGTACCTCAGAATGTGATCTTATTTGGAGATAGGGTCTTTACAGAGGCAATGAAATTAATATGAGTTCATTCGGGTGGGTCTCAATCCAGTATGACTGGCGTCCTTATAAGAAGAAGAGACATGCATAGAAAGAAGAAGATGTGAGGAGACACAGGGAGAAGAGGCCATGCACAAGCCAAGGAGAAGACCCGGAACAGATCCATGCCATTCTTCCCTCACAGCCCTCAGGAGGAGCTACCCCTGCCGACACCTTGATCTTGGCCTCCCAGCCTCCACAGCAGTAAACCAATACCTTTCTGTTGTTGAAGCTCCCCAGTCTGTAGCACTTTGTAACAGCAGCCCTAGCAAACTAATATACCTCCCCCAAAACTTCCTCAAAATAGGGGAGAAGATATGGGGCACTAACACCATGTCACCAGGTGTGTGTGGCAGCCTGGACACTGGGCTTCTGACACTCGGCCTCTGGATTCACCAAAGGAGAAAACTTCAAGGCTGGTGCCTGAGCTAGTCATTTAAAATTTTTGATGAGATCCACTGAAGATTTCAGGCAAGAAGGGATCTGATCATATTTGTGTTTCAGAAAGACCCTTGTAACTATCACAGTGTGGAGGACAGATGAATTGGGGAGGCTGTCCACGAGAGTGCTGAAAAGGCTTGGAGAAGATTTCGGAGTTGTTTCGGAGGCATCACTGCCATAATGTACTGAGGGCAAGAAGGGGTGGTGGGGGCGGGGATGACGGGAAGAGCTCATTTGCAAGGAGTGTCTGGCTTGAGCACCTGGTGGAGGTGGTGCTGGTCCTGGTCCCTGGGCCGGGCCTTGTGAGGGCCCTCAGATCAGCACTGTCTGCATTATGGCCACACACCTGCCCAGGGCCCATCAGCAGTGGGAGATCAAGCCTGGAGCTTAGAGGAGAGCTCTGGGGGGTGTACACTTGGATCTGGATATCACTGGTGTCCAGGTGCAGATGGGCCATGGGTGGGGACCATCCAAAGGAGTGTGTTTAAGCTGCTTCTCCCAGAAGCAGACTCGGGGACAAGCATTTGGGAGGTGACTGGGACAAGTGCAGAGGAGTGAGGGATATGAGGGAGGAAAGGGAGGAAAGGCCAGAGGCATTCAGGAGCAACTGGGTCCCTCCGGGGCCTCCCATTTGCACCCCTGAAGGGTGAGGAGGCCTTTCCCTTGTTGGCTGGGGGTTGTTCCTATGAACCAAACTCTCTAATACTTCCAGTCTGCCCTGCACAGGCTAAGCAGATGCCTATGGCCAGAGAAAGGCCTCAGGCAGAGATGTAGGCTGCTGGAGCTATATGACTGTTGGCAGTGCCTTTTTTTTTCTTTTTTTTTTGAGACAGTCTCACACTGCCCAGGCTGGAGTGCAGTGGCACGATCTTGGCTCACTGCAGCCTCAACCTCCTCGACTCCTGGGTTCAAGTGATTCTTGTGCCTCACCCTCCTGAGTAGCTGGGATTACAGGTGCCCACCACCACACCTAGCTAATTTTTATATTTTTAGTAGAGACAGGTTTCACCATGTTGGCCAGGCTAGTCTCGAACCCCTGACCTCAGGTTATTCACCCACCTTGGTCTCCCAAAGTGCTGGGATTACAGGCGTGAGTCACCTTGCTTGGCTGGCAGTGACTTTGAGTCTGGCCAGAATATAACCAGTGCACTCTGGCTTCTGCCATTGTTGCTGCTGACAATTGTGTCCATCTTCTGGGGGTGGGGGGTGTGAGGAGCCCATTCTCTTCTTTCATTACTCATAACAGAGGGGACCATGGACAGGAACTAGGCAAGGGCTGGGGGCTGAGTTAGGGAACTGGGTGGTGGGCCAGGCACCAGGGCTGGCTGAATAGGAGACCTTACAGCACAGGCTAAAAGAGTCCTTTCCAGTATCAGGGAAGGCAGTGGAAGCAGGAAACACAGGTGTTTAATGTGCAAATCATTAAGAAACAACCAATTTCACTCCAGCATGTTCAGAGAGCCCCTAAACAGCCGCTATTGGCTTGCAGCAGCAGCTGGCTGAGGCTGGGACAGGGTCAGGCTGGATGTGGGCTGGGGCCTCCTCACCCTCTTTGTTCCTTTGTGCTCTGACCTCCTGCCTCTGCCCCAGCCCCACCAGAACCTCTGCTGCTTATAACTCTGAGATATGGAGATCCTGGACTGGCCATATGGTTCCCACTCCCAGGAGGTCAGTGTCCTCAGGGGCCATGTTGGGACCTCCTCTTCCCCCTGGTCATCCAGACCAAGGGAAATGGTGAGCTGGTGTCTCAGGAGGGAGCTGCTCCCCTGCCCTGTTTTAATTGCCCCCAGGTTGGCTTACAGGGGAGGCTGCTGCTCTCAGGCTGGCCCTTCAGGGTATAGATATCGTTGGGAGTGGGCTGATGTTGGGTGCATTTACAGGAGGACGGCGGTGTGTGAAACTTGTAGGTATGGGGCTATAGGCAGCAGTGAGAACAGGTGCCTCCAGGCAGGTGGTAGAGACACAAGTGGGTGTTAACATAGGTGAGGTGGGATATGGACGTTTACAGGCATGGCCAAGTGTGAGTGTAGATGGTAGCAAGGTGTGGATCTCAGTGACAGCAACTGGGTGTCAGGATGCCAATGGATGAAGTAATAATAGCTAAGACTTTATAGCACTTACAAGGTACCCATTACTGTTCTGTTTCATATAAATTTATTCATGATTTTCACAACCCCATAAAAGATACCCTATTAGTATGCCCACTTTTTGAGGAGAGGGAGCAGAAGCACAAAGAGGTCAAGAGCTGCCCAAGATCACCTAGCTAGTAAGTGGCAGGGACGGGACTTGAACCCAGGCTGTCCGGCTCCAACGTTCACTCTCAGTCCTCTGCACCAGGGACGTGGGGTGGAGAGTGAAGGTGTGATGTAGGTGGGTGCAGGCATGAGGAGGTACAGTAGCATGAAAGGATGTTGTTGAAGACAGACGCCTAGGCACACATAGGAGGGAGGGTGGTGCAGGGGAGTGGTTCTCAGCCTTCAACAGGGAATCAGAATCACCTGGAGGGCTTGTTATACCGCGGATCGTTTCTGCTTCCAGAGGTCTGCGATGGGGCCCCAGACATGCGTTTCTAGTAAGTTTCCAGCTGATGCTGCTAGTTTAGGGACTTTGGGAGCACTGGGGCAGGGCATTGATGCAAGGGAGATTATGGAAGTAGTGGCTTCGAGGTGAAGAACGCTGGGTAGAGTGAGATGTAACAGAGTGAATGTAGGAGCATGGGACGGCTTCAGTCAGAGGGAGATGCCCCTTGGAATAAGCACAGGGATGAGTACGGTCCAGTTCTGTATGGAAGGAAGTACAGGAGAAGAGGATATTGGAGCCCTGGCTTTGAGGGCATGGCAAAGGCAGTGCCTGCAACCCCAGGGGAGCCTCTTTCCTCTTGAGGCTCCTGCTCCCCGTGTTGACCCCCGGGTGGTAGGTGGTGGCCATTAGGTGTGGCCAGCCTGGAGAATGTCTGGCTGTCCTTTCATTGGTCTGCAGTGGAGCCCAAGGCGCTGTTTAGGGAGTTAAATGTGAACTTGAAGGGGAATCTATGATATGGCCTGGGGAGCCCTGGGGGCCCCTCCAGGTGAGCCCTGGGCTGGATAGATTTCTGGGTATGCTAGAGTGCCTGAGACAACAGGCTCTCTTCCCTTGGGGGTTCCATAGGTCCAGGGGGTTCCACCATGCTCATCAGTTTTCAACTATAAATTACTGATCCAGAGCAGGAGAATCCCTGGGGAAAGAGGACTAAGGGAAGGTGAGGATGGGGGAGGGGCTGAAACCTCTGCAGAAAGGGCTTCCTGTCCTTCCTGTCTTAGTACCTGTTATTGGTCATTGCTCTGCTGTGAGCTAGGGAGCTGGAGGGGGTGCTGGGCAGGGGGATGGGGGGGAGTCCTTCAAACCTGAAAAAGGGGGATTCCCCCAACCAGAAGCAGGGTTGCTGGACTGCAGCAAGGAACATCCTGCTGAAACTGTTGGAGGAACTGCGAGTTGGGCAGCAGGCTCTGAGAAAGAAGATTCCATTCTGGCGCTGCTGCTCTCCTGAGGCTGGCCCAGGGGGGCTGATCTGGAGCCCTACATGAGTGAGCCAGGTGCTAAGGGCTGAACTGAGCCCCCCAAAAGGATATGGTAAGGTCCTCATCCCCAGTACCTCAGAACGTGACCTTATTTGGAGATAATCTTTACAGAGGTAATCAAGTTAAATGAGGTTGTTAGGGTGGCCTGTCATTCAACATGACTGGGGGGGTCCTACAGATGGGAAATTTGGGCCCCAGAGACAGACACATACAGAGGGAAGACAACGTAAAGACACGGGGGAGAAGATGGCCATTGCCCCGCCAGGGAAGGCCTGAGACTACGAGGAGCCAGAAGAGAGGCCTGGAGCAGATTCCCCTCCCAGCCCACAGAAGGAACCAGCCCTGCCAACACCTTGATTTTGGACTCCTAGCATCCCTAACGGTGAGACGATCATTTTCTGTTGTGTGAGTGGCCCGGCGTGTGGAGATCTGTTATGGCAGCTGAAGGAAACTGAAAACCCCTGATTCATGGGAGGAGCCTGAACGGTCTTGGCAATTGGACACAGGCAGTGTCCTGACGAGGGGCTGGGCGGGGGCAGCTCTGCGGGGTAAAGGAGGTGGTAAGTTGGCGACTTCGGGAGAAGGCAGGGTGGCCTGAAGTCCAGCAGACAACACTCCAGTGGTCAGTGAGCAACTGTGGTTCCTCAGGAATGAAGGGCTGCAGGTATCTTCCAGAGGGGCACTTGCCATGGGAGAGGCAGAGGGGACCTTCCCTCTGGGTAGGAACCTGAGGTCCTAGTGCCGTTCTTGCTGCCTTGGGTCTAATGAAAGAGCTGGCAGCTTGCACAACAAGCTCCCACTGAGTGCTGGTCATTAAAACTCCCTTTCCGAAGGACGAGAAGCCAGAAGGGCACACAGGGACACATTTTTGGCTACGAGAACTCCAAGTTCAAAGGAGCCAGGCATGAATCTCCACAGAGTACCAAATGACTGCAAAACCCTTTTCTTAATAATATTTTATTGTCAGTTATAAATATTTTCCATTTGTCACCTATTTACAACTGCAAAATAGTTTGATATCATACCATCACCCACCAATTAGCGTCTTTCTATAAACTCCACGAAAATTGAATAGGAAATAAAAAGCTCTTCTTGGGGGCCCACTAACCTGGTGCCCCTGACTCCAACCCCACACGGACAGCAGGCAGCGTTGCAGTAGGTGCTACACAGTAGCAAAGAGGCAGCCGGAAGTGGCCCAAGTGGGTCAGGACGCCAGGCTCCGCAGGACGTTGGTGACGCTCCAGTGCTGGCCCGAGCACTCCTGCAACACCAGCTGGAAGCCGAACTCCAGCTCACTGTTCTCCTGCAGCTCCAGACAGCGCTTGGACTTGCGGTTCTGGATGGCTCCTCCCTAGATCCAGAGCAGGAGAATCCCTGGGGAAAGAGGACTAAGGGAAGGTGAGGATGGGGGAGGGGCTGAAACCTCTGCAGAAAGGGCTTCCTGTCCTTCCTGTCTTAGTACCTGTTATTGGTCATTGCTCTGCTGTGAGCTAGGGAGCTGGAGGGGGTGCTGGGCAGGGGGATGGGGGGGAGTCCTTCAAACCTGAAAAAGGGGGATTCCCCCAACCAGAAGCAGGGCTGCTGGACTGCAGCAAGGAACATCCTGCTGAAACTGTTGGAGGAACTGCGAGTTGGGCAGCAGGCTCTGAGAAAGAAGATTCCATTCTGGCGCTGCTGCTCTCCTGAGGCTGGCCCAGGGGGGCTGACCTGGAGCCCTACATGAGTGAGCCAGGTGCTAAGGGCTGAACTGAGCCCCCCAAAAGGATATGGTAAGGTCCTCATCCCCAGTACCTCAGAACGTGACCTTATTTGGAGATAATCTTTACAGAGGTAATCAAGTTAAATGAGGTTGTTAGGGTGGCCTGTCATTCAACATGACTGGGGGGGTCCTACAGATGGGAAATTTGGGCCCCAGAGACAGACACATACAGAGGGAAGACAACGTAAAGACACGGGGGAGAAGATGGCCATTGCCCCGCCAGGGAAGGCCTGAGACTACGAGGAGCCAGAAGAGAGGCCTGGAGCAGATTCCCCTCCCAGCCCACAGAAGGAACCAGCCCTGCCAACACCTTGATTTTGGACTCCTAGCATCCCTAACGGTGAGACGATCATTTTCCGTTGTGTGAGTGGCCCGGCGTGTGGAGATCTGTTATGGCAGCTGAAGGAAACTGAAAACCCCTGATTCATGGGAGGAGCCTGAACGGTCTTGGCAATTGGACACAGGCAGTGTCCTGACGAGGGGCTGGGCGGGGGCAGCTCTGCGGGGTAAAGGAGGTGGTAAGTTGGCGACTTCGGGAGAAGGCAGGGTGGCCTGAAGTCCAGCAGACAACACTCCAGTGGTCAGTGAGCAACTGTGGTTCCTCAGGAATGAAGGGCTGCAGGTATCTTCCAGAGGGGCACTTGCCATGGGAGAGGCAGAGGGGACCTTCCCTCTGGGTAGGAACCTGAGGTCCTAGTGCCGTTCTTGCTGCCTTGGGTCTAATGAAAGAGCTGGCAGCTTGCACAACAAGCTCCCACTGAGTGCTGGTCATTAAAACTCCCTTTCCGAAGGACGAGAAGCCAGAAGGGCACACAGGGACACATTTTTGGCTACGAGAACTCCAAGTTCAAAGGAGCCAGGCATGAATCTCCACAGAGTACCAAATGACTGCAAAACCCTTTTCTTAATAATATTTTATTGTCAGTTATAAATATTTTCCATTTGTCACCTATTTACAACTGCAAAATAGTTTGATATCATACCATCACCCACCAATTAGCGTCTTTCTATAAACTCCACGAAAATTGAATAGGAAATAAAAAGCTCTTCTTGGGGGCCCACTAACCTGGTTCCCCTGACTCCAACCCCACATGGACAGCAGGCAGCGTTGCAGTAGGTGCTACACAGTAGCAAAGAGGCAGCCGGAAGTGGCCCAAGTGGGTCAGGACGCCAGGCTCCGCAGGACGTTGGTGACGCTCCAGTGCTGGCCCGAGCACTCCTGCAACACCAGCTGGAAGCCGAACTCCAGCTCGCTGTTCTCCTGCAGCTCCAGACAGCGCTTGGACTTGCGGTTCTGGATGGCTCCTCCCTAAGGGCCAGGGCAGACAGCGGGGTCAGAGGGCATAGAGGCAACACACGGAGATTCAGGAGCCTCAGGCCCAGTGGCTAGTGAGGGCTGACATTATCTGTGTGGCCAGATCCCAGGAGGCTAGCATTCCCATGAAACTGCAGGCTCCCCCATCGCTGATGTATTGGTCTCCTCTGGAAGACTGAATCTGCCGCAGCTCTCTTCACAAAGCCCTAGTTCTTTGCTAGGAGAGAGACCTCCCCACCCCCAGTTCTGTCTACCTAGCTGGGCTGTGGCACACCTGTTTGCACCTACAGCTCCTACCCTAGGGGCTGGGCCTTGCTCCCCATAGCCATTGGCTGGGTCACCTCTCTGAAAAGCCTAGTTTCTTGGGACAACCCATCATTGGCCCTCATTTGAGCATCACCAGAGGCCCGGGGCTTCCTGCTCCTAGGGTCCATGCCCCAAACTGGACCTCTAGAGTCATCAGTACTGGTTTCAACCAAAGCTCCTGGATACTGTCTATTAGGCCATTAGGCTCCCTGAGTCCTGACATGCGAGATTTTTCCCCCATGCTACTGATGTTCCAGAATGTTTGTAGCCATTCTCATTCAGTTTACGACCCAAAGCCCCTTGATGTTCTGTTCTTCATATCAGCCCTACAGTAACAGAGGAAACCCCCAATTTTTGTAGTGAAATCCTTTCAGGGCCTTAGACCCTTTGGGTTGCTGGCTGTGAGCCTGAGGTGGCATCCTGGACTGTCTGAGCATCTCCGAGTTACCACCAAACTTGTGCTCAACTAGATTTTGGCCTCCCAAGCAGACAGAATTGCTTTGGTGGGTAGAGGTCCTCATAATTGGACTCCTTGTAGCTTAATGGCACTTCAGTATATGGTCAAACTCACTTTTTCCCCCAGAACCTACTCCTGTGTTTCTGTCTCAGGTATTTGTGTGAGAAACATGGACATTTTCATTTATTTATCCTTTCAGCATCCAATTAGGCCTCAAGTCCTGGCAGTTCTACCTCTCTTGTGTCATGTGACTGTCCCCTTATCCCTTTCCCATCATACTTGCCCTGGTTCAGGCCACCAACTTCTCTCTCTCTGGGACAACTGTGTCAGCCCCCTAATGGATCTCTCTTCCAACCTCTAGAGGCGGGAGTGGTGATCTTTGGAAAATGCACGTTTGGCCTAACGGACAAAGCCCAAGCTCCTTAGTGCAGCACCGAAGGCCTCCATGGCTCAGTGCTGCCCTTCTCTCTAGCCTCGTTCCTGATCCTCCTCCAAGCTCCATGACTTTTGCTACAGCTGTACCAAATCCCTTGTACTTTTCTGATCCCATTTACATTAACTCAGGGTTCCTGAACTTTAAAACAAGCTGTGCTCTCTGCCTGGGATTCTTCCCCATGCTCCCATGACAGGTTAAGCCACAACCATGTGTCAAAGCTCAACTCCTGCTCCATTTCCTCCAGGAAGTGTTCTCGACTGCCCACCCATGCCCTACCTCCACTTCCTCCACTTCCTCCACCTCAGTTTACGAGCTGGGCTGGTGCTCTTCATTTTGTGCCTTTTCCAGCTCACAGTGGGAAGTGCACTGAGAGAGGGAGAGGTGGCAAACTTCTCCAAGGACGTCATCTAACTCTGCCATGACCATTCCCATAGCAACAACTGACATCTCAAGAGAGTGTTAAGACTTGGTTCTCTATATAATGGGGAAAGGACAGTCTTTTCAAGAAATTGCCTGGGAAAATGTGAGAGAATGAAACTAGACCCCCATCTCTTGCTATATATGAAAATCAAATCAAAATAGATTAAAGACTTTAAGATCTGAGACATGAAACTCCTAGAAGAAAACATTGGAGAAACACGCCAGGATGTGGGAAACACTCCAGGACATTGAACTGGGCAACAATTTCTTGAGTCAGACCTCAAAAGCACAGGCAACCAAGGCAAAAATGGGCAAATAGGATCACATCAAGTTAAAAAGCTTCTGCACAGCAAAGGAAACAAAGAGCCCAGAGAATGGGAGAAAATATTTGCAAACTACCCCTCTGACAAGGGATTAATAACCAGGATACATAAGAAGTTCAAATAACTCAATAGCAAGAAAACAAAACATCCAATTAAAAAATGGGCAAAAGATCTGGACATTCCACAAAAGACTTACAAATGGCAAACAGGTTATGGAAAAATGTTCAACAGCAATAATTACCAGATAAATGTAAGCAAAAACTATAATCATCTCACCCCAGTTAAAATGACTTTAACCAAAAGACAGGCAATAATAAATGCTGGTGAGGATGTGGAGAAAAGGGAATCCTTGTACATTGTTGGTGGGAATGAAAATTAGTACAGCCACTATGGAGAACAGTATGGAAGTTCCTCAAAAATAAAACTGTATGATCCAGCAATCCCATTGTTGGGTATATACCCAAAAGGAAGGAAACCAGCATATTGAAGAGATATGTGCACTCCCATGTTTATTGCAGCACTATTCACAATAGACAACATACGGAATCAACCTAAGTATCCAGTAGATTAATGAATAAAGAATATGTGGTATATACACAGGATGGAATAATATTTAAACATTAAAATGAGATTCTGGTTTCACTGTCAAGATGGCCAAATAGGAATAGCTCCAGTCTGCAGCTCCCAGCGAGATTGATGCAGAAGGTGGGTGATTTCTGCATTTCCAACTGAGGTAGCTGGTTCATCTTATTCGGACTGGTTGGACAGTGGGTATAGCCCTATGGGAGACAAGCTGAAGCAGGGTGGGGCGTTGCCTCAGCTGGGAAGTGCAAGGGGTTGGGAGATCTCCCTCCCCAAGCCAAGGAAAGCTGTGAGAGACTGTACCGGGAGAACGGTGCACTCCAGCCCAGATACTGCACTTTTCCCATGGTCTTCGCAACTGGCAGACCAGGAGATTCCATCTGGTGCCTACACCACCATGGTGCTGGGTTTCAAGCACAAAAACTGGGTGACTCTTTGGGCGGACACTGGGCTAGCTGCAGGAGTTTTTTTTTTTTTCATACCCCAGTGGCACCTGGAATGCCAGTGAGACAGAACCATTCACTCCCCTGGAAAGGGGGCTGAAGCCAGGGAGCCAAGTGGTCTGGGTCAGTGGGTCCCACTCCCACAGAGCTCAGCAAGCTAAGATCTACTGGCTTGAAATTCTCTCTGCTAGGACAGCAGTCTGAGGTCAACCTGGGATGCTCAAGCTTGGTTGGGGGAGGGACATCTGCCATTGCTGAGTCTTGAGTAGGTGAGTTTTTAAAATTTATTTTTATTATTGTACTTTAAGTTCTGAGGTACATGTGCAGAATGTGCAGTTTTGTTACATAGGTATATGCATGCCATGGTGGTTTGCTGCACCCATCAACCTGTCACCTACATTAGGTATTTCTCCTAATGTTATTCCTCCCTTAGCCCCCCACTCCCTGATAAGCCCCAGTGTGTGATGTTCCCCTCCCAATGTCCATGGGTTTTCATTGTTCAACTCCCACTTATGAGTGAGAACATGTGGTGTTTGGTTTTCTGTTCTTTGCTGCTGTTGTGATAATTTGCTGAGGATGATGGTTTCCAGCTTCATCCATCTCCCTGCAAAGGACATGAACTCATTTTTTATGGCTGCATAGTATTCCATGGTGTATATGTGACACATTTGGATGTGCCTTTATAGTAGCCATTTTTTATGGCTGCATAGTATTCCATGGTGTATATGTGACACATTTGCTTTATCCAGTCTATTATTGATGGATATTTGGGTTGGTTCCAAGTCTTTGCTATTGTGAATGGTGCCACAATAAACATACATGTGCATGTGTCTTTATAGAATGATTAATAATCCTTTGGGTATATACCCAGTGATGGGATCGCTGGATCAAATGGTATTTCTAGTTCTAGATCCTTGAGGAATCACCACACTGTCTTCCACAATAGTTGAACTAATTTACACTCCCACCAACAGTGTAAAAGTCCTATTTCTCCACATCCTCTCCAGCATCTGTTGTTTCCTGACATTTTAATGATTGCCATTCTAACTAGCATGAGATGGTATCTTATTGTGGTTTCGATTTACATTTCTCTAATGACCAGTGATGATGAGTTTTCCCTATGGCTGTTGGCTGCATAAATGTCTTCTTTTGAGAAGTGTCTGTTCATATCCTCTGCTCACTTTTAAATGGGGTATTTATTTTATTTATTTATTTATTTATTTTTGCTGTTGTCCCAAATTTATTGAAAATAATATATAGCACTGCAGAAAAAATTCAAACAGGTCCCCGAGGCATTTTGAAATTCATCCCAACTGTAGGCTGAGTGACCTGCAGGTTGGACAGACTGCCGAAGTCCAAAAGCTTCAGCATTTCCTTAGTGTCAGGATCTACTTCAATTATCTCCTGATCCAGGGCTGAGACCTCAGGAACGTAATTGTCTCTCCTTTCTCTCTCCTCCTCCTGCAGCTTGATGGAGATACCTCTTATGGGGCCTCTCTGAATCCGCTTCATCAGATGGGTGGCATAGCCTGCTATCTTGTTGCAGAGTTTCTTGCTGGGGATAATGGCGATTTCCTCGCACACGCGCTTGTTCGTGTGGAAGTCGTTGCCCAGGGGCGTGTAGTACTTCTCTATGATGACCCGGGCCTCCTTCTTCACGGTTTTGGTGCGAACGCGGCCCATGTTGGCCGGTCCTTGGTAAAGAGTGGGGTTGTTTTTTATAAATTTGTTTGTTCTTTGTAGATTCTGGATATTAGCCCTTTGTCAGATGGATAGATTGCAAAAATTTTCTCCCATTCTGTAGTTGCCTGTTCACTCTTGATAGTTTCTTTTGCTGTGCAGAAGCTCTTTAGTTTAATTAGATCCCATTTGTCAATTTGGGCTTTTGCTGCCATTGCTTTGTATGTTTTAGTCATGAAGTCTTTGCCCATGCCTATGTCCCGAATGGTACTGCCCAGGTTTTCTTCTAGGATTTTTATGGTCCTAGGTCTTATGTTTAAGTCTTTGATCCATCTTGAGTTGATTTTTGTATAAGGTGTAAGGAAGGGGTCCAGCTTCAGTTTTCTGTGTATGGCTAGCCAGTTTCCCCAACACCATTTATTAAATAGGGAATCCTTTCCCCATTGCTTGTTTCTGTCAGGTTTGTCAAAGATCAGATGGTTGTAGATGTGTGGTGTTATTTCTGAGGTCTCTGTTCTGTTCCATTGGTCTTATCTCTCTGTTTTGGTACCAGTACCATGCTGTTTTGGTTACTGTAGCCTTGTAGTATAGTTTGAAGTTAGGTAGCCTGATGCATCCAGCTGTGTTCTTTTTCTTAGGATTGTCTTGGCTCTGCAGGCTCTTTTTTGGTTCCATATGAACTTTAGAGTAGTTTTCTCTAATTCTGTGAGGAAAGTCAGTGGCAGCTTGATGGGGATAGCCTTGAATCTATAAATTACTTTGGGCAGTATGGCCATTTTCATGATATGTATTTTTCCTATCCATGAGCATGGAATGTTTTTCCATTTGTTTGTCCTCTCTCATGTCCTTGAGCAGTGGTTTGTAGTTCTCCTTGAAGAGGTCCTTCACATCGCCTGTAAGTTGTATTCCTAGGTATTTTATTCTCTTTGTAGCAATCGTGAATGGGATTTGGCTCTCTGTTTGTCTGTTATTGGTATACAGGAATGCTTGTGATTTTTGCACATTGATTTTGTATGCTGAGACTTTGCTGAAGTTGCTTATCAACTTAAGGAGATTTTGGGCTGAGACAATGGGGTTTTCTAAATATACAATCATGTCATCTGCAGACAATTTGACTTCCTCTCTTCCTATCTGAATATCCTGTATTTCTTTCTCTTGCCTGACTGCCCTGGCCAGAACTTCCAACACTATGTTGAATAGGAGTGGTGAGAGAGGGCATCCCTGCCTTGTGCCGGTTTTCAAAGGGAATGCTTCCAGTTTTTGCCCATTCACTATGATATTGGCTGTGGGTTTGTCATAAATAGCTCTTACTATTTTGAGATATGGTCCATCAAAACTTAGTTTGAGAGCTTTTAGCATGAAGGGGTGTTGAATTTTATCGAAGGTCTTTTCTGTATCTATTGAAATAATCATGTATTTTTGTCATTGGTTCTGTTTATGTGATGGGTTACATTGATTGATTTGTGTATGTTGAACCAGCCTTGCATCCCAGGTATGAAGCTGACTTGATCGTGGTGGATAAGCTTTTTGATGTGCTGCTGGATTCAGTTTGCCAGTATTTCATTAGGATTTTCACATTGATGTTCATCAGGGATATTGGCCTGAAATTTTCTTTTGTTGTTGTGTCTCTGCCAGGCTTTGGTATCAGGATGGTGCTGGCCTCATAAAATGAGTTAGGTAGGAGTCCCTCTAATAGTTTCAGAAGTAATGGTAGCAGGTCCTCTTTGTACCCCTGGTAGAATCTGGCTGTGAATCCGTCTGGTCCTGGACTATTTTTGGTTGGTAGGCTATTATTGCCTCAATTTTCAGAGCCTGTTATTGGTCTATATTGGTCTATTCAGGGATTCAGCTTCTTCCTGGTTTAGTCTTGGGAGGTTGTAGGTGTCCAGTAATTTATCCATTTCTTCTAGATTTTCTAGTTTATTTGTGTAGAGGTGTTTATAGTATTCTCTAATGGTAGTTTGTATTTCTGTGGGGTCAGTGGTGATATCCCTTGTATCATTTTTTATTGCATCTATTTGATTCTTCTCTTTTTTATTAGTCTAGCTAGTGGTCTATTTTGTTGATCTTTTCCAAGAACCAGCCCCTGGATTTATTTTTTGAAGGGTTTTTCGTGTCTCTATTTCTTTCAGTTCTGCTCTGATCTTAGTTATTTCTTGCCTTCTGCTAGCTTTTGATTGTGTTTGCTCTTGCTTCTCTAGTTCTTTTAATTGTGATGTTAGGTTGTCAATTTTAGATCTTTCCTGCTTTCTCTTGTGGGCATTTAGGGCTATAAATTTCCCTCTACACACTGCTTTAATTGTGTCCCAGAGATTCTGGTACATTGTGTTGTTGTTCTCATTGGTTTCAAAGAACATCTTTACTTCTGCCTTCATTTCATTATTTACCCAGTAGTCACTCAGGAGCAAGTTGTTCTTCATTTTCCATGTAGTTGTGCAGTTTTGAGGGAGTTCCTTTTTGCAATTGCTGAGGAGTGCTTTACTTCCAATTATGTGGTCAGTTTTGGAATAAGTCAGATGAGGAGCTGAGAAGAGTGTATATTCTGTTGATTTGGGGTGGAGAGTTCTGTTGATGTCTATTAAGTCCACTTGGTCCAGAGCTGAGTTCAGGTCCTGAATATCCTTGTTAACCTTCTGTCTTGTTGATCTAATATTGACAGTGGGATGTTAAAGTCTCCCACTATTATTGTGTGGGGGTCTAAGTCTCATTTTAGGTCTCTAAGAACTTGCTTTAATAATCTAGGTGCAAGACTTAGACTCCCATACAATAATAGTGGGAGACTTTAACACCCCACCTTTAATATTAGACAGATCAATGAGACAGAAAATTAACAAGGATATCCAGGACTTGAACTCAGCTCTGGAGCAAGTTGAACAATGAGAACACACGGACATGGCAGGGAGGGCATCACATACTGGGGCCTGTCAGTGGGCAGGAGGCTGGGGGAGGGATAACGTTAGGAGAAATACCTAATGTAGATGACGGGTTGATGGGTGCAGCAAACCAACGTGACACATGTAATACCCATGTAACAAACCTGTATGTTCTGCACGTGTACCCCAGAACTTATAGTAAGAAAAAAGAGATTCTATTATTTGCAACAACATGGATGGAACTGTAGGTCATTATGTTAAGTGAAATAAACCAGGCACAGAAAGACAGACAACCTAAAAATTAAAAAAAAAAAAAAAGAATTCCTGGAGATAGAATGATGGTTACCAGAGGCTAAGAAAGGTAGTAGGGAGGAGAGGAAAAAGCGAGGATGGTTAATAGGTACAAAAATACAGTTTGATAAAAGGAATAAGCTCTAATTGTAATACAACAGGATAACTATAGTTAATAATTTATTGTATATTTTAAAATTACTAAAAGTAGAATTAGAATGTTTCTAACACAAAGAAATGATAAATGCTTGAGGTAAAAGATAACCCAATTATCCTGATTTGATCATTACACATTATATGCCTGTATGACAACATTACATGTACCCCATAAATATATTCAACTATTACGTACCCATTGATGTAGTTTGGATATTTGTTGAATGTGATCCCCAATGTTGCAGGTGGGACCTGGTGGGAGGTGTTTGGATCATGGGGCTGGATCCCTCTTGATGGGCTTGGGCCATCCTCTTGGTGAGAAGGGAGCTCTCTCACTCTGAGTCTACATGAGATCTGGTCATTTAAAAGTGTGTGGCACCTCCTCCCACCACTCTCTCTCCTGCCTTCATCATGTGACCTGCAAGCTCCCAATTCATCTTCTGCCATGAGCAAAAGCTTCCTGAGGCCCTACCAGAAGCCATGTTTCCTGTACAGCCTGAAGAATCATGAGCCAATTATACCTCTTTTCTGTATAAAGTACCCAGTGTCTCAAGTATTTCTTTATAGCAATGCAAGAATGGCCTAACACAGACTTAAGAATTAAATTTCTTTTTAACAATTTAAGACTAAAAAAAAAACTTCAGTACTTACAACTGTTGAAATGGGCAGTACCTACTATAGTTAACATATATAATCCTATGACCCAACACTTCTGTCAGAAATGTTTACCCCAAAGACATGCGCATGAACGCTTTCTAGAACACGATTTATAAAACTAACCTGGAGACAACTCAAATGCCCATGAATAGTACAGCAGACATACAACTCATGGTATATTCATATGATGGAATCCTATATAGCAATAAAAACAAACTATAGCTATACTCGATAAGGATAAATCTCACCAATACAATGTTGAGGAGAAGAAGCCAGACAAAATACAAACATTATTCTATTTATATAAACTTCCCAAACAGGAAAAGCCATGATGTGAAAGTTAGGATGGTGGTCAGCTCTGGGGAAAAGGAAGTGGGAAGGTGATAGGCAGGGACTCACAAGGGTGTTGTTGGCAGAGTCCTATTTCCTGAGATGGGTGATGGAAACCTAGGGATTTGCTTTATTTTAAACCATGGAGTTGAACCTATGTATTTTATACATGTTTCTGTATGTATCCATGTTGTTCAATTAAAAAATCAAATCCAGCTCCCTGAGAAGGGACTTGAGTCACAGGTGAAGGAGGCAGGGACTGAGAAGCCGGGAGTGGGGTGGGGGTTGTGGGGGGGTGGGGGGGCGCGTGGCGGGGACTGTGTATGTGTGTGTTGGGAGGGGATATGGGATTCCCAACTTCCTGTGTTGGGGAGATGGCCCAGCGGATCACGCAAACCTATTCAGAAGCGTTCACAGAATAAAGCAAGGTCCCACCCACTGTGCCCCACACCCCAGGGGCCTTCCCTGGGGACAGCAGTGATTCAGTGTACTCAACAGCACAGAGACCAAATAATAAACGGGAAACTGAAACAGCTGTTGGGGCCCACCCGTTGCCAGGGAGAAACCTGCAGGCTCGGCCTCTGAAAGGGGCCCTTGGACAAGTCTAGAAAGGGCCCTGGAATCCCCATGCTGAAAGAGACCTTGAAGGCCAGCCTCTCGCTCTCACGTGCTGAATGGCGTCTGTTCTTGGGCCATGGGGCCTTTCAGCTCTGCTTGGTATCTCCAGGGAGAAGGATCTAACCCTTCCGGAATATGCAGTCTTCCCCTAGCTGCTCACCCTTGGAGCCTGCCCCTCCCAGAGCTAAAATCCTTGTCTTGGCATCCCCCGAGGAGTGGCAGAGCTCCCCTGAGGCTTCCCCAGTGGCTGTTCCTCTACACCTTGCCTTTTGGCAGGGGAGGTGAGGCCGGCGTCTCCCAGTTCTCTGCATTTCCAGGTTTAACTTTCCTAGTTCCTGGCGGGACAATTTTGTATAATTTTCCAAACTGGTTGCCCTCCTTTGAACAAGCTCTGGTTAATTTCTGTCCCTCAGGACTGACCACAGCGCCCAGGGTCATTGCCTCATTTACACTGGACAAGAGATCCCTTCAGCTTAGCCAAGGAGTTGGCACGTTGGGGCCACACCGTGCTCCTGATGGGTGTGAAGCACAGCCTCGAGTTGTCCTCTCAGACCTCAGTCTACCTTGAGTGCCCATCCTGTCCCTTAAAGGCTAGACTTTTAGGCCCAGAGGCATCCCCTAAGCCACTTGCTCCAAGCAAGGCCAGACCATTGCTCCATGTCCCACATTTCCCTAGCTTCTGTATAAAACCTTGTGGCCTTTGCATATCTGCTGCCCACACCCAGGCTGGGCTGTGTCGCTGATGCTTCTTGAACAGATCTATGGCTAGTTCCCCGGCCCTGCCACAGTCCTGCCAGCCCAGTGGTCTGTCTTCCCCGCCACGCTGGGAGCAGCACGCAGGCAGGGGACCAAAACCAGCCACTCTCTCTAATTTGCAAGAACTATTGGCGTTTCCGGAGCCAGGCAGAAAGGGAAGAGTGCTGAGCTAGGATGCTGAGGACACAGCCGCTCTCCTGGTGGTCAGCTGTGTGGCCTGGGCAACCCTCTCCCCGCTTCTGGTTTCATTGTCTGCAGGGCCAGATGGTCATTTCTGTCCTGATTCCTGGAAGGATGAGCAGAGGACTGATAGGAAATCCCGTTATCAGCTCTAAAACATACAGATCAGTGTGGAGGCTATGACCAAAGCGCACAGCAAACAGGGGCCCGGCCCAAGTGCCGCTGCCCACTCCGCTGAAGATTCTGGCTGCTCAGCTCATCCTTGGGGCCGGCCCAGGCCTTGCCAACAGAGAGGTGCTGTGCAGACCCTGGACCATGGACTCTTGGAGAAACACGTCCCACACAGAAGACACCACAGCCCCTTCTATGATTGCCTTCCAAGGGGCACCTTGCCAAGTTCCAGAGAGGGAGGCAGGAACAGAGGTCTCTGAGACATAAAGCGTCCTTCAGAGACTCCCATCAGACATTTCCCAGGCCCAGCCCCAGCCCAACCACAGCCTCAGCACCCTAGAGACAAGAAGTGCGGTGACCCTGTGCCAGAGGCAGCCAATGTGGCTGCCTGAAGGGATGTGGGAGGGATGGATCACGGCCAAGAGTTGCGGGGGAGGCGAGTGGATGGGACACAACCTCCATGAGAATATCTGAGCCTGTCAGGGGGGTGGAGTATGAGGCCAGGCGAGTTCCCTCCCTGGAGGCTGGGAGGGGAGGGTCCTCTAGAATGGGTAGTAAGGCCATGGTGGGGCATCGCTGAGCAGAGCCCTGACCTGCTCCCTGGAACACATCTGGGGTATGGAGAGAGGAGCCAGGCCACCCTCTGATGCTGGAGATAGCACTGGCCACCAGCATTGTCTTCCTCCTGTCCCCCTTCTTGACCTCAGCCTCTTTCACTGAACAAACGCTTTCTTCTTCTCTCTCGGAAAATTTCATTCACAAATATTGCAAAGAAGCCTTCCTTTCCCACGTTCAGTGCCTTCCTGGGAAGTTCAGCACCGTGGGAGCAGCCTCGTGTTTTACTAATTACTTCTGCCTGTGGGTTCTGCAGCTGAGATGAGAGCAATAACAACTATCACTTATTTACTATTTGTTTAGTACTGTGCCAAATGCTTTACATGCCCAATTTCAGGTCTTCCTGACAAAAGCCCTGAGAGGTAGAATAATTATCCCCATTTTACAGGCTTGGAGACTGAGGCTCAGAGAGGCTGGAAGACTTGTCCAGGGTCACATGATCAGTAAATGAGTAGTCAGTAGTGCCAGGCTGGGAACCCAGGGGGTCTGCCCCCTTCACGTTCCTCACTAGGGTGGTGGCCGGCCCCAGCCCCTGCCTATCACAGTGGTGGTGAACTAGACTGAGGGAGCTGGTGGTACCCCAATGCCTAGGGTGAAGGGTCACCTCAGCAAGCTTCAAAATTCGGTCTGTTTCCTCTGAGGGCCGTCTGCAGAGACACTGTTCATTAATCCTTCCATTCAGCAAATATTTAATGAGTGCCCACCATTCTAGGCCGCTGAGATACATCAGTGACTAAACAGAAAAAGATCTTTGCTTTGTAGAGACTGTATTCTAGGAGGGAAAGCAGAAAAATAAATTCCAAAGTATGTGAGAAAGTGATAAGGTTGTATATAAAAATGTAGACAGGGAAAGAGGCTCAGGGGTGGTGGTGAGCTGGAGGCAGACGGCAATTGTAAGAGATGGCCGGGGAAATCCTCAATCAAAATTGAGATCTCAGCAAGGACAAAGAGGAGGGGAGGAGGTGGCCCAGGGCAGAGGTCGGGGAGTCATGGGCCCCAAGCTTGGGGTTAGCGGGAGGAGATGAGGTCCAAGAGGTAAGGGTAAGTGGGGAGGGCCTTGTGGCCACTGAACAGACTTTGGCTTTTTATTTTTTTCTTGAGATGGAGTCTCACTCTGTCACACAGGCTGGAGTGTAGTGGCAGGATCTCGCCTCAGTGCAACCTCTGCCTCCCAGGTACAAGTGATTCTCCCGCCTCAGCCTCCTAAGTAGCTGGGATTACAGGCATGCACCATCACGCCTGGCTAATATTTGTAGTTTTAGGAGGGACGGGGTTTGGCCATGTTGGCCAGGCTGGTCTCGAACTCCTGACCTTGGGTGATCTGCCTGCCTCAGCCTCCCAAAGTGCTGGAATTACAAGCAAGACTTTGGCTTTTAATCTGAATGACAGGGCCAGCCATTGCAGAATCTGACTGACAGGTTAACCAGGTCACTCTGGGTAGTGCTGTGCTGGGCACAGCATTGCAGGAAGGAAGGAAGAAGGGACACTTGTTAGCCAACTTCTGTCCTCACTCCCAGGGTCCAACCTGCATCCTCTGGGCCAGTCTCATGGCCTTAGGCTGGGGCTTCATGCAGAGACCTGGGCTGGCTCCTCCCTCTGTGGAGGGCACAGTCACTTGGTTCACCAGCCCTGTCATCTACATTATTTGTGTAATACTACAACTACATAATCTGGAAACACACAATACTTTTAATTAAAGAATTTAAATAAGGGCAATTAAACCTGGCAGGAGAGAAGCCATAGCGCACAGAGAACTTAATTGGAATGAAAACCAAATTAAATATGGAAACGGCAGCTAAAAAAAAAAAAAAAGAAAAAATCAAAAGTTGAATGTATAGTATTTAGAAGGCTAATAATAATTCCTACAGCCAGGTTCCTACCTCCCAGCCTAATTCCTCCTCCTTCTGGGCCTCTCAGGAATAGGAACTGGAAAGGCATCAGCAGAAGCAACGAACCTAGGACTCTGTGCCTCGCCTTGGCCATGTGACCCCAGGAAAATGACTGAGCCACTCTGGGCTTCAGTCTTCTCACTTACAAAAGGAGACAGAGCATGCTGGGGCACTCAATTTGTGTCTCACTATAGAGAACTGTGTGTAGACTGGGACGTGTGGAAGCCACAGTCCATGAGCCTCTTGGGCACCGAGGAGCAGATCCCAGGTTATTACACAGCTAAGCACCTCTCTGCCTCAGTTTCCCAAGTGTGTGTCTGTGGTGCCTACGTGTGGAACAGCTAGCACCAGATTGGCCTGTTCCTCCTGGAATGTAAGAGTTAGAGTTGCCTGGGGGCTTGTTAAAGTATAGATCACTGCCCCTCTCACTTCTGATTCACTAGGTCTGAGATAAGGCCTGAAAATGTGCCTTTTAAAGTTCCCAGGTGCTGTTACATTGGTGGTGTTGGTCTGGGACCACACTTTGAGACCACAAGCTATGACCCCCTTTCAGGAAAAGGTTGGGCCCAGCTGGTCGCTTGCACCCTGAGGTAGAACATCTGGAATATTTGGGTTAAGCTCAGGTTGGTCTTACTTTTACAATCAAGGAGTTCACAAGGATGCTTGTGTGTACTCACTCGCGGATTCCAAAGACTTCTCTGCTTATTTCAGAATTCCCGTTCCACTTTCCTTTTTAATTAATTTTCCATGGGCAAGCGGCCCAGTGGGTCTTTGGCTTTAAGCATGGTGAGCTCAGGAGTTTCTAGGTTAAGTAGTTAATGATTAGTAATCAAACACTTCAAAGCATGTGTGGGACATTACAGCTAGTTAAAGAAACCCTGAGATTAAGTCCCCTTTTTTGGTAGAGTTAAGTGGTCTTTTTGTATTATGAATACTCAACACCTGATTTACTAGTAAAGCCTTTCGTGTTTTTTTTTAAGTGCTTGGGTGTTCTCTTTCTTAGTCTCACCTTTGAGTGAGATTCTGCCTGGGGCTTGTTGTGTGAAGGGCCCCTTGGACCGAAGGTGGGGTAACAGGAACATCAAGTGCAAAAGCACAGGTGGAGAGGGCTTATGGAGACAGCACGATGGCTGGAGGGAGCTTGCTGAGGAGGTAGGGATCCAGCCAGTTCACACATATTTGTGACCGGTTCAGCAGGGAGGCCCCAGCCCCAAACTCCCATTGCAGTGATCCACTGATTTTCCAGAGGCAGGACAAGGGACCATGGTATGGTGGTTTAAAGCATGGACCCCAGAGGCAGAGATTCCCAGATCTGATTTTTGACAAATTACTTAATCTCTCCATGCCTCAGTTTCCTCCTCTATAAAATTGGGGATAGTTACAGTACCTTATAGCACTATCATAGGGATTAAGTAACATTTATAAAACAGAGTAGTGCAGGCACATAGTAAACATCATATAAATGTTTGAGCAATACATTTTAAAATCTCACCCAGGTCTGGGTAGTGGGGAGCTGAGCCGTCACGCCTAGTCCTGGTCCCTGATATCTGTGGGATGAGGGGGAGGAGGGAAGTGCTGACTTTCGTAAACCAAAAATAACTTAAAAGTACATCCAAGGCCTAAACGAAGCTTTGTCAGTCCCTCAAAACTGGACAGTTCCACACTTGCCCCTTCATATGACAGGGAAATGAAAGGCTGTTTTATTCTGGAGCCATAATGAAATACTCGATTATTGTCTCTTCTTTTCAACACAAAAGGTTCTCGAAGTTGGACTTGCTGACAGCACTTGGGGATTGGAGCAGGAGAAAGTCAAGGACTCCTCCTCCTCCAGCATGGGGAAATTCTTTGGCAGAATTAGTGGTGTTCTCTGGGAAATGTGCTCTGCAAATAGCTTCGTCTTTGCATGTGTTACTTATCTTGCATCAAATTATCAAATTAGACCTCACATAGCAGAGCCAATTGTCCCTTGACAGGCAGCTTTGGCTAGGGGCTCAGTCTCTTCCAGGCAGTCTCATCTAGTCTTGAAAATCTCTCCTTTCCTGGCATTAACAGACATCTCTGTGGCTATCCGCAATGCTCCCCACTTGGAAAATGCATCAGTGCTGCTCTGAGAATGAAGCAAGCACAGGGAGCTGGGGTGTGGCATCTGCCTTGCATGCCCTTGAACTCCCAGCTGGGCCTTGCCAGCGTTCCTGCCAAAGAACCCAGAGTATGAGGGCAACGTGAAAGACAGTCTGACCAACCTGAGATTTCATCAGAGCCTCCTGTTTTAAAAAATACTCATTTAAATTTGCACTCCACTTCATGCAATATGCATCTCTGTTTTACTATAAAATATTTCCACCTCCCTCCTCCAAATCTGAGGTGATCGGAAGAAGTGTGCGTTTATGCCATAAGTTTGAGAATTCTACATAATGCATGTCTGTGGACTGCACGTGGGATGCGCTACCACCTAAAAGTGTTCACTGCAGGAATGGGGATTTTCCAACTAAGCAGGAGCCTTGGACTATTAACATGAAATTTTCTTGAAATACTGTAGTATGACTTTATTTTTTTCTTCAGTGAGCATGCATACATCCGAGGACAATCACTGGGGTAGGATTTTGTTCATCTTTGGGGCTCCCACAAACCTAGCTCAAGACCTTGCACACAAGGGGCCTTTGGTTAAGATTTGTGAATTTTTTAAAAAGACTCCTTCATTTGATCAACAGCATGCTGGGTGCCGTCTCTGTCTCTGGCTTTTCATGAGGTGCTGGAGATACTGAAGTGTGAGACACAGTCCTGCCCTCTAGTCTGTTGGCTGATGGAAGAAGAGAGGGACGTGGGTTGAAATAATGGGTAAATGATGCCATAAGGTGTGATTAAGAGGATTAAGAGTGTCATTCTCGAATTTGTAATGCTTTGTATTCAGGCTGGCCCAGTGAGAATTCTAGGTGGAAAAAAAACCTTCTCAGGGTTTGCCATCTAACTTCGGGAGCTTAGAATTACAGAATTTCAGGATCCATAAGCCCTTAAAAATCACCCAGCCCAACTCCATTGAGAGCTGTAGAGCCTTTGACAACCTGCTGATGGTCTCCTGAACTCACCACCTGCCCAAGCCATCAGCCTCATTGACAACTCTATGAAAAAGCAGCTCAATAAATTGCTCCTGATTTCCCCCTGCTGGTCCTCTCAGGGCTACACAGGACAAGCCTGCTGGGCCCTTGCACAAAGCAGCCCTTCAGATATCTGCAGGTAGAACACTGACCCTCCTGAGCTATTTCTGGTCTTAAATAGTCCTCAATTCTTTAACCATGCATTCAAACATACAGATGGGCTTTCAGAAAGTGGGAGCTTGGAGGAACACATCATGACAATAGCCTTCCTAGAGCAAGAATCTCTTCAATAACATCTTTGAACAGAGGACTCCCTCTAACATTAGGCTATTATAAACCATTCAAAGAAATAATGGTAGTTGCAGGTGGAGAGGTGGCCTTGTTACTACTGAGAGTCAGTCCTCTGCTTTGCTTGACAAGTATCCTGCCACAAAGTTCTTCTCTGTAGTGACCTGGTATCTGCCTCTTCCCTCTCCCTCCACTGGTCCAGGGGTCATTGACCAAATGCCTCTTTCACAGAAACCCATCACTGAATCCCAGAATCCCCCAAATCTCGGTATAGCGACTACTCTCAGAAGGTTGAAAGACATATACTTAATGCATATGAACTTATCATCCCAGTAGTTTTGGAAGTTCTTTAATCCTGGAGGAATCACCAATGGGAAAAATCACTGAAGGCAACAACTACCACTTTTAATATTAATGAAGTTTTTTCATGTGCTGATGTGGGAGGCGTCGGCTGTTTAGAGATGGGTGTGTAGCTTGAAGGAGGCAATTCTGCCTGCCCACCAAATGTTCTCAAACACAGGGCTGGCAATGGTCCTATATTAAGAACCACTCCACCACCCAACTACCATCATTTAATCCATCACTGTGCAACAACCTGCTGAAATGTCTCTCAAAGTCCTCCCTGATAGCTATCTGTCCCCACACCCCTGTGGCATCCAAGTCCTCCCATCTCTTCCCGGAACAATGGAATAGTCTCCTCCCTATCTGGCTTCCCTGTTTCTAGCCTCTTTCCTTCTGATCCACCCCACTTTCAGCTGGCAGGGGGATTTTGCACACCCCACCGTGGAAATCTACTACTTAAGAACCTTCCCCATTCTTTCCTTCTGCTTTTAAGGTGAAGTCCATCTTCTTGGTATGGCTTTCAACTACCATTATCTGCTCTACATGACTTATCTCCTTCTTGCCCCATCAAAAACTCCAAATTCTACCCACACCAGTCAATGGATTCCTACTCCTAAAATATGCTTGGCTGTTTCATGCCTTTACCCAAGTGAACTTCTACTTGGGATGTTCTTTCTATGCTTGGAAACTGTCTCTGCAACCTTTAAGATATAGATCAAACAAGACTCCTACGTGAAGCCATCTCTGAGTTCTGCAGACCAAGTCGGTCATCCCAGGCTCTCAGAACACAGCACACCACTTGGTTTCTGTTCTTATTCGGTTCTGTTGTGTTTACATGCCCGTGAGCTCCTTGAGGGCAGAGGCTGTGTCTGATTTATATCTGCATTCCTCCTGTCCAACCCCCATGCTCAATAAATGTTTGATGAACAACTAAAGGAAAGACTGTTCATCACTGGAAAATTGTTCATCAGAGCCCTGCATATCAGCGTTGCCAAGAGATGTTTTCATCAAATGCAGTTTCTCAGTGTCAGTATCTAATGCTGTCCTGGTTCAGCCTGAAGTATTGGAAATTCAGAAGAGCTTGCGGGAGTTAGAGGAAATGTATTTTATTTGTTAAGCAGAAAATCAGGGTATGAGATGGAACACTAAGATATGCAAATGCCTATCTTCTTTGTAGGAGAACCTGGGAAAACACACCAGATTATTTTAAAATTAATTCAGCCTGAGTGTCTGCGGAGCTTAAATGTGGTCCTCAGGAGAATAAATAGTGCATAATGTGAAACGAGAAAGGAGATTTGAAATGCACCCAGGAAAAGCTCCTTTCAGCCCAACTTCTATACCAGAACATCCTAGTTGGTAGGATCTGAATGCAATTTGCAAAGATTAAAACCTGTTGCAAGAAAATTAGCCCAAGCACAAGACTTTAATCATTTAAGAGGCTCCTGGCTTCTTCACGTCTTGTCAACAGGAACTCCTCACCAATGAGGTCCTGAGGAGAGATTCCAGGTCACTTGATAAATATTGATCATTTTGCAGTAAGCAAAACTTTCACATATATTAATTATTAAATAGCAAGTAAGAGTGGCTGCTCTGGGTCTGCAAACTAAGAATTCAAAAATAATATTTCCAAACGGTTCCCTGTTGTAGAATGATCAAAGATATGGTTGCCAAAGCACTCTGGGGAGTTTTAATTAGACATATGCCAAAGTGGCTGAAAACTGCCCAGTCACCGAAGAGCTGTGTGCCGCAGACGCCTGCTTTGTTGATTGCTATGTCTGTTTAAGCAGGAATTGTGTGGGGCTGCCTTTTCAAGCCATGCCCTGGGATAAGGGAAGGAGGGAGCTGGAACTTGGGGTGACTTTGCCTCAAGAATGCCCATTTTACAACAGTGTTTCATTCTCTACTATAGCCAGGATGGACAGGCAAGATGGGAGGCGTGGGGGAGGGCTGGCCAGAGCCCCAAGGCATCTAGGTGTGCACAGGAGATGAGGCTGAGTTACTCCAGTGGGGACTTCAGAGCATGGGTGGGAAGGACTCTGTGAGGGCTGGAAAGAGGGTAGAAGTGTCTGGGTGCAGGTCTTGGATGTCAAAGCAGCCTGGGCTTCAGATTCAGCCAGTGAATCTACCACTCTCAGGCCATGTGATCTTGGAGGGTGACTTCATCTCAATGTCTCATCTTGGAGGTGGGCTTGCTGTGCTATTAACATCAAACGGTATAAGGCTGAACGCAGAAAGGCTGAGGCTCACAGGCAGAGGAGTCTGAAGAGGGCTGATGCTTACTTCAGTTCAGGAATACCCATGTCTGGATGACACCAAGTCCCCAGGGCTGCAAGTGCCCGGCAGGGCTGTGGCCTCCAGGGGCTATTCCAGGACAGCCCAGAGGCCACTGCTCATCCTCCTCCTGCAGTGATCTGAAGCTGTACTCTTGTCGATCAGTGGACTCCTGGTGGTGCCTGTCAACATTTCCAGCCCACATCACCAAAGCTGAGCCCCTAGGATTGGCCTTAGAGCCTGTGCTGAGAGGAGATTTTGGGGGATGACGCAGGCCACGAAGACCCCAGGGTCATGGAGGAGAGGGAGGAAGAAATGGCTAAACTTTCAAACTGCATCTCAACCTCCTGCTAACTCTTCATTCTGCCTCTTTCGTTTTCTAGAATCTTTCCTAATCCAGCTTCACAATCCCTGCCAGAGGGGGCTTTCAAAATCCTGGACCTAAACAAGACCTGGGGTCGCACATCCTCATCTCCCATAGAACCAAATCCACCAGGTCCTGTGGCCTCCAGGCCTGGTCCAGTTGCCCTTCTAGGCTCTTCGGCCGCTCCCCACTGTGCCCTCCAGGATTAGCCACCCTTTGACTCCTGGAAGCTCCCTGAGCACGGCCTGCTTTTGATGTCTCACAACTTTCACACATGCTGTTTCCTCTCCCTGGAATGCCCTTTACTCCTTCCAAAGAGACCAGGCTCCCAGGTTCTTAACATTCATTCCCAGTTAAGTACATTGTCTTCTGAGAAGCCACCAGCCCTGCCCACCCCTAGCTGCACCACCACCAACTTCCTGCACTGTTCCATTCGCAGAGGGCAGGGCAAGCTGAACCCAGAGGCCCAGCAGGTCTGGCTGAGGGCAGTAGAAAATGGTCCCTTATGACTCACATAGACCCCGAAGACAGTCTCAGGCATGAAGCCCATTTCACCCCAGCAAAGTCAGCCCCACTCACCTCCACGGAGCCCAGAATATGCACGCAGGATGCTGCTGTCTCCAGCCTACAAGCCTACTTTGCACCTAGTCCATCTTGAGAAACGGCAGCCATCCCTCACCAGGCATGTACCTAACTGTCCTCCCACACCACACACCCCAGGCCTCCCTCTGCCTCTCAACTTGGAGGAAAGGAGGGAAATGTAGCCCCATCCTCTGTCCCCTGAGCTGGAAATCTGGCAGAGGAAAGTGATGAAGGCTTCTGCCAGGCACAGTGTCGAGTCAGCAGCAGCTCCCAGCTGGCGCATCTGGTGTTTCCACAGAGAGGGAGGTGGGAGGACCAACACCCTGTGTCTCAAGCCTCAGCCCTGACCTCTGGCCTTCTCCCACGCGGCCACTTCCAACATAACTTCAGTGATGAGAAGTAAGAGAGAATTGGAACTATTTCATGACTAATGACCAGCAGGAGCACCTTGGGCATGTTCGTTAACTTCTCTGTGACTCAGTTTCCTTAGCTATGAGGTCAGGTGGTACCTATCACATCTGGTTGTGGTGAGGATTAAATGAGTTAATATATGCCTGACACGCAGTAAGTACTATATGAATGTTAGCTGTTATTCCTATTGGGACAGAACTTTAGAGTTTACAGCACATGCCAAAGGTTACATAGACAGGAAGGGGCAGGAGCCATGAGTCCTTTGCATGAGTTCCCTTTCATTGAACCCCTGACACTTTGCAGAGCGAGCTGGGACTCACAGAGCTGCCACCTGCATCCTCCATCTGCCCTCGGAAATGCTCCCATTTGTTTCCTGGGCTCCTCTCCACCATCTGCTTTCCTGTGTTCACACAGCCCTGGTTGAGGCTCTTGGTTCTGCTTTCTAACTAGCTCCTAAGTCCATGACCTTGTTTTGAACTTGCAGCTCAGTATTGACCTTCACCGTTTATTTACGACCTAAGAGTCTCTGTCAGTACTCTAACTCTGCACACCCACACCACAGTCAAAGGTGCCCTATGCCCATGGAATACGATGTAGCTGGGACTCCCCTTACCAGCACCCTTTCTACAGGGAGAGTAACTGGACGCCAGGACTGGAATGAAGGTATAGCCAGCTTCCAAAGTTCCTCGCAGTGGCCCCAGCAGCCTCCTCCTCACCAGGGGAGAAGCAGCTTGCCGGGAGGCTGGAGTCAGGGGCTCCTGCCACTCAGTCCCACGAATACAGGTGTTCCCTCCTGAACTTCCCTGGGAGTGTCCACCATGTACAGCCCCAGGCAGCCCTGAGGCTCCACAACCCCATGGGCTCCCTCACTTCCTGTTATTAACACTTTACCTGCTCCACCTGGGAGGCAGGCATCCCTATCTGTGGGTGAAAATGGATCCTACCTTAGCAGATTCCCTGGTGACTAGGAGACCTCTGGGCAGAGGCAGAAATTCTCCTCAAAGCTAGGTATCTAGATCCTTGGCCACTATTCTATAATGGGAGCTATGAGGGGCCAGTGAAGAGCAGGAAGTCAAATATGGGCCCCTGAATTAACAGAGACTTAATAAAGGAATGTCCCACGGTCACTAGTGTGAGGACTACCTTTTGCCAAATGGCCCCAAGATGCTGCCCGGCAAGGAAACTTCTTCTCCCAGAGTGACCCAATACTAGGCAGAAGGCAGAGAGGGTTGCAGATCAGAGACCCAGCACTGTCTACACCTGGGAGACTGGGGGCTCCATCTCGTGAGCAGAGGCTTGTATAGGAGAAACGTGAAGGTTTAAAGTCAGAAAGACCCGAGTTTAAATCCCAGCCCCACCCCTAGCTGTGAGACTCTGAACAGGGGACTCCCCTCTCTGAGCCTCAGTTTCCTTAATCTAAAAATTAAGTACAATAATAAAATCATTATAGTAAAACAACAACAGTAATAAACTCCCTCAAAGCCAATATCACAGGGATCAATAGTTAACACACGAGACCCACAGCACATGGTAGGTGATCGGCAAATCCCTGAGAAGCAGCCTGGAGCCACAGCCTCACTACTGCCAGTCTCTCTCCTTCCTCTCTCCT
The DNA here is from genome assembly GCF_000951045.1 of Mandrillus leucophaeus. Classification (NCBI taxonomy): domain Eukaryota; kingdom Metazoa; phylum Chordata; class Mammalia; order Primates; family Cercopithecidae; genus Mandrillus; species Mandrillus leucophaeus. Next base: position 233,917 of record NW_012110031.1, on the reverse strand, counting down.
CCATCCCCTCCCTGGCCCCTGAGGCCACGCTCCTCATTTTCCAACACGGCTGCCACTGTGCCCGGGCTCGGGCTGTTACCTGAGAGAACTGCCAGTGAAGCTTCATCCTCTTGGCTTTGGCGTAGCTGCACTCGATGAGCCGGGGCCGGCTGTTGACGTCCACCAGGCACCGGTTGTCATCGTCATCCACCGTGGGGCTCAGGATGCCCACATGGATCTGCTGACTGCTCGTGTAGTACACGTTCTGGGGGCGGAGGGAGGGAGAGAGTGTGGATAAATGCCAATGGCCACAGAGACAGGAGGGTAGGTGGTGATTCTCCTGGGCAGCTGGCAGAGAGGCCACAGTTAGGGAAGACCCTGGAGTCTTCACATCCAGTGGCCTTCAGATTATTTTCTATTGCAAGAGACAAAAAGAAACCCTTTTACATTATGATCCAGTATAGTGTCTGGTCCACTTGTATAACTACAAGAAATAAAACACCCTTACATATGTAATATACACTGATCTCTATTCTAATCTTTCATTGGAAAACATTGATCATAACCTTTTAAATTTATTTCTTCACCCAGTTTACAAACCTCTCTTTTTTTTTCAGAGACAGAGTCTTGCTCTGCTGCCCAGCCTAGAGTGCAGTGGCGCATCTCGGCTCACTGCAACCTTCCACCTCCCAGGCTCAAGTGATTCTCCTTCCTCCACCTCATGAGTAGCTGGAATTACAAGTGTGCACCACCATGCCCAGCTAATTTTTGTATTTTTAGTAGAGACGGGAGTTTCCCCATGATGGTCAGGCTGGTCTCTAACTCCTGACCTCGTGATCTGCCCGCCTTTAATCCACTATTTACAGATTCCCCGATTTCCTCCCTTCATAAATATTTCATGTCAGATACTGTGCTTTGTCAGAGCAAAAGGCCTGGACGGCACCTTCAGGAAGCACAGTCTTGTGGGATGGGAGGTGTGTAACATCATTTCCATGCACACTACGACTGTGCAGAGCAGGAGGTGGCAAACTTTTTCTTAAAGGGCAGGTTGACAAATATGTTTGGTTTTGTGGGTGTGCTGGGGAGTCTCCAAGACCACCCCTCAGCTAGACGATTTTCTATGGGGACTCACAGGACTCAGCACATAACTGTACTTACTGCTATGATTTATGACAGCAAAAGGATACAAAACAAACCCAAAAGGAAAAGGAAAAAGAAGGGGAAACCAGGCCCAAGCTTCCAAGGGTCCCCTCTCGGGGGAGTTGCACAGGACATGCTCAATTCCTCTGAGTTGTGACAACACATGAGAAATGCTGTCTATCTACCGAGAAGCACATTAGAGACACAGCACCCACGGTTTTTACAGGGGGCTGTCACATAGGCAGCCTCTGCCTAGTATGCACCAAAATCCCAGACTTCCAGAAGGAAAGTGAGCGGCAAACCTAGGCTGTTTTGTTTGTATAATCAGATTAAGCACAGAGAGCCACTCTTATCAGTTCTGCTGGGAATCCTGAGACCCAGGCTCTTGGATGCCAACCTTGTAAGCAAGCCTTTCAGAGGACAGCAGCCAGGCCCGCTCTGCAAACTCCTTTCTACACAGAGGACCATACAGCCTCTGAAAACTCACTCTCCTACTGTAGTGCAAACACATCCCAGAAAAGAAAAACATGAACAAATGGCTGTGTTTCATGAACTCATCATTTACAAAAGTAGGAGTCTCCCATGGGCGGTAGTTTGGGCCTGGTCTAGGGGAAAGCCACGTGACTCTTGGCCTTCAACATTTTCAGCAACTTCCCTTAGCCATGATCCGTGGTTCCCAATCAGGGCTCCAAGTGAAAAGTCTTAGGGTTCTGTGAACTCTTCTCCTCACATTGCTAAAGGCATTAACATGCTGCCACCCTTATCATTAGTGCCCCCCTGCCCCAGTGCTTAGGCCCCAGAAACAAACCAAGATACCACACTTTTCCACTTTAGGTTAAATATTCAGGGTGTTCTCTCTGGTTATCTTGACATGTTCAAAAATTCTCACTGGCAAATATTTTTGATTAATTCAAAATGGCAAAATGATGTATTTTTTGCTTTAGTAAAAGAGGATGGTTGACAAGTACTTTTTAAACCTGTGTGCCAGGCCATAAAAGGGACAGAAGTGGAAAGAAGGCAGTGCAGATGAGGAGGGCGAGTAAGGGTGGTCTTTTATGGCAGATTTTTCCTGATGCTTAGAAGTCACTTTAGGCTCTTGGGAGGGGGTGGAGGGCAGGCAGGGTGTTCCCTTAGGAACAGTCAAGACTTCAACAGGAAAGAGATGACCCACTTTAGTAGGGGGAGACCTGAGGAGTGTGTAATAAAGGCACCATTTTCAAAGGTGTGGGTAGGGTGTCAGGGAACCACAAGGGATAGGATGGTTCCCTGGGGAAAGTAACAAGAAGCCGTTAGTACCCCTATGCCCAGCGGAATGAGAGGACAGAGCTGTCACCAGAACCTGTAAGAGAAAAGTCATGGAGAGAAAGCTGAGAGGAGGGCTTGGGGGTCATGGCAAGTGATGCTTAACAAACACCCCAAGTTCACTCTTTCCTCCCCACTTCAATCTCGTACTAGGTCAGGCCATTGGCAGAACCCAACTGGAAACCAGAGATTTCCATTGAAACGTTCCATAAAGTCAGCCTCTCAGGGTGGAGGGAGCTGGGTTGAGAGTGTGTCTGGAGGGAGGAGGAGAAGACGCTCATTATAGCTAAGATCTGCTCTCTGTGGTCACCTTACAAGTTATCAGGTTTGGCAAATCCATGGAAATTGACATCAAAATGACTAAAATGACTGAGTCTTCCAATAACAAAGGTGAAGGATTTACAGTGACCAAAGTTCTGAGCAGAGGCCAAATGTAGGATGCTCAGCTTCAATGTGGAAATGTAACCAGAACAAGAGGCAAGGGGAGCCTCTTCAAAGCTATCCTGGGCAAGGGGCGGTTTGCTCATCGGAATCCTGAGGCTGTCCATTGTGTGGCCAGGATTTCCAGGTCAGCACCAAAAAAAGCTGATGTCCTGTGGCTTCTAGTTTATTGGAGTTGAGGGAGAACTTGGCAACTGGTAGGATGTAGAAAATCAAACAGCCATAGAGTTAGGCATCACCTCTATTCAACTAACAAGTAATCTCTAAGTTGGGATCTAGGGTTACAGAGATGAGAAAATCCATGGTCCCTGTCCTGGAGAAGTCATGCCACTTTAGGGAAACCAACAACGTGTCAGGAAATAATGACCCCAATCACATGAATATGAGAAGTGCCCCTACTTCTTGCACTCACCTACCCCAACTCTCACTACTTTGAAAATAGGAACGAGAACCCACCACGTCCAGAAAGCCTGCCCTGAATATTCAACTGTGTGGGGCCTCAACCTGCCACCTGGGCCTCTCGCCAAAAGGTGCACACCTGTTTATGCCCTTGGGTTGAATGCACTGTGACCTCCTTAGGACACTGTAGCTCTTAATCTCCCTGCATGCCAGGACCCAGATTTCCTGACGTTTAGGGATGTGGGCTGTAAGACAAGGACAGTAAGGGAGCCAGTCATTCCCATGTTTTTCTTCTTCTCTGTCATCAGAGCCTGGTTCTTGTCTCCGGAGCAGACTTGGCAGACACAGGTGGCTACTCAGGTAACAGCTGAAATCAGTTTTATCCACTTAGCTGCTCTGAAGAGTTTAGGGAGATGCCAGGAGAAACGTGTGCACTTACTATCTGGTACAGCTGTCATCAGAGCTGTTTATTGCTCCAGAGTCTGGGAAAATCATAATAGGGCTGGACAGTTGTTATTTAAAAACAAAACAGCAAAGTGCATTTTGACTGGCGTAATCACGAAGCTGGCAGATCACAGAGGGAGGTTTGGCAAAGAGGATTCTCTCAAGTCCTCACACGGACATCTCAGAAGCCCAGCCTAGTGGATTAAATAAACCAATGGCTCAAACACAAAAAAGGGGAAAAAGTTTTGTACAAGTTGCCCCACTTTCAGTGCCTGCAGGCCCAGCAAGCATAGCTAAGCTTTCTGAGCAATGGAGACTCTGGAAGGTGTAAGGCAAGAAGTGACTTAGAACGGGGGAACGTTACAAACCAGGGGCTATTTGGAGTGCCTGGAGGCATTTTTGGTTGTCATGATGGTGGGGGTGGTGGGAGGTGTCTAGTGGCTGGTCAGGGATCCCACTCAACATCCTAAATGCACAGGACAGCCCCCCACAGCAAAGAATTATCTAGCCAAAATGTCAGTAGTGCCGCTGTTGAGATACCCCAACTGAGATAGCGTATAATAAAAGTTGACGTGTTTTTACCTCTTACCCTGTGCCAGACATGAAATAACTTACATGCTTTATTCTTGTTTAATCTTAGCAATAACTCTGTGAGGCAGGTACTAATATTATCCCTTACCTTATAGACGAGGAAGCTGAGGCAAGGAGACCATAAGCAATGTTTCCGAAGTCACACGGTTGGTGAGGAGCTGAGATTCACAGCGAGGCAGTTTAACTCCAGAGCTACTGGTGTGACCACTCACCTCCCTCACGCACCTCCCTGGGGTCATTCCAGCTCCAGCCTCCAAGCTAGAGGGGCAGTGAGGAGCCGGGAGAGGGCTTCCACTGTGATCCCTTCCAGTCATGATGGGGCCCTGGACTAATACAGTACTAGAGAGCTGGAGGGGCCTAGAATAAAAGATGCTACAAAGTTCTGAGACAGCAGAACTTTCCGAGTTGTAACTCGGAGCTGTAACTGGTCCGAGGTTGGGGAAGCTGTTTTCCTGCCTTGGACGTCTTACAAACCCCCAGGGCAGAGAAACATCATCCCTGCCCACTCAGCTCCTCCTCAGCTGCCAATGATTGATTTGGCTCATTCTCTACTCAGCCCCACACAGCTCAGCAGGGCTGCAAACCAGATCTCCAGCATTTCATTTTGATGCTTGCAGGAGGAAGAGCAAAATCACCTGCAAGGTAAAAGAATCAACACATCCGTATCCTGGATCTTATGCTAGCAGCATTTTCCTCTCCTCCAGGCCAGGGGTAGGAGCCATGACTGAGAGCCAACAGCTGGCCAGGGAGACCACAGAACTCTGGTTCACATTCCTGCCTTCGGAGCCACAGAGTCGAGGCTGGGTAATGTCCCCCTAGGGCCGGAGGTTCTCCTGACTCTGTCCCCTCACCTTGGGGCAAGGGCCCCACCCTGTAGGATACCCTGGTCTCAGAGCCTGGCCTCCAGCCCTCCGTAGGAGCCACGCCTCACATGTGTCAAGCCTCACCTGGCGGATGCAAACTCTGCCACCTGGAGCAGAACAGCCTCAGGAAGGGAAGGAAGAGAAGAAAACATGCACAGTTTTGTGCCCCTAGCAGTCCTCTGCTAGGTGTTTTCCATGCCTGTGGCTACTGCCACTTTTAAGAACAAGGAAACTGAGGCTATGAGAGTTTTAAAAACTTGTGAAGACACTCAGGTAGGCAGTTGCTCTCTCCCCTCCCTGCCTAGGGAGAAGTCCCAGGGAAGGCTGAGTTCTGGCAGCTCAGGGCCTGTGGTCCCTTACCCATTCCTGGGAGGGGCTCTCCTCGGCCGCACTGATGGCCACCGCCTCTGCCCAGTCCCGAACTTCAGCTGCAGCTGCCCAGGCCCGGGAGCTTGGTCCCAAGGGCCACTCTGAACTCACCCATGAACCAGCAATGGGACTACCAGGGCCGTTCCCATCAGGTTGTCACGCTGAGCTCTGGGGACTCCAAGAAGGGGTCTCAGGGGCCATCGTGGTTGGGGTTCCAGAGTCCCTCTCCCAGCCCCACCACAGCAGATCTTCTTTTGTCTTTTGGATAATTGACTTTCATATAACATTTTCTTTGAACAATAGGTTTTGACGAATTTTAAGAAGTTTGAAAACCACTTCTCTAAAGCAGGAGGCATCTGTCCAGGAGGAGGATGTTGCGGATGAGGAGGCCATTGTTAGCTTCTATTCCACCAAAGAGCCTTTGCAAACATGCGGACGAGAACCTCAACCTCCTGCCTCCAACCTCCACCAGGCCCCACTCCCTTGCATTCTTTGATATGGCCAATTTACATATTTTTGTTTTAAAATTATTTCAAAGTTTTGGGGGAACAGGTGGTAGATTTTGGTGTACCCAGTTCCCAAGCAGTGTACACTGTACCTAATATGTAGTTTTTTTGTTTCTTTTTTAAGACAGTCTCACTCTGTCACTCAGTCTGGGGTGCAGTGGCATGATCTCAGCTCACTGCAACCTCTGCCTCCTGGGTTCAAGCAATTCTCCTGACTCACTTCCCAAGTAGCTGGGATTACAGGTGTATGCCACCCACCCAGCTAATTTTTTTTTAATTTTTAGTATAGGCAGGGTTTCACCATGTTGGCCAGACTGGTCTCGAACTCCTGACCTCAGGTGAACTGCCTGCCTTGGTCTCTCAAAGTGCTGAGATTACAAGCATAAGCCACTGTGCCTGGCCCCATTGTGTATCTTTTATTACTTACTCCCCTCCCACCTCTTCCTCCAAGTCCCCAGAGTCCATAATATAATTTTTACGCCTTTGCATCCTCATAGCGTAGCTTGCACTTTAAGTGAGAGCATAGGATGTTTGGTTTTCCATTCCTGAATTACTTCATTTAGAATAATGGCCTCCAGATCCATCCAGGTAGCTGCAAATGCCATTATCTCATTTCTGTTCACGGCTGAGTAGAAGTCTACGGTATTTATACAACATTTTCTTTATCTACTCGTTGGTTGATGGACATTTAGGATGGTTCCATGTTTTTGCAATTGTGAATTGTGCTGCTATAAACATGCGTGTGCCAGTCTTTTCCATAGAAGAACTTCTTTTCCTTTGAGTTGATACCCAGGAGTGGGATTGCTGGATCAAATTGTTTGGAGATTCCTTAAAGAACTAAAAGTAGAACTACAATTTATGTATTTTTCAATCATCCAATCCCCTCTTCTATCAAGACCTCAATACCTATGTCATGCCTCAGCCTCCGCAGAAATTCTGGAACCTTCACCAAGCTAAATAAAGACTGAGATGCAAAAATCATGGGATGGGCAGAGGAAGAGTCAAGGAGAGCCTCCCAGGCAAATCTAGAACATTGGGCAAAATAGGGTTAGTTACATTACTTAATAATAGACACATTTTCAAGGCACAGCTGGAGTACGAGTTCTCTTCCAAACAATGGGCATGTAAATTTGGACCAGCTGTTTTTCCTTCATTAAATGAGGCTTCCTTGGCAACTGTGCTGGCCTATCAAGTAGGTGTCCGTGAAAAATGAGGTATCTTTGGGGCATTTAGCCTCTCCCTGCTGAGCCTCCAGCATGGGGCAGCAGTGATCGTCTTTGGCTGAAACTGTCCTGGGCCTGGAGAGTGGTGAGGGGTGGAAAGGGAGAGTTATACTGGGACACTGTTTACAAGAGGTTCTAGAACCCATCATAAGGGAGAAAACAACTGAATTAGCCAGGCACTTACACTGGAAATGGATGAACCAGCATCCTTGTCATTTCTTTGGATATTTATCCGTGTTCTGGATGGTTGCAGCCCAACAAGGAATTAAGAGCCCAGCTCTCTGAGGGGCTGGGGGACATAACAGGGGAGTGGTGTGACACTGTCTAGGGAGTTAAGAGTTGCACATAATAGGGTGATTGCAAACTTTTAAAATCGGGCGGTTGGCAAGGTCATTGAAGGCACAGTCAAGCTATGGCCTGGATCTTGCAAGACGAGGAATATCTGAGAGCAAATGAAATCACAAGACTCACAAGGACAAACTCCTAAATGCAATCAAGCTAAGGCAGGGCTCTCCACCTTGGCTGCACAGCAGAATCACCTGGGGGGCTTTAAAACCTACAAACCACAGTCTCAGGGGCTGGGGCCTGGGCACAGGGATTTATTCCAGGTGATTCTAATGTGCAACTAAGGTTAAAAACCACCTGGGTTAAGGAGAGTTTGGGAAGCCTAGGAGTGAAATGTTGGTGCAGCACACACCCTTCTGGATTCTAGCTTAAAAGCAATGCCCCTGCAGATAGGGATCTAGCTTGCCCCCACAATGAGAAGGGGGAACTTATCCCTATCTGCAGGGCAAGGACAAGGTAGGCAGGGACCAGGGTATCCATAGGAGGGCAAGAAAAGACCCAGGAGGGAGAGGGCTACCCGTCCAGCTACAATGCTTCACCCCCTCATCTCTGTGCCCCTGTCTTGAGTCTGATCAATAGGTCTGCAGGTAAGAGTCATGGAAACAGGCAGGGTGCCAGACACAGAGGGCGGGAAGAAGGAAGGGAGCCTTGCTTTATTAAATTTCAATTTACAGAGTGCTGGCTGTGACATCCAGAATGTGTATTAGAAATGGGCTTTTTCCTCTTTTTCAAAGAACAAGCTGCAGGCCTCTCTGCAGACAGGCAGGCTGATTTAAGGGTTTGGTTATTGGTCATTAACCCCTTGACACAGAGGTTCGTTACAGTGCTGAGGGCCACAGTGTGCTGATGCTAAATCAGAAACGAAGGAGAGTCATTTCCAGAATGATCTTATGTTCATCAACCACAGCATGAGGTCCATGTGAGGAACGGGAAGCATTTATAGGCACCATTCTCCATTAGTGTGATGACATACGTGTGTAAGGCTGGGTTTCTAGCTCAGGGCTTCCTCTGTGAACCCATTTCCCTGGTAGAGGGGGAACAGGTGAGGCTGAGCACAGGCACACGAATCCCTCAGCTTTTTGGGGAGAGGTTTATAACTGGAATTCAGCCTATCAGTGAGGAGTTGATCCCAATCAATTCAACACACACTCTTTGTGCCTCTCAGGTGCCGGGGCTGGCCTGGGCATTGGGAAAGCAGAGAGGAGACGGGGAGCCCCTCCCTCAGGGAGTCTCAGCCTGGTGGAGAGACAGACAGTGCTGGAGGATGGGTAGAATATGTTCGTGGCCAGCTTACAACAGATGGGTGGGCAGCGTGCTGGGGTGCCCCAGAGCTGGAGTAACAGTCTCTACCTGGGGCTGTCAGTGAGTAATGAGTCTAAAGAGAACAGCCTAAAGAGAGAGTAGTTTGCCCAAATATTTGTCAAGGACAAGGAACTTCTAGCAGAGGAAACAGGCAAACACAAGCCACAGAGGCTTGACAGTACAATGCCATTTAAGGAATGATAGTGCCAATGGGATGAGGTGGGGAAGAGACTGGGTAGCACCCCGCTGGCCCCCAGGGAGCTGTGACTCAGATCCGTGAATGCCCCCACTTGTTAGCACATCTGAGGGGCTCTAAGAGTCTTCTGACTCTAAAACATCCAAGGAACCTGGAAGCAAGCTTGGCCTGGAGGTGCCTCGGTGTGGTTGAGTATAAGACAAAGAATGGGTACCCCATTTTACTGGGATTGCTGGTGAAGTCTCCCTTTTTCTGCAGCCTCCGGGTCTGTCTCTAGGGACCAGCACTTGCAAACTCTCCTGATCTAGGCCTTAGCCCCTCACCCAGATTCTTCTGCCACTGCTCCTCCCTTTCCTCCTCCTGCCCTCTGCCTGCATCCCCAAGACCAGCCTGGCTGCCTGGGACAGGCTCCTGCCTCAGTGGCTCTCTCCAGCAAAGTGCCTTGACACAGATGGGAGCTGCGAACAAAAGCCACGTCAAGCAGAAACACACTGCCATGGGACAGATCACAGAGGAGGCCCGATCAATAACAATGGCCAGGGTGGTAGGCCGGGCCCCCGTCGTTGAAGAATTGGACTTGGCTCAGGGAAAGGATATGCGCAGGATGCGTGCTGCTGTCAGAACAAAACCAGACAGCAAAGAGCCGCAAAGGGCATGGAGAGCGACACTGCACTTGGATATCTCCGGTGCTCTGGAGATGCAGTCATTGCACTCAGTCTTAAAAGGCAGAGAGACTGACAGCCCTCAGTGGCTGTCCTTCAAAACATACTTGGCCCATCAGCAACCCTTGAGAAGACCATCATCAGATGTGGAACATAGCAAGGGTGTGGTGGCAATCCCCCTCAGGGCTCAGCCTCTCCTGGATATAGGACAAAGCTAGAGTGACTCCTGGAAAACCCATCCCATTCACTTTGACAGCATAACCTGGTGTCAGCCCTGTTTGTGGTTGTAGCGGATACTGTTAGTGCCTCACCCATGCGTCTGGGCACTCCCCAGCCCTGGCTGTGTGAACAACCTCCTCTGTCAGCCCCTGCTGCCCTCTGCCTGGGGGCCTTTTCTTGCTGCAGGAGCTTGCCTTTCCTAGCTCCAGAAGCAGCCCCCAACCAATGATGGATGGAAGCTGGTGGACAAATAACCCATCCTTCTTCCTTCTTGGGATAATTTGGAGACATGTTCCCTACAGGCCTCCAGAAATCCCCAACAGCACTGGCACCAGCGGCCCACATTGCTAACCTGTGCATTCACATGCCATTGATTGGCCTTTCTTTCTCCCTTGGCTCATGTTTCCACTGCCTTACTAGTGCTTCTAGAACTGCCTTCTAGATACATTACTTGTCACAAACCCTTGTCTCAGGATCTGCTTCTAGAGAAACCTGACTCAAGACAATGCTGGCCCGTGGCTAGCTCCACCTGTGGCCATTATGCCCAGGTCCTCAGCACTGACACTAGATAAAGGCTGAGCCCAAGCCTGTCACTGGACTTGGGCCCTAGCGCAACCTCAGTCAGCAGTGGGGCTCATACACACCAGACTTGGTGCTCCTGAGCCTTTTGGGGACTCCACATCTGACAGGCCACCTTTCAGTGCAGCAGCCATGATGACACCTGAGGTCCCTGCAAGGCAGACCTGGGGCTCTGAGGAACAGCTGCACCCTTCTGACCTGGGACTGTTCATGGGACACCATCACACAAACTTATCTTGCCAATCCTTCTCTGTAGGTGATGAGGTCATCCGGAGATAGGGGACACCTTTGGTAAAAAGCACATTTCATCCTCGCTTTGACCCTCAGGAAGTAGCTGCCCCTAGTAATTTAGCACACACCCCTTGTCAGCCTGGCTGACAGTGACCCATTTCCTCTGAAGATGGCTCTGCCTAGGGCTTGGCCCAAATGGTCTATGCTCTGGGACTCTGCCACCCTGCCCATCAGTGAGAATGGAGCTGTTACAAAGAGCCAAGAAGACTTCTCCCAGGAATTTAAAACCTGAAAGAGAAAGACATAGAAAAGTAGCCCTGAAGCTAAGACACATGTAGGGCAACTCTCTAGGGAAGAGCCGTGAATTTTGCTGCTGAGGCCCCTGGAGCTGTCCTAGTTCCTGCCTTTCCCCTTGACTTTTCCTCTGAGTCTAAAAAGGAATCGCCCCAGGTTTTCTCTAAAACATTCACCCTTTGTCTTTACCTTAAGCTACCCAAATTTGTTTTATTTGTTGTTGATAATGACCGCCCCGCAAATTAACAAATACAGTTAGCTTGTTCATTAGTAAGTTCTCTATGTTCAAGAAATCTCAAACACCTGATATCTGACTACTGGGCTCTATTTTGGAAGGTATTGCTCAAAACACTTCATAGCTGTGTCTGCTTGTCTGCTATAAGCTGTGCCTACTCACTCACTCACAAACAGCAAAGAGGGTGCATACCGTATGCACTGAGGAATACTTCCCCTGACACTCTTTTCACAAACAGTCTGCCCACTCTGCATCAGCTTGTGACAGTCAATTCATACTTCTTAACTACTCTAACAGATTGATTTGTTGTTCAAAATAGTCTCTGCCCTCTCCTATGATGCTTCTTCCTGTATTCCCCTCCCTACTGAGCTATTGTACATCCCCACGTCATTAATGTCAGACATGGCCACATGACTAGCTGGAACATGAGTGTGAGTGACAGATGTCATTCCCAATCAGAAGCTTCAAGAGCAATATGTGATCTATCGACTGTCTTTTTGTTCTCTGCCACTGGACCTGCAGCATCCTAGAAAGGAGCTGCCCCTTTGGCCCTAGAAAAAGTTGAGATGACAGAGCTGAAGTTGAATGATGACGACCATGTAGCATGAGTAAGAAATAAACACATCTTGTAAGCCACTGAGATGTGGGGACATCAGCTTAAGATGACTGATAAAAAAACTGACACTAGGGGAGGGGTACTGCCAAACCTTAAAGTATGGGCACTGACTTTAAGGCCAGAGGTAGGTGATGAGTAAACCACCACTGGAGGCTGGAAAGATGGTGACCTCATCTATGCAACCATGAGACGGTTGGTGAAATCGCTTGGTAAGATATAAATATCTTAGTTGGCCTGCAATATCTTGGTAGACTGATAATACGGCAAGTGAGCCCGTGCTTAGATGCAGAGTGTGCCTTTTTAGTATCAGTTGCTTTTGACAAGATTCTGCAAAAGAGAGATAAGGTCAGGGAAGAAACAGACGTGCAGTAGGGCCCAGTAAGCCACTGAGATTTTGAGGTCATATATTACTGGAGCATAAGACAGATTGAACTGACGGACAGCTCCCTCCCCCAATAATCACACCAAAATAGAACTTCTAAATGTGATGCATGCTCTTAAGGAAAAGTACAAGAAACTTTGAACATAGATACCAATGAGACTTGATCCAATGTGGGTCTCCGGAGGAGAGGGTTGATTCAAGAAAGACTGACTCTGGATCCAAACTGCCTCGACTCAAGTCCCTGCCCCCACTACCCTTGAGCTGTGTGACTAGAGACAGTTTACACAGCCATTCATCCCCTCAATTTACTTATCAGTGGAAACAGGCTAAAAATGCTGCCAACCTCCGAGGATGTTGGCAGAATTACATGGAAGGATTTGTGCTCAGTATTAGCTGTCAGGGATGCTACCATAACAGCAGTCACCCCCTTTAGATTCCAAGTTCCCTGAGGGCAGACACCATGTTTGTCTTGCTCACCCTTCTGTCTCTATTAATGAAGCTCCTGTTTGTTACATGATATACACTTAAAACATATTAGTTGAATCAATGTGTTAATAAATTATTCCAGGGGCATATGGAATCCAGAAATTCATGCAGGTGCACTCCCTGGTGCCTGCCTCATATCCTTTACTCCAAAACTCCTCTAAGCTGCTCTCTGGCCAGTTTTGGGCCTTGGACATCACTCTCCATATAGCCCAGAGGATTAATGACTTGGATAGAATGGGGTCTCTCCCTAGGACATAGTCTATGCCATGTCTAGACCTTACCTGGTTCTCCTGAGAAATGAGGAGGCTCAATGCCTTTTTGGCATACAATAGTTATTTTGCACAGCATTAAGGAGAGCTTAGAATATTCCCAGTGAGAGTGGTGGAATGTGTGTGTGTGTGTATGTATGTATGTATGTGTGTATCTCTGTGTGTGTGTGCGTGCACATGCGCGAGTATGCACAGATGACATATAGTCAATGTGGGATCTGGACTCAATAGCAATCTTGGTGATCAGAAGAATGTAGGAAAGAACATAGCAATAAAATATGCAAGTTAAGATCCAGTAGGGAGATGTTAACCCAGAAAAAAAATGGCGTTCATGTGGATAAAATAATGGTGGCTGATTTTAATCTGCAGATATAAATCTGTCTATTTCACTTGATCCAACACCATCTCCATCTCCATTTTCCTTGTCCCTGGGGAAAATATGACCTGCTTTCCTCCAGCTCATGTCTTTATTGGATGTTACAGACCTCAGATAGCAATGCCAGATGGATTGTGCTATGACAGAGAAAGTATTACAAAACTAAGGCCATTCACATTGGGGATCCCTTTTCTTGCCATATCACAAGATGGGCACTCAATATTTCTGAATGAGTGAACAAATGAATAAAATAATACAAAGTGAACATGATGAGGCATTGTGATGTGTTATACAAATGGCCACAGATTTTTCCCATCCTTGCATACAAACTACTTTGCAATGTGACTGCGCAGCTCTTCCCTTCACTTCATTTCTCCCTTTATTGAGTCTGGGCTGTGCTGTGTCTTACTTTGGGCCAATGAAATGTGCATCACCGATGTAATACAACCATAGACCTGATGAGCAATCATGCATGGTGAGGCTTGAGAACTCAAGCCTTCTCTTGCTGCCCTGTGCCTGCCACCATGTATAGAAGCCTGGCCTAGTCTGTGAGATAACACACACATGGCCCAGAAGCCCCTCACTCCAGCTGACTGTCAGCCGGTCTCCAGAAACAGAGTCAACGAGCTGACCAGCAGTTGACCACAGATGCCTGAGTCAACTCAGCTGAGACCAGCAGGAGATAGGGCCAGTCTGGCCTAGCCCAAATTGCCTGCTCTCAGAAAAAAAATAGATGTGTCTCAATCTACTAAATTTTGGGGTAGTTTGTTATATGGTAAAGTGTTCTGATACAGGTACCTCATTTTTACAGGTGTTTGTAAAGTATATGGCATACAAGGTAGGTGTTCAGCAAATTGCATTCCTTTTTATCCCCTCCTGATGGACAAAAATTATTATAATGATAATATTTCCAATTTAATGAGTTCACACTATATGTCAGGAATGCTAAATGCTTTATACGTACTTATTTAAATCTTCAAAATAACCCTGGGGAAGAGATGAGGGCATGTCCACTTTTAGATGAGAAAAAAGAATGAAACAGAGGTAAATTATTGGATAGCAACAATTTGCTATCAAACAGGAAAACTGGCAGAGCTGGGATCCGAATTCAAGTCATCTGGCCCTAAAGCCCACCTCAACCACCACAATGCCCAGCTTCTTCAAGAGGAAAGAAGGAAAGGTTCTGATGCTACCCCTTTCCACATGTGGCCCCCACTTTTGAACTGTTCTCTGCTTTTGCTGGTGCACATCCCACTCTTTCTTCCTTTAAGGTCCTGAAGCAGTTCTTTAGAAAGGCATCCTTGACCTCCCAAGGTCACTACTACCCAGCCCTCTTTTCTTCATGGCAGCTGGGATGCTGATCACTTCCTTTGACACAGTGGAAACTCCATATAGCCCTGATGGTCCTGGACAGAATGTAGCATGAAATACAGGAGCAATGTGATGGGAACAAAATTCAGTTGCCATGAGCACAGACAGAGTTTTGGAAGCGGGCGCTTTGTCCTGAGCACAAAAGCTGGGGGCCAAGGGTGACAACAGTGGCTGCATTACAAGGAGATGTGGTTTCTCTCAATCTGATTCTGATACCCACTTTCTCTAATACTTCCAGTTCATATGGAACTTCTTTGTGGCTTTACTTTAGCCACAAGAGTTACCTTAGAGGAAACTCCAGTGGAAGATGGATCATGAAGACTCCCTGGCAGAAAAATCTTCAATGATTCTATCTCCATATACCACTCTACTCACCATTTCCTGGCCTGGCAGGAAGAACCTCATCATGTAGTTCGATGGTGGAAATCACATAGCACAGATTTCCTGGATGACACCAGTCTCAGATATTCATTTCATTGTCTATTTTCATGAAGATATGTTACTTTCAATAAAGGCAATTCACTAAATGTGTCCCTACATGAGTTTTAATTTTTGTTGTCTTTGTGGGGGTTTCTTATCCTCACTCCACCCCTGATATGCTCTGTGCTTCTTCCCCAGTTGACCTTCCCTTCCTTGCCCTCCCTCCTAATCCTTTTCTTGAGCCTTCTGAAGCCTCTTATCAAACCCACAGTATCATTCCAGGATGGCCCTTTCCAACAAAACAAACCTTTCCTTTCCCACTAAACAAGGCTCTTCCTGGAGGATGCTATTATTCGTGTGTTTTTGAATGTGCTGAGTCTCTAATCAGGACTCAAGGTGGAGCTGACATTCTCCTCTCCCTTGGTGCCTCTTCTACACGTACACTCTTCCATCCTAGTATAAAAAACACCTCCTCCGTAAGAATCAGACATCACACACCATTGCCCTCTGTCCATGTTGTTCTTCTCACTTAAGTGCCAGGCAGTCAGCTATGTCCATCAGAGTCTTTGGCACCAGGCTCACAGCTTCCTCTACATCACACTGGGCAGCATTCACATTGCACTGTGGCCTCAATTCTGGGGTGGTGTGCTGTGTTCCACTTTAGCCCACACACACCTAGACCCCAGCTCTTAGTGCCCCAAACTACTTTACCTGTGAAGTCTAATCCTCCATTGCCCTACTTCTGCCCAATCACCTTGCTGTGATTTGACTGTGCCCCACAAAGTTCACATGTTGAAAACTTGATCCTCAATGTGGTGGTGTTGGGAGGTGGGGCCTAATGGAAGGTGTTTGGGTCATTGGGGCACTGCCTTTATGAATAGATTAATGTCATTATCGAGGGAGTGGGTTCCTTATAAAAGGACAAGTTTAGTCCCCTTTTGAGCCCTTCTTTCCACTCTTCCACCATGGGATGACACAGCAAGAAGGCCCTCACCAGATGCTGGCCCCTTGATATTGGCCTTCTCAGCTTCCATAGCTATGAGCTGATACATTTCTGTTCATTATTAATTTCTTAGCCTCAGGTGATAGCAACACAAAATGACACACCTATTAATCTTGATTACCCACTCTCTTACTTCCCAATGCCTGCTCATCAACCTAATTGAGGCCTTTGAAATAATAATTTTCTTTCTTTCCTTCTATACTTACCACTCTTTCCTGACCTCTCCCTAGAAAGGCTGCACCCAATTTTCAATAATGACACTCTTGCTAGCAGTTTCAGTTTTTAAATTCCTTACTTTTTCTGCCTTTTACACCATGTAAACTCCACCTCTATAGCCTCGTTCACCTTCTCCACACCTGTTCCCTGGATGCTAGCACTACCAGAGAAAATTCACGGAACTGAGTAAATTAAATCCACCACAAACTCATGATCTTTAACCTCAACCAGGTACTTCAACACAACCTAGTATTACTTCTTTGGGTACCTGCTTAGCAGCTGAGCCACTTTCACTCTGCAGGGTTTCTAAACCTTCTCCATTCTCTCACATACCCAGATCCCCTTATGCTTCAGTTGCAAGACAGCCTGCAAACTTGTTCCTCCTGGACCTCAGCAGAAGTTCATTTCCTGTCGTCCAGGACCACCCCACCTCTTCTCGCCCTGTCCCCACCCCCAGGGATATTGCTTTGTTAATTGTCCCCCTAAATATATCAGATCTCTCTCTCTACTTGTTTCTTCCCTTCAGTTGCAAAATATGTTCCCTTATTGCTTTCTTTAAAAAGCAAATCCAAATGCACACCTCCTTTCAACCCCACATCCCTTCTGATGGCCAGGACCCCCATCCCTTCACAGCAAATTCTAAGCAAAAGAAGTCTATACTCGCTGGCTCCACTTCCTCATTTGCTTCCTCAGATAGAAGTTTTCTCACTGCCATGTCCTCCCAGACATTCCACAACCAAGGCACGCATTATGAGGGATGAAATGCTCTCTTGGATTCAACTGTCCTCAGGTCCCAAGGATAGGGTGAACCTTGCCACCCTAGAAGACCCCAGAGGGGGCAAGAAGATGAACACTGGCTCATTCCATTTTGTAATCACCACTTAAAAAGCTTTAATTTTCCATTAATCTAGTTATTCCTTTGTTCAACATGTATTTGTTAAACACCTGGAATGCCCCAGGAAAATATGATTAGGTGACTTCTGAACAACCCAGTGTATTCCAAGGATGCTAAAAATGCTGCTTGGTGGCAGAAGAGACACTGATAGAAGGAGATGCAAATCTATTCTGTAGCCCAGTTGTACAAGAAGCAAGACCAGCAAGTCCTTTTTCCTGCAGAAAAAAAAATGTTATAAAATTTCTCTTTTAAAATGTGTCCTTCACCCAAGCCAACCTCCACTCCCACACGTGTGTCTGCATTTAATAGTGCATTTTTAAGCAAGAAAAAAAAAACAACTAAAGCTGTTCTGGTGATTGATTTAGAGGACCCAACTCTGCTTAAATTCCCAGTATATTAAGACAGTGCTAACCTCAAGGACTCCACCAAAGCTCTACCCTGGCAGGGCTAATGCAGAGCAACAAACCGATTTCAGAAAAAGCATCTGGGACAAAGGCAATGTGGTGACAATTGGGTTACTTGGGAAAATCAAATATAAGAATCCATTTATGCCTGTGATATATTCTGAACACATCTCCTTAGGAACTGTCTTGAAATAGACAAGCATATCCTTAAGCTGCCCTGATATAAACATTATTCAGATACCCACACTCAATGCCACCAGCCATTCCCAAATCCCAGAGCTTCTTTATTTACTCTCCTTTCTCAGATTCTCAGCCAGGGGTGGGTACCACTTCCTTCAGGGGCCTTTTGGAGGTGTATGGGGATGTTTTAGTCTCATATGGACACTGCTGGTGTCAGGGTCCAAGAATGGTAAGCATCCTACATTGAATAGGACAGTCCCACGCAGTAAAGAACTGCCTCACCCAAAAAGTTGGTGACACCCTACTAAGAAATGGGACAAAAGAGCAGCAACTCAAGTACCCAACTTCTTGAAGGCCTACACTTGGTGCAAGGGACGTCACAGGAAAGCCTCCCCACTTCCTGCTTCAAATGAAAGAGGAAGTGCCTTCAGGGAGGGCATGGTACCCAAGCCATTAGGGTGATGGAACTCTTGCAACTTATACTCTGTCACTGGCTTGCTGTTCATATCCTGGACCCTCCTGGGTGTGGTTCTGCAAGACCGTCTTGAATGGGGGAATGAATTATAGAAAGCTGAAAGGGGAAGTGTTAGTGAAAGCAGCCCTGCCAATCCTTGGGGTCTGAGGAGTTTACATGTTTCCTGCCTGGGGGTTGAGTCAAATGGAAAGGCAGGTCAGCATCATGTGCTAGCATGACTTGGTGGCAGGAGAGACACTAACAGAAGGAGGTGTCCCCTGCTCTTTCCCAACCTGTGCCCATAGCAACTGGTCCATCATCAAGAAAGATAACCAGGAGCTGGCTTCTATCCCGGTAGGGGAGAGCACATCTCTCAAGCTCCCATCCCAGGTCTCCATACAAAGATACTGAATGTGATGAACAGATACAGATTCTGCCAGCTCTTATCTTGACTAATAATAACTAATACTAATACTAGAATAACAGCGATTACTTGGTTGATTGAGGGTTTCATGTGTGCCAGCCTTGGTGCCAAGCATCCTATTTTCTGCTGATCCTGAACAATGTAGGGGTTAGGGGTGCTGGCTCCCCATGCCATTGGAAATCCACGTATAACTTTTGACTCCCCCGAAACAACTGCTAACAGCCTACTGTTGACCAGAAGCCTTACTGATAACATAAACAGTTAACACATATTTTGTGTTTTATGTGTATTATATACCAAATTCTTACAATAAAGTAAGCTAAAGAAAAGAAAATAGAAATAAGAAATTTCAAAATGAGAAAATACAGTTACTATTTCCTAAGCGGAAGTGAACCATCATAAAGTTCTTCACTCTCCAAAGAATGGTGGGTGGAGGGCATCTTTGTGTTCAGCAGGCAGAGGAGGAGGAAGAGGAGGGGTTGTCTTGCTGTGGCAGAGGCAGAAGAAAATTTGTATCTAAGTGGATCCATGTAGTTCCAACCCATGTTGTTCGAGGGTCAATTGTATCCCTCCCCTTAATCTTCACAAAGCCTCTACAAGGTAGATGGCTTTAACCCCATTTTACAGATGAAAAAACAGGCTGGAGATTAAGGCTGGGAATTTTCAAGGGCTGTGTGTCTGTGCAGGCTGCTAGGAGAGCTCTGTGTGGAAGACTGGCTAAGCCTTCATTTACATAAAAAAATCAACAACTTTCTTAACATTCATTTAGGAAACAGAGGTGCATTGAGTGGCTTCCCTGTGCCAGGTGGTGCACTAGGAACAAGGGGCCACCTGGAGAATAAAACAAAGGCCTCGCCCTGGAGGAACTCACCATCTAGTGGTGGAGAAAGACCATCAGGTGTAACAATTCACAAATAATCACCAAATCCAAGAGCTGTGAAAAAATCAGACAAGGTACAGAGATCTAAGAATAACAAGTAAGGGCACCTTAGATGGGATAATCAGGAAACACTGCCCTAAAGAAGTAGGCTTTGGGCTGAGGCTTGAGGGATGAGAAAGGGAAGAAGGGAAGTGGGGGGCTTTGGCTCTAATGCTCAGGCCCTGGAATGCTGAGATTAGATATCTCCCAGTGGGGAGATGGGTACCTCAATTCCTCAGAGAAAGTGGAGAACCTTAAAGGCAGGAGGCGTGTGTAGACAGCCCTCACAAGCCAGGAGGGAGCTTATGAGCCTGTAGCCTGCAGCCTGTGACCAAGCCCAGGGTGGATGGGGAAGGGTAGCACTGATTGAGTGATGTTTTCAAATCTCCTCCAACCAAATCTTAGAAACCTGCTGTCAGTACTGTCAGGGAGAAAATTGCAAATTAGATTCAGTTTTCCTTGAGATCCTAAGGAGAAGAGTATGCCTGGGTAGTTGACTAACCAGGAAGTCCATCCCATATTCTCACTGCAACCTTCACTCATTAGCAAGTGTGCACTGCATGTTGCCTGTGTGCCCAGCTGGCATCACACCACCCTGTGATGGCTTATTGTCCTGTCTCTGTCTAGAGAACTTCCTGAGAGCGGGAGCCACGTGTTAACTAAACCAGGGAGACAGTATTGAGTCATGGCTCTGAGCATGGGGTCTGAAGTTAGGCAACCTGGGTTCCAAACCAGGTTCTACCACTCAGTAATTGTGTAACCTTGAGCAAGTTACATACCTGCCTTAGGCCCCAGTTTTCTCACCTGTAAAGACTGGATAATAGCAGTGCCTACTTCAAAGGGCCTTTGAGAGTATTAACCGAGCTTACATTCACAAAGCACCTAGAAACAGTAAGCAACAAATGCAAGCTACCTTTAATAATCATGCATGTTTGTTGAGAGATTACTCCAGTTTGAACAAGAGACCAATATTACTGAGCCCAGTTCTGTGCCTGATTTGGTGCTAGGCACATGCAGGTTTGTTACTTTATTTAACAGCACCCGCCCCCATTTTACTGATCAGGAAGGCTCAAAGAGGTAACGTGACTTGTCAGAGAGCACAGAGCCAAGGCGGGATCTAAAATCAGCTCCTCTGTCACTGGGCTTGGTGACCTGTCCCCAAGGCCAGAGAGGCCTGGGAAGCAAGACTCTCCAAAGAATAGTGGGTGGAGGGCAAGAGACTCAGTCCATCTCTCGTTAGTGAGTCTGAACATGGGCCCACTGTGGAGCTGCTAATGACTGCTTCTTCGCAGTCTGCAGGAGCTTAATAAAAGTCATGCAAAACTCACTGTTTACAACTCTAATTGCGGAGTTTGGACATGAAGTGAAAAACATATCATGTGGAATGAATAACAAATCAAGCAGCTCCTTTTTTTAGCATGGAAGCTGCAGGAGCAGCCCAGAGTTCACCATCACTTGGTGCAGAGAAGGTTAGCACTGCGGCACTAACATCTGTGTGCCTATAACATCCGTGGGCTCCCTCCCTGTCTGCCTGCACCCCCCACACTGAGTTGATGTGTCCAGGCAGGAGACGGCTGGTCTGCCTCTCTTTTGCAACTCCGAAAAGAGAAATGGAAATAAGGTTCTTTCTAAACACACGGTGGGAAGCTGGCTGGGTGCTCACCTCACCCAGAGAATGGGCACCAGCTCTGGGTGGCCTGAGAATCAGGGATAACTGCAGGCAGGTTCCAGTAGGCAGCTGTGAAAGTCCTTTGGGCCATGCCCTGTGGAGGCTGTGGAATCTAAGGAGGCAGTGCTGCTGGAGAAAGCAGGGCTGCTGGATGCTAGCCCTCCTCTTCCCAGCCTTCACCGTGGGAGCAGTTGCTCCTGGCTGTGACACAGTAAAACCTATAATCATGTTCTAGGACTTATGGTCTACACACTCAACTATTGGTGGTGGGACCTAGGGACATCTTTACATGTTTGAGCCAAATGAGGATAAGGTGATTTTAAGATTACATCAACTGACATACTGAAAGTGTCTAGCAGAGATGGACACATACTAATTATGTGTGTGTATGTGTGTGTGTGTGTATGTGTGTGTACATACAGAAGTAAATACATAAACACATATATAAATATTATATATTAAGACAAAAATAATATAACCCACAGTTATATGGTATTTCCTATGAACTAAACTTTAAGTTATAGATACTTGAGGTAAAGAGAAATTATGTATTCTGTCCCAGGTCACAAGCCAACCAGTGGCAGAGCTGAGATTCACAGCCAGGTGAACCTGGCAAGGTCCGTTCACGTCCTTTCAGTGGGGTCATCAGGAAGGAATGAGACTACAGGCTGGATTATTGAAACTCACTCCGTCATCACTTACCCATGAGCAGACAGTCAGAAGAGCACGTTCCTGAGCTCCGGAACACAGGCAAGGATACGTTAGGCATGGGGTCTTCATAGATTCTCAAAGGGCTGCTGGAATGAAGGGAGCCACCCCAGCCCAGGGACACTGGAGTGGGGATAACCGCAGGTTTTCAGCCCAACTCTTAGCCTCCAATGTCCCCTTTCTTCACCCGTGGAGAGTTTGCTCTTGGGTGAGGCATAGTAACACCTACCGTCACCATCACATGCGGGGCACTGGGCCAGGCACCATGGCATACAGGCCATCACATCCCTCACAATACTTCAGTGATGTGCAAGTTACATCCCAGTTTTACAGATTATGAACCTAACCTGAGGTTAGAAAGATCAGATCACTTGCCCCTGTCACACATGTGGTACGGGCAGAACGGGGCCTGGACCCCAACCCTTATCGGACCTCTTGTCTGCACTCTTTCTACCACATTGCACATCCACCAATGCCCTGGGTCCTCTGGAGCAAAGAACACCCCCTCAAACAACCACCCTGCACCGAGAAACGGAACGTGCAGCAAGCAGAAGCTGAGAGCCTCCCAGGGCCAGTCCCCACATCACCCTGTACTGATGTGAACGGTGGTCCCTGGAACCAGGCGAGGTGACAGCTCAGAGGACAATACGTACAGAGACCCAATTAACCCTATCTGGATTAGCCCCTAAATAATGCAGAGCTGGAGGTGACCAGGCAAAGCTGCAGGAGTGTGTGAGGCTCCCCCGAACAGTACCCTGTCAGGGCTCCCAATACCATTCACCAGCAGGCGCCTGAGCAATGGAACCACACGCCACAGAGTCACGGAGGGCACAACTTCATAATGGTAAAGCCAAGAAATAAACTCAGGGCTTTTTCCAAACTGCACAGCCACCCAGTGCCTGGTATTCTTATTTATTTACAGACAAAAATCATAGAAAACTGGAGAAATTTGCCAAAGGCCACAGAGTAGTGGCTAGACACTTAAACTCTTGGCTCACAAAGGAAAACTTTTGCAGTTGTCTCTGAGATGTGACGTGAAAGGTCTGGGGGTGCAAGCACAATCCATGAGAGGTCTTTAATGCCCCTGCAGACACTGGGGCCAATACCACGCAGGGGAGAGGTGATGGCTTCATGGAATTCATCTCCAGCTTAAAATAGAGTACTTCTTTCATCTCAACTCCAATCTTTAAACCTGAGTCAAAGCACTTCCTGAAGCATAAACGTGGCAGCTTTAGTATTTCAAAAACATCAGAAGGAATTAAAGTCGCTTTCATCTTTCTTCTCCTATAACCAAGAATTTACCCTTCCATAGAAAGAGCACTCCCCCGAAACCCCCATATCTTTTACTGTCTAATAAATTTAGGCAGAAAGAACGGAAGAAATCCCCAGACCTGGTTTTATTCCTGCTCTCTCTTTTTGTGGGCTAGTAGGAAGGGAGTGGAACAGTAGGTTGCAAGATTTCATTGTATAAACTGTGATCATCTAAGTTCCTGCCTCCCTCTCCAGACAGGAACTCCTCCAGGGCAGGGACTTGGGCAAAGCTGCCTTTTTGTCTTATAATGCTTGGCATAAAATAATACTCAACACATGTTTATTGGATGAACAAATGAATGAGTGATTGACTGAATAAAGACCTGGTAGGGAGACCCCACTATTGTATGTTTCCCACCAGAAGAAATTTTCCAGGCTGTTACACTAATCAGGGCTAATATTCTCAGTTATTCTGAGGATTGCTTGAAATTTGCTGCTAATTTAAATAAAATGGTTACGTTTACGCATTAACTAATTAGCATGGTTCTCAGCAGCTTCACCTCACTAATTGGATTAGTTACACTCCATTTTCTCCTATCCAAGGCCTTCTCTGAGACCTGGGAATATCACAACGACAACAGAGTGAACTTTTTCAATGGCATTGAAGCACAGTCTCTCAAAAGGTTTAAACACAGATGTGAAACCTGTCCCTTTGTCCGGCCCAAGATGTCTTTGGGTCTCCAATATTTTTGGGCCCCACTGGATCCCACTATAAGTTGCTCCACAAAACTCTTCCTATCGCTTTTTAATCACAGCCATTTTGACTGGTGGGAGATGGTATCTCATGGTGGTTTTGATTTGCATTTCTGTGATGATTAGTAATGATGAGCATTTTTTCATTGTTTGTTGGCTGCTTGTATGTCTTCCTTTGAGGACTATCTGCTCATGTCCTTTGCCCATTCTTAATGGGGTATTTGTTTTTGCTTGTTGATTTAAGTTCCTTATAGATTCTGGATCGCAGAGCTTTATCAGATGCATAGTTTGTGAATATTTGCTCCCATTCTGTATGTTGTCTGTTTACTCTGTTAATAGTTTCTTTTGCTATGCAGAAATTCTTTAGGTTCCACTTGTCAGTTTTGTTTTTTATTGCCAGACCAAGCTTCTTCTTCAAGGAAAATGAAACTTTCCAAAATATGAGGACTTCATAAAAGACAATCTATCATATGTTTGATGAATGAATGAATGAAACAATGAAGGAGAAACTGGAAGTCAAAATACCGGCATCCTTCCTAGTCCCATCTTTGCCAGTAACTTGCAGTGTGACTTCAGGCAAGTCAGTTCACATCCCAGATGCCATTTTCTTCTTATTATTTTTTTTATTTGTCAGAGGTAACATTGATTTAGAAAATATCTAAGTTCTTGTGACAAAGACAAGACCTGGACACACAGAAAAACCACAACTTGCTACCCCTCTGAGTCAGGCAGGACCATGTTACCAGGTCTGGCCAATGAAATGAGAGAGGAAGTGATAGGAGACACTTTTTGGCCTAGAAAGTGAGAGTCAGGTTTCCATTTCCACTTGGAGGTGACCCGGGTTGGATTGTGTCACCCCAAAATTCATATGTGAAAGTCCTAACCCCCAGTACCTCATAATGTAATCTTATTTGGAAATAGAGTCATTGCAGATATAATTACGTTTGCATGAGGTCACACAGAAGTAGAATGGACCCCTTAATCCAACATGAGTAATGTCCTTATAAAAAGGGACAATTTGTACACAGACACACAGACTGATAATGCCATGAGAAGTATGATGTTAAGCTGCTACAAGCCAAGGGACCAGCAGAAGTTAGGAAAGAGCCTGGAGTAAAATCTTTCCTAGGCCTTCAGAGGGAGCTTGCCCTACTGAGACCAATCTCAAACTTCTAAGCTGCAGAATTGTGAGACATGTTCTGTTGTTTAAGCCATGCAGCTTGTAGTACTTTGTTATGGCAGCCCCAGGAAACTTCTGCAGGGGAAAAGGTCACATGGTCAAACTGTGACCCATAAGAGTCACTGAGTCACTAGTGGCCTAGAGTGTCCCTCAACCTTCAACAAACTTTGTGAAAAGAGTAAGAAAAATACCTGAAACCTAGAAATAAGGCAAAAACAAAGAGGGGAGGTGGCCTGTCGTTTTAATATTATCCTAGGACATTAACGGGCACACCCAAGAGTATATAATTTTCCAAGAGAATGTACTCATGTTTGACTTTGCTATTTACCTTTTGATTCTCACTCAGACACTATGAAGTTGTACGCTAACTCCTAGATTTCTGTCTGTGTAGAAAAGATCACATGAAAAGCTATAATTTTATTTCCCCATAGGACATGAACCACTTTTGCGTTTAATCTCTCCATCTTATTTTAACATTTTTCTTTAGAAAATGCCTACAGATACTCAGTTCCTCAAATGCAGTCAGCACCTGCTTAACCATCTTACAAAGTCAGCAAGATGAATGGGGCCAGCCTGCAGTCCTGCCTTCTTGCGCTTCCTACACTTTCACCATTCTTGGCCATTGCTGGCTGAAATCCAAGTCATGAAGCTCAAATGTTGCCCATATGTAATGCTCAAGAGAGAAACAAGTTCAAATCTTGGCTGTGGTGAAGATTTGAAGATTAGAAAATAGAGAATAGTCTGTTTCTAGCACCAGAATGTAGCTTCATAAGGACAGTCACTTTTTTCTGATTCATCCCTGTTTCCCAGGGCCAAGAACGGTATCTGGCACATAAACGCTGTTCATTGAAAAGGAGCAATATGGACACAGACACACACGGAGAATGTTATGTGAAGGGTAGAGTTATGCTGCTATGAGCCATTACCTTGATTTGGACAAGGTAATGAATTAAAAAGTCATAGAATTCCAGGGTGCAAAAGCCCTTAGGAATTCCTTACCTTAAGAGCCTACATGATATAAAAATCCTTCAGAATGTCCCCAGAGCCTGCCAAACATGGCTCAGTGCTGATGACAGACATGTCAAAATAACCTGAGCCAATGATTGGGAAGAGTTTCCTCATGCTCAGCCAAAGCTCTGCGTCCTTATAATTTGGAAGGAGTTTTAACGTCCCCCTTAAATGTTCTCTTTTTAAGCTAAACAATTCCTATTCTATTAATTCAAGGACACAGTCTCGAGTGTCTTTACCAATCTGGTAATAATAACAATAGCCAACATTTAGTAAGCAATGACTGTGTATCAGGTTTTGTTCTCTAAACACTTTATGTGCATTGATTTATTTAACCCTTATAACAACTCTGCAAAGTTGGCACTACTATATTCTCTCTTATGCTGCTACAAGTCAAGGGGCCACCAACCACCAGCCAATTTCATTCCAGGCAACAAAATTGAAGCATGAGGAGACACTCACCTAACAGACTCAGTTAGTAAGTGGCATGGCTGGGATTTAAACCCATATAGTCTGGTTCTTAATCACTGTATATTGCCTCAGAAATTGTCTTTCAGCATTTTCAGGCTTCCTATCAAGTGTGATGTTTAGGGATGAATATGTAAGGTTCCATAGGAGAGGTCAGAAATACCATTACCCTGCGTTGCTTTATATTCCCCAGGCAACAATGTGAAGTGCCACCTCCATCTCCTGCAGTTGTACAGTGCGCAACCTGCACAATGGCATGTGACAGTTCCATCCTCATATGCATGACTTTCCCAAAGCTCTCCTTGTCCTATGTGGCCATGGTAACAAGAAAGATTTTGCTGAGAGCTGCCAGTAGGAGGGGGTGACATCCCTGAAAATGCATGTTGAATGTTTGATTTGGGCCAAGTCTGTAGGATTCAGAGGATCTTTGGGGTCCTCACCTTTCCACAATCTCCTTCTGAGATGTACCCTGACTTCATCCTCAGGTAGCACATCTTAGAGTACCCCTTTTCTTACTCTTCCATGAGCAGTAAACTTCTTGCAGTCTGGAAGATGCCTTTGAGAAGTCTTGCCAGACAGCATCCCCTTACCCTTCACTCATCCCCTACCCCTGCATTTATCATTGGTGGATGTAGCAGCTCAGGTTGGGAATACACAGCCCATCCCCAGGATAACCTTGTCCTTTCCAGCTCTCCCAGCTCAGTGGGCAGGTCACAGCCTCAACAGAGTCCTGCCACAGCAGCATCCCTACCCCTTCCTGGGAAATGTGTATAATCTGAGACTGGTCCCAAACCTCCCTACACAGCACTGACAGTTGTGCATCTGAGCACAGCCTGGCGTGAAAGGTCACCCGGACACCAAGTGCTCCCTGTACAGCCCAGCTGCATGTTCTGTGGCTTTGGGGGATGGGGAAGGGAGACCTAAGTCTTTGAGACTTGCTGCAGCTTCACATCAAGAAGCTTATTTACAAAGGCAGTTCCTAGCATTCCTGGCAAGCACAAATTCACAGTTTCCCAGGCCAACTGAATTTCAAAACAAAGGAATTAGAGATAAGCAGATTGTCAGAGCTGGGAGTGTTGGGCCTAAAGAAACCCAGTCCAGCTTCATCATCTGCAGACAGAAATACAGGCTCAGATGAAACTCATCAATGGTGAGAGTGGTCAAAATAATCCTTACCTTTGGGTGGAGGTATGACCAAGAGGACAAATGAGGAAGCCTTCTGGAATCATAGGTTTGAACTTAATGGTGATTGTACAGTGTATACAAAGTTAAGAATTGTGCACTTAAGATTCGTGTATTTTAGTATAAAATTCTACCTCAATAAAATAGTAAAACAAAATAAAAGCCCAGAGAAGATTAAGGTGATGTTGCAATTGTGTGGCAAGACAAACCCTTGAACTCAAGCATCCCAATGCCCACTTCACTGCCCTTTCCTTAACTCCCTTACATTTTTGGTGCCATAGTAACTCAGTGATGCTCCAGTAGTTTATGGGTGGGTTTTCTGTTTTGTTTTGTTTATTTGAGATGGAGTCTCATACTCTGTCACTCAGGCTGGAGGGCAGT
>NW_012110031.1:201507-204727 GCF_000951045.1 Mandrillus leucophaeus | reverse complement strand
GACCAACTACTTGTGACCTGGCTACCTTGGTCCACATTCAAGGATAACATGAAGACATTCTATGCTGAAAACCCAGGTGCCCAACTTCATTAATAATCAGAGAACTGCAAATTAAAACCACAGAGTGATAGTACTATACCCCCACTGCAATGGCTATAAAAATATGGGTAATACCAAATGTTGGCAAGGATGTAGAGCAACTAGAACTCTAATATAAAGCTGGGAGAAGTAAGAATTGGTACAACAATTTTGGAAAATTGTTTGGCAGTGTATTCGTTGGCTCAGGCTGTCACAAAGTACCACAGACTAGGTGGCATAAATAACAAATTTATTTTCTCACAGTTCTGGAGGCTGGGAAGTCCAAGATCAAGATGCTGGCCAATTTAGTTTCTGCTGAGGAACTACTTTGTGGCTTGCAGACAGCTGCTGTATCACTGTGTCTTTCATGGCAGAGAGAAAAGAAAGCTAGTGATCAAGCTCTTTGATGTCTACTCTTATAAGGACACTAATCCTATCAGATTAGGGCACCACCCTTATGACCTGACTTGACCTTAATTACTTCCTCACTTGAAATACTACCAGGGTCAGGGTTTCAACATATGATTTTCAAGGAGGGGCACAATGCAGTCCATAACAATCTGCCCCTGGCTTCCCCAAATGCATGTTTTTAAGGCGTGCAAAATACATCATTCCATCCCAACAGCCCCAAAGGTCTTAACTCATTCTAGCATCAACTCTAAAGTTCAAAGTCTCAACTAAATATCATCTACATCAGGTAAATGAGACTCCAAGTACAATTCATCCCAAGGAAAAATTTCTCTTCGAATGTGAGCCTGTGGAATTAGATCAGTCATGTGGTTCCAAAACACAACTGTGGGAAAGGCATAGAATAGATATTCTCATTCCAGAAGGAGACATCAGAATGAAGGAAAGAGTGATGAGTCCCAAGCAAGCTCAAAATCTTTGCAAGTCAAATTCCATTAGCTCTTAAGGCTCGAGAATAGCCCTCTTTGGCTCAATGCTCTGCCCTCCAGGCCCACTGGGGTGCCAGCATCACTACCATGGCTGTGTGGGGTGGCCCTGGCCCTTAGGCTAGACAGGGCACCAGCCCTTCTCCTGGCCTTATGTGGGAGTGGCAGTCCTGACAATCCCTAAAAATGCCTTTTGCATCATTCTTCCTTTTCTTGAGGAATAGAGCACACTGACAGCCAAATAGCTCTATGGTCCTTACGGTCCTATGGACTCCAAAGTTGAACAGCATTCTTTCATTCCATCCCACTTTCTCTGTCTCCCCTTTAGTTCAAACTGGCAGTCTCTCTACAGGTGTAATTTCATCTCTATTCCTGACTTCTGTTGAAATGACTGGTAAAGTCCACCTAAGTCAAACTCATGTTCTCTTTATCATGAGCCACACCTTAGCATTCTTTTCAGAAAGAGCTTTCTCAGTTTTTTGCAACATGGATAGCTGATAATTCTTCAAATCTTTAAGTTAAGGTTAAGTGAGGTCACAGGGATACAGCTCTGACCTGACAGGATTAGCATCCTTATGAGAACAGACACCAGAGAGCTCATTGTTGTGTGCTATCTGCCTCTCCCATGTGAGGACACAGCAAGAAGGTGGCCATCTTCAAGACAAGAAGGGAGCCCTCACCAGACACTGAATTGGCCAGCACTCTGATTTTGGGCTTCCCAGCCTCCAGAACTGTGAGAAAATAAGTTTATGTGGTTTAAGGCCTGTGATATTTTGTTTTGGAAACCTGAGCAGACTAATACAGGCAATGTATACTAAAAGTGAACATATGTCAATCCTATGACTCAACAATTCTGCTTCTGGGCATAAATCCAAAAGAAGTGAGCATATATGTATACCAAACGACATGATCAAGGCTGTTCATAGCAGCAGTATTCATGATGCTTCCAAACTGGCTGTAGTTCAAGTGTCCATCAGCAGTTGAATAGATGATGAATTATGGTATACTTATAAAATGGAATACTACATAGTAGTTAAAATGAACAAATTACAACTACATGTACTAGCAGGGATGTATCTCAGAAATGTAATGATGAAAGAGTTCCCTTTTCACCACATCCATGCCAACATCTATTGGTTTTTGACTTTTTAGTTAGGCCATTCTTGCAGGAGTAAGGTGGTATTTCATTGTTGTTTTAATTTGCATTTCCCTGATGATTAGTGATGCAGAGCATTTTTTTCATATGTCTGTTGACTGTTTGTATATTTTCTTTTGAGAATTGTCTATTCATATCCTTTGCCCACTTTTTGATGAGATTATTTTTTGTTGTTGTTGTTGATTTGTTGAGCTTCTTGTAGATTCTGGATATTTATCCTTTGTTGGATGCATAGTTTGTGAATATTTTCTCCCACACTGTGGGTTGTCTGTTTAATGATTATTTCTTCTGGTGTGTGGAACACTTTTACACTGCTGGTGGGAATATAAATTAGTACAACCACTATGGAAAACAGTATGGATATTCCTTCAAGAACTGAAAGTAGAACTACCATTTGATCCAGCAATCCCACTACTGGGTATCTACCCAAAGGAAAAGAAGTCATTATATGAAAAAGATGCATGCACACGCATGTTTATAGCAGCACAATTCACAATTGCAAAACTATGGAACCAACCTAAGTGCCCATCAACCAACGAGTGGATAAAGAAAATGTGGTATATATTCATCATGGAATACTAATCAGCCATAAAAAGAAATAAAATCATGTCTTTTGCAGTAACTTGGATGAAGCTGAAGGCCATTATTCTAAGTGAAATAATCTAGGAATGAAAAACCAAATATCGTATGATTTCGCTTTTATATAAGTGGGAGCTAAGCTATGAGGAGGCAAAGGCATAAGAATGACATAATGGATTTTGGGGATGTGGCGGGGAAGGTTGGGAGGAGGGGTGAGGAATAAAAGAGTACACACTGGGTACAATGTGCACTGCTTGGGTGATGGGTGTACTAAAATTTCAGAAATCACCACTGAAGAACTTATCCAAGTATCCATGTAACCAAAACCACCTGAATCTCAAAAACCATTGAAATAAAAATAAAAATTAAAAAAATATAATTATGAAAGAAGTCAACATAAGAAAATATATACTATATAATCCTACTTATGTAGAATTCAAAATCAGGCAGCAATACTCTTATTTTTGATCTGGGTGTGTTCAGTCTGGAAATTGATTAAGCTGTACACTTATAA
>NW_012110031.1:159187-201457 GCF_000951045.1 Mandrillus leucophaeus | reverse complement strand
TTGGGCTTCCCAGCCTCCAGAACTGTGAGAAAATAAGTTTATGTGGTTTAAGGCCTGTGATATTTTGTTTTGGAAACCTGAGCAGACTAATACAGGCAATGTATACTAAAAGTGAACATATGTCAATCCTATGACTCAACAATTCTGCTTCTGGGCATAAATCCAAAAGAAGTGAGCATATATGTATACCAAACGACATGATCAAGGCTGTTCATAGCAGCAGTATTCATGATGCTTCCAAACTGGCTGTAGTTCAAGTGTCCATCAGCAGTTGAATAGATGATGAATTATGGTATACTTATAAAATGGAATACTACATAGTAGTTAAAATGAACAAATTACAACTACATGTACTAGCAGGGATGTATCTCAGAAATGTAATGATGAAAGAGTTCCCTTTTCACCACATCCATGCCAACATCTATTGGTTTTTGACTTTTTAGTTAGGCCATTCTTGCAGGAGTAAGGTGGTATTTCATTGTTGTTTTAATTTGCATTTCCCTGATGATTAGTGATGCAGAGCATTTTTTTCATATGTCTGTTGACTGTTTGTATATTTTCTTTTGAGAATTGTCTATTCATATCCTTTGCCCACTTTTTGATGAGATTATTTTTTGTTGTTGTTGTTGATTTGTTGAGCTTCTTGTAGATTCTGGATATTTATCCTTTGTTGGATGCATAGTTTGTGAATATTTTCTCCCACACTGTGGGTTGTCTGTTTAATGATTATTTCTTCTGGTGTGTGGAACACTTTTACACTGCTGGTGGGAATATAAATTAGTACAACCACTATGGAAAACAGTATGGATATTCCTTCAAGAACTGAAAGTAGAACTACCATTTGATCCAGCAATCCCACTACTGGGTATCTACCCAAAGGAAAAGAAGTCATTATATGAAAAAGATGCATGCACACGCATGTTTATAGCAGCACAATTCACAATTGCAAAACTATGGAACCAACCTAAGTGCCCATCAACCAACGAGTGGATAAAGAAAATGTGGTATATATTCATCATGGAATACTAATCAGCCATAAAAAGAAATAAAATCATGTCTTTTGCAGTAACTTGGATGAAGCTGAAGGCCATTATTCTAAGTGAAATAATCTAGGAATGAAAAACCAAATATCGTATGATTTCGCTTTTATATAAGTGGGAGCTAAGCTATGAGGAGGCAAAGGCATAAGAATGACATAATGGATTTTGGGGATGTGGCGGGGAAGGTTGGGAGGAGGGGTGAGGAATAAAAGAGTACACACTGGGTACAATGTGCACTGCTTGGGTGATGGGTGTACTAAAATTTCAGAAATCACCACTGAAGAACTTATCCAAGTATCCATGTAACCAAAACCACCTGAATCTCAAAAACCATTGAAATAAAAATAAAAATTAAAAAAATATAATTATGAAAGAAGTCAACATAAGAAAATATATACTATATAATCCTACTTATGTAGAATTCAAAATCAGGCAGCAATACTCTTATTTTTGATCTGGGTGTGTTCAGTCTGGAAATTGATTAAGCTGTACACTTATAATTCATGTATTCCCTGTATATATGTTTTACTTCAATATAATGTTTAAAAAGATAGTCACTCATTAAAAATGTCACACCATTGTAACAATGAAGAATGTGTTGCCATACTGGGTCCTGTGGGCGTAGCCTGATCTGCTGGCCTGCAATTAACCAGCCAGTAATGTCACAGCAACTCAGTCCCCCAAAAGGACAAGATGGTGGCGGTGACAATGGCCAGTCCCTGGGAGGGCTCATCATTCACACACATAGCGACATACATGTCATGATGTCCTTCAGTTGTGTGTTTTGGTAGGCAACAGCTCTTTTAAATACTCTTTTAATTGTAATTGCACACATAGGCATATCTTATATGCTCAAATATCTTTTTAAATCATTGTGTACTTCTGGAGATAAGTACACTCTGGGAATGTTATCAATTCAGAACAGGTCAGCCTATGACATTCTTGGTCAAGGGTTGTCTGCTGTACTTTGTTCAATGAACCATTTCTCTTGCCTGTGTCTTGGCATCCTCTTTGAGTATCTGAAGCTTAGACTATGAATGGAGAATTTGTAAGAATAAATTATTTTCCCGGTAGCTGCCCTCCATTCTCCACCAGGAGAAAGTCAGAAGAAGAGCTGGAAAGAAGGCCCGTGGCTATAAATTTTGGCCCCAGCTATGATCTACTAAAGGGCAGAGCTGAAGACCATGCCATGGCATTCTGAAGGGACTCGGACGTTTCAGGGAGCTTGGGAGAACCTCCCACTCTTGCTGGGGAGCAGCTTGGTTGTCAGAGTCAGAACTGTGATGTACCCATAGTTTCCCCAAAGGAAGCAGGTGTTTCTCTTTAGAAATGTAACCCCTTTCATCCTCCCCATCCTGGAGGATCCTGGAGTCATAGCATCCACTCCCCCACCTTCCTTCCAGGCAAGGCAGATGTGACCCATCCTCTTCAGCTCACGAGGATGTGCCCTAATGAAAAGCCCCAGAGGCCCCTGGTCCCAGAGCTGCCATGACAGAGCCTAGCTCTCCTTCCCCATGCCACGCACTCACATGCACACTCCTGGCACAGGAATCTCTTAGAGGACTCACCTGAGGCGTCATCCCATGGCATATGTACATGATGGGGACATTCTCTGTATCTGGCCCCTGGTCAAGACACAAATCAGTCTTCAGAGAATTCTGCAGCTGAACATCAGAGACCAGATGGCCACACCACAGAGAGAGGAACAGAGAGAGCAAATGCATTAACTCTGGAGAAACAAGCATTCTGCTGGACAGATTTCATTTCCATAATCAGCCCAAGGCCCTTGAACACTATAGAACCAACAAGCACCAGCTTTTGCCTTGCATAAAGGTGCTGAGGGGAGACCAGCCTCCTTTGAAGGAGAAACACTTACATGTCACTAAACAGTGAGCTGGGTTTCTGGGAGTTGAGACAGTCTGGGCAAATATAAGAGATACACATGCATGTGCACACACAAGACAGTGCTTGCTCTTCAGCTCATGCATATCACACACAAGATGGTGCTTGCTCTTCAGCCCCTCCACTTCCTCAGGGGTGGAACAACAGCCTTCAAGTGTCCCTGAGGGAAATCTTTGCTCTTGAATGTTGGGGAAAATGGGCAACATGTTAGCTATTTTCAGGCCTCAGAGGTCCCCTGGGACCAGACGCTGTCTGCCTCCTGCAGACCCAGCAGTGGCTTGGCCAGGCCCCATGGTGGCCCACCTGCTTAGGGTCTTCCATAGTGGGAGGTCAGGTGGTAGAATAAGAGAGGAGGGGGCCAGGGTGGGAGCAGGAGAAGAGAACGGCATCTCTTACCCTCACCTACGGGTGGATGGATCCAGTCTTGGCAATTAACACATGTCTGGGTAAGAGAGCTGACATTCAATGTCACTTTCTTGCTTACACCCACTCTCAGCCCTCGGAAAGGGTAGCCCATTGTCCTCATGGCCCTGCTCACCGGCCACAATTGAGTGGACCATGGTGGGCACCGATCCACACTTCAGAATTAATCACTCTCTTTCTCTCCCTCTCTCCTCCCCATCTCATCACTGTCTTATCTGTCTTAGGAACCTAAACAGGACCCAGAGACTGTAATTGGTGGGTGGTGGCCACTAGAATTGCAAGGCTGTTTAAACTGGGCATGGGGGGGTTCTGTTGGCCATGGCCATGTTCAAGCAGAGAAAGCCAGTTGTGAACAAGGATGTGATGATGCATGAGGCAGACAGAAGGAGAGACAAGAGAGACCATCTTGCCTCTGCGGCAGCTTCAGTGGCTTCCCAGCTGTAGTGTCCGTGTCTAACTGTACTTCAGTTCCTACTCCTGTAAGAGTCTATGGTACCTTCACCCACCTCATCTTAACTTGAGCTGGCTTGACTGGGGTTCTCTCCTTAGCCATCAAAACACTCTGCCCAGAATAGGGGACTGGAGAACAGAATCCAGGGAAGACAAGAACAAGAGGCCACAGGGAGGCCATCTATCTGGGGGGAGGCCAGAGACAGTAGCAGGGCCTTTGTACTCCTAATGGCTTGTGGCAGGAGTGAAATGAAGCCAATGAAGAGGCAGGAGATGGAGCCGACAACCAGAGGCCCATGTGTGCTCCAAGCATACCCTGTTCCTAACAGGGGACAAGGAACAGAGTTGAATTCTTTTCTTTTGAGCTTCCTTTCCTCTACTGGGTGGTAGCACCTTTAATCCCAAACTCGCAGTTCAGAGATTCTGAAGAAATACTGTATGAACGTGTGTCTCAGGCAGAGCCCCCGGTAGCATTTCTGCAGCAAATCCTCCATTATAAACCAATTCCTTGGTTTGCCTTAGTGGGAAGAGCATATGTAAACACACTTTGTTCTCGTCCTACAGCCCACGAAGAGGTGGGTGTCATATCTAAAGCCAAGCACTGTAACCCATTAGGAAAATCTGCTAACTGCTGTTGCAAAGAGGAAGGCCTGGAGAGCCCTGATGTTAGACTTGGCTTTCCCCTGGGTTCTTAATGCCAGTGCTTGGGTGAGAGGGTGGGTGTCTTTTGATAAAGTCCTCCCTGGCTCTGTGTCGTTCCTGCCCACCCCCCACCCCCACTACCCCTTAGGCAGGTAGTCCACTGAAGCAGCTAGAAGCAACAGGCTGGGATGGAAACCTGGCTCCAGTTGTGGGGTCTTGAATAAAGCAATGTAACTCCTTCCTGTTTGTTTTCTCCCCTCTAAAAGAGGAATAATAATAGTGCCTACCTCATAAGGCTGTTATGAGGATTAAGTGAAACAATATCTGCAAGTGCTTAGCGTAGGGCCTGGCAAATAACAAATGTTGCAATAATAATTGTTAGCTGCTATTATTACTGCTATAACCTTCCTCAAAGCCATTCAGGGAAACCAGCTTTTAGGAATGCGTCTATGTGTCAGGTACCATGTGAAGTGCTTTCCACATATGTCTCACCTAATTGTCATAATGACTAGCCAGGATGAAGGAACTGTGGTGTAGGAACAAGCTCCACTCTCCTCCCTGTCTGTAGTGCTATTCAGCCTGTGTGGACACTTCCCCACATCGCCCTTGGTCTTGGCCTCCTCTTTGCCTCTTCCCTTGGCTCTCAGCTTATCTGCCACTCTGGAAGCCTTTCCCAACCCAAGTCTTGTATGAGATCACTGCCCTGTGCTTCACTAGCACCCCATTTCTCTTAGGGTAGCACTTAACCAGTTGCATTCTTGTTCCTTCTTCACTTGTTTGTCTCCCCTGTTAGTCATCAGACTGGGTCTCAGTCTCATTGGATATCATATAGGCCAGGCACAAAGGAGACAGTCAATACTTGTTGAGTGGGTGAGTGAGTGGGTACAAGAAAAACATGAGTAAATGAATGGCATTCCCAAATGAATGGAATCATAGTCGGGCAAGTGATAGAGCTGGTCTGTCAGACTCCAAAACCCAAGCTCTTTCCATAATGCAAATGGCTATAATCCTGAGACTGTAAAATGTGCCCTATGAAATGGCATTACTGTGACCACTAAGGTTTTGCAGCTTGTCAAGTTTACATAGCCATTAAGGGGCAAAGCTAACATTCAGAAGCCAGGCATGTCTGTTTCCAGATGCCCCTCCATCTCTACTCTCAGCACCAGAGCTGTGATTAATCCAATGCTCTCCCATCTCTTGGACATGGAGCTCAATGATCCAGGGGAAACTTATGTCCACACGATGGGGCCCACAGGTCCTTAGGCCTGCAGGAGTTATTAATGGGGCCCATTAGTGGATTAATGGGCTGGGCTATAGACTTGATACTGGCTCGACTCAGAGTCCCAGAAGTCATTTGTCCTGAACAATGTCATTTGGTCATGAGTTGGAATAGAAAAAGGAAAAAGAAATTATGCCCCTGAAAAGGTATCTGGTCTCTTCATTTTAGGATAAAAATAATTACCAGGAAGAATGAGTCAGACCCAGCAAATACTCTTGCTATTGTGGCTGCATCCCACTTTGCCCATCTTCAGCCAGGTTGCCCCCATTAAGTGTTTATTGTGCTCTTTGACAAGCAGGCATGTCTCTGCTCATGTAGGGGCTCGGCCCGTGGAGGAGGCAGGAGGGAGGGGAGGCTGGCTGGGCCCTGAGCAGTGGCGGGCTGATGAATGTGCAGGGGGTCAGAGTCCTCTGCCAGCCGCAGGGATGGCTAACACAGCTCAGCCCTTTGGGATGACAAGCGAATGGTTTTCAGTGTGACAGTAAAAATAGGCCCAGCTCTGAACTCAGACAGATCTAGATCACAACCCCATATTTTCCACTTACTATTTGACAAACCAAATGTTTCTGGGGGTGGCATGGAGGGGCTATATGGTAAACCTTTGCACATGTGTATAAGATGAGATGTTTTTGCTTGGAGGATGAGAATGCCTTTGGCCAGGACCCAAAATTGCAGTAGGCACATGTACACACCTCTACTGTTACTGCTTCCCCTGCCTCTCTGGGGGAGTTTGGCTAATCCTGCTTAGCCACAGCTGACAGCCTGCTGAGAACATGAATCCAGAAGCTTGCCCTGGCTCACGGAGGCTTGGGGCCAATAGTTTCTCTGGAGCCACAGCAGCATAACTCTTCTTTTAGGATTGGGTTCCACCATGGCCAAGCAGCCCACATAGCTTGCTATGGGTAGAGTGTGGGGCATCAAAGGCAGCTGTCTTCAGGATGGTTCTGGGGAGGTGAATGGGACAGACAGGCACCTTACAGTGCAATGTGTTTCCATGGTGACAACAGGATCTGGAGACTCAGGTACTACCTAAGCAGCACTAGCTGAGGTGTTTGCTGAGATGTGAATTGCACCAGACTGAGAAGTGGAGAGATGAGAGGTCACTGCATGGTTCTCTTGGGATATGTCAACCATGCCATGGGGACACTCATGGGAGGATAAGACTGTCTCCTACAAGCTGGTATTCTGGATAACAGAGACCCTGGGGCTAGAGGGGGTGGGTCTAGGATACCAGTTCTGTCTGCTTTGGAATCCTAGGATGTATATAAGAGTTTGGGGGTACATAGGGAGCACTGAGCCCAATCTCTCAGCAGATTCTTCCCACTCATAGGCAATTGTCCTGTTCATCTGGGGCAGGCTTTGAACTCAGCTCTAACGACAGCTCATCAAAAGAAGAGACCTCAGTTCTTCCTTCAAGTTTTCATCTTGAGATATCAAAAAAGGTCTGAGGGGACACTCTCCAAAGGAAGGAATCAGAGTGATACCAGAAGCTGGTTTTTTAGACTTGGTTTCACTGCTGATTATGTGAGCTTGTGAAAATCACTCTTTGACTCTGTTTCCCCATCTGTGACATGGAGATAATATAATTAATCCTACAGAGTAGTCTTGGGGGCTTGTCATGGCAAAAGTTTATGTGTTCAGACTGTAAGTCAGCAAAAGCCAGGCGAGATAGCCAAAAATCAATCAAAATACCATTTAAAATACCTTATGGCATTTGACCTGTATGGTCCAAGGAATATTGAGAAAATGGGAGAGTTTATCATATTCGAAGTATTTTAATTTTAGACAGAAAATACATTTTCATCTAAGGTCACATATCTACAAATATTAGATTTTCTTTTACTCTACGGGGATAGTACTGAATTACCCCCGTTTAACAGAGGAAGAAACTGAGGCCCATGACATTAAGACACTTACCTGGGAAGCAGCCTGGTTAAGATCTGAACCAGGTCTGTCTGACTCCAAACCTATGCTCTGCCCCCTCCACCTTGTTCCCTCTCATCAGGGAGAACTGCTCTGTGCCCATCAACAAGCAGTACTAAAAATACAGCAAATATAATCAACTCAAGATGGCTCTGTTTCTAGAACTCTTCTCAGGGAGGCTCTGCATGTGAATGGAAGGCATCAGCCCCTTGGTAGGGGAGGCACACAGGGTGACTCATAGACCCTCAGGCACCCCAGCTGGGAAAACAGCAGGTGTTTGTTACCTTACCTTTCAATCTTAAGCTAACTGCTTTATTGTGTGTTTTATTAAGTGGAATATGCAGGTGTGGGGCCAGAGCTGAATTGCTTAGGACTATAAAGGAGAGACAAGTACCTCTCTCAAGGGACTGGAGGGGTTTGGGCTGTAAAAGTCAAGGCTTGCAGGTGCAGAACCCGCACCCGCTCCCCAGGCCTACTGCAGTTCTTCACGGGAGCAGCTGAGAGGCGCTTTCCCTCCTCTCCCTTTCTTCACTATGCTTCTTTCTGTGTGTCTGAATGAAACCCGGAGGAGGCCAGCTCCTTACCACTCCGTAGGCAATGATGTCTGAGTACATCCTCATCTCTGGGTACACGCTGACCAGGTACCACCGGAAGGTCTTGCACTGCAGCTGTTTCCTCAGAGCCTTCCTTGCAGTGATGTCCCCGATGTCAATTCCTGAGTCCTGCACAGGGACGTGGAAGCAGAGATGAAGCCACTCCCAGGTTGCAGCTTCTCCCCAAACTCTACTTTGGCATGACCTTGTGCCGCCAATCAAGACTCCTAGAGACTAGTGAAGGGACCATGTGGCACGTTAACTCTTGCATTTTCCCACGGGCACCTTGACCCCATAACCATCCTCATTTAGACTACGAAACATGAGGTCGGCATTGCCGGGCACTGTCATCAAAGGCCATTGAAAATAAAGATGCCAAATCCTTAAAGAAAAAAAAAAAGCTACAGTCTGGATGTAGATGAAAGAAATGGGAAGAATCCCTCTGAATAAAGCTTTTCCCTACCTCAAGAGGCAAAGTGAGAGATTCTGAGCTTTAAGGTGAGAGAGAGAGGGGAAGGAAAAAGCTTTGAGATGAAATGATGCTAATTCTAATACTATTCCTAAGAATCATAACAGCTAAGGCTTAAACATTTCCAGAGTGCTAGGCTGTATTCTGAATGAGATATGCAGTATATATTTATATTTATTTACTTTTATTTATATGTATGTATGTTGTCCCATTCACACCTATAAAACAGCACCACGTAATCCTCCTTTATGGATGATGAGTTGAGACAAAGAGAGGTTCAGTAACCTCCTGGGTAACTTGCCCAAGGCCCCACAACTAATAAATGGTGGAGCTGAGATTTGAACCCAATTAACCTGGGTCTAGAGTTTCTGCTTTTAATGTTACTCTGTGTGTTTGGAAGATGCCATTCTTCTGCGTCCTCAGACGAAGTCCTTGCAGGAGAAGCAGACTCCTACAGCCTGGGAGTCTTGGCATCTAGAGTACTTGTTTCCCTCCTTTCTCAGGAGCATCAGTGAGGTGGCCCCTGAGCCAGCATGGTGCAGCAGCCAGGGAGCAGAAGTGAGACGTGAATGCGTCCAGGAGTGAGAAGGCTAGAGAAGCCCCCCTCCCCACATTGCTTGTAGAGCAGACTTGGGCAGCACTAAGAATTCCTGGGCCTGCATACCAGCTGTTGAATGGGGCACAGAATTGGCTGAGAAAAAGCTGATGCAAAAGCAGAGGCTGCAGAAGGGTCCATCCTCTGGGGATCTGATGAAGACCCAGTGCGTCTCAGAGGATGACACCATGGCAGGGATGAAGGCCAGCATGCAGATGGGCATGTGGTATCCCATAAGATGCCAACCCAGAGTGGAGGGCAGACGAAGAAGTGAGCTCTCTCTCACCGACACTGTGGTCCACACGCTCTCTGTGTAAATCCCTGGTTCAAACATCAACCCCAGGGATCAAGTTACTGAGGTCAGGCAGATTTTGTCTAAAATATCTGAGAAAGATCACAAAAATGGCTGCATTTATCTGGACACGAACAAGGCAAATTTTTGACATCAGACAATGTAGGCTTGAGTGAAAATACAATTTAGATATAAAAGAGATAGATTCCTTTTTGCTCACAAGAGTTCAGGCAATATAAAAATTTGAACCTGCTACAGCCTGAAGGTTAAAGTTCTAGAATGACAAGGAGCTATTTTGGCTTCCTAGTACTTCTTAATGACCTCATCTGTGACTTGTGTGCGGCACACTCCTGCCCAGAGCCTTCTCTGCAGCTGTTATCCAAGCCTTTCTCTGCTAGACTCTGGCTCCTTAAGGTCAGGAAACTTCCATCAGACTTACCTCTGTGCCCCCAGTCCTAGCACTGAGCATGAGCTACATTGCTGGGTGGAGAAAATATTTATGAAGTGGTGAACACAGGAACTGGCAATAGATGTAATCTACTTTCCACTCCGACTCCAAAGCATTCATTAAGTATCAACCATTTACACTCCACGGTACTCTATCTTTATATCAGAAAACTGTCCCAGGACCCATCCATTCCTTCTCCGTTTGTGTTATAATTGCCTTTATGTGACTAAATTTAACACTGTGTCTGTTTTATAGGGAGCCACTAGAAGAACCTGTCTCACAAAGGCCTCTGTGTTTTCCTAAACTTCTGGGTTCCCACAGGAAAAGTATCTTTCTGCACTTAGGAACAGGGCAAAGTTTGCCTCCCTCCACATGATCGAGTAAAAGATGAGAGAGACACAATCCACCAGGTGGCCATCTCCTGCGACGAAGCTCAAGCACTAGCCCTTTGTTCAGCTTATCTTTCTGAGTATGAAGTCCCCTTCCCGTTCCTGTGTATTAATTGACTTTTGCCTTTCCGTTTTAATAGTTCAGCATATCTGCACTGTGTGTTTACTGTAAATTTCATCAAACCCATCTTCAAAGCAGGAGGCATACACTGAGAAGAAAGTAAACCTCTGAGAAGGTCACCTTGGCCCTTATTAGAAAACAATAAATGCATCCTCCTCTTTTGCCAAATACTTGGTGTAGTGAGTTGAACTGTGGCCTTCTCTAAAATTCATGTCTACCCGGAACCTCTGAATGGGACTTTATTTGGAACAAGGGTCTTTGCAGATATAATTAATTCAGGATCTCAAAATGAAATCATCCTGCATTTAGGGCTTGCCGAAATTATGACTGTATGTGACTATATATGACTGAAATGACTGATGTCTTTATAAGAGGAAAAAAGAGTGGCCTGGACACACATAGAGACAAAGAGGAGAAGGCCATGTGAAGACAGAGGCTGAGACTAAGGTGATACATCCACAACCAGGGACCCCTCAGGGCCACCAGAAGCTGGCCAAGGCAAGGAAGGACGCTCCCCGCTCGAGACGCTGGAGGGAGCACAGCTCTGCTGGCACCTGGATGTTAGAGAATAAATTTCTGTTGTTTGAAGCCATCAAGTTCATGGTAACTTGTTACCATAGCCCTAGGAAACAAATATATTAACTTAGCCACATAAAAGTGTCCAGTATTGCAGCCACATAGTCACAAAATTCCTTATAGCCAGACTTAAAGGAGGGCTATCACTGAAGCACATGACAAGCCATCCCTGGCACTCAGCCTGTCTTTGGGCAAGAGAAGCAGTCTAGAGCTCCTGAACCTGGCCTAAGAAAATATTGATGTTTTGCTGCAGACTTTCTGTTTATTGATAAATAAACTGATTTTCAGTTAAAGTAGCAGGTTGCAAGAGGGGAAGGCTCTTCAGCCTTTCAAAAGCTGGGGACTGGACGTGCTAAGGGAGCAGGTGAGAGGGCCAGTTCTGCTAAGCGCACAACTCTGAGGAGGCCTCAGCTTAGAAGACAACAAGCAGAGGGTATCTGCCCAGCATGAGCATTTTACAACTGTGGAAGGAAAGTATAGGGCATAAACAATCACAGCACCAACAAGAGTTAACACTTAACTAGCGCTTTCTGTGTGCCAAGCACTGATCAAAGTCTTTACGTGTATTAACTTATTTAATTCTCAAGGCAGCCACCTGGGCAGGGTTGACGGGCTCCAGCTCCATATTTGCAGCTGAGATGCTGTAGACGAAAGGTTAAGTAAATTGGGAACAGATGTGCTTGCAGCTGAGGAAAAGGGATTGGGGCATAGCTATCTCAGGGGCAGCTGGTACACCTCCTAGGGAAACTGTGTGAAGCATATAGCATCCATGCATCCTCCTTCTTCTTTTCCAACTGACCTTTACCAAGCACCTGTTTATTATGTGTCAGACACTATCCTAAACACTCTGTATACAAATAAGAATAAGTCACACTCTCGGCCTGAAAGGTGAGTCTGGGAGTTTCAGACAAGTAAACATACTCTTTGTGAACAAGTGTGAGGCATGGAAAGGAAGAGAAAGTGAAAGAGAGAATAGAAGAGGGGCCTCATTCTTCTTACATTGTGTGGAGGCCAGGATTGGGGGCAAAGGAGGTAAGCAGTCAAAGAAGGCTTCCTGGAGTAAGCAACACTTGAGGTGGGTTTGGAAAACTGTGAAGGACGAGCTAAATAGGTGTAACCCAAACCTGGCCACCCTAACCTCTCATCTGGAGGGCTTTTTAGAGATTCTGGCACCTACCGCTCAAAATCCTCTCTGAGGATAAGACCCAGATGAGTATTTTTTAAAAAGCTCTCCAAGTGATTCTGATGCAGTTGGTCTGAAGGTCTGCTTTTAGGAGTCACTAACCAAGGAAGAAAGGGATTACACACACTGCCAGCAGACTCACTCATTAATAAGCGTTAGCAAGGCGTCACCAAGCTCTTACCATGCGCCCTGCCTTGTGCTAGATATAATAACACAAAAATGTAAAGCAGTCTGTCCTCAGAGGGTCCATGGTGTATTGTGGTGGTTCTCAGTGGTTCTGAAGAACTTTCTCAACAAACAGATTCCAGGGGCCCCTTCCAAACCAATTAAGTGGTCATCT
This sequence comes from Mandrillus leucophaeus, assembly GCF_000951045.1. NCBI lineage: Eukaryota > Metazoa > Chordata > Mammalia > Primates > Cercopithecidae > Mandrillus > Mandrillus leucophaeus. The sequence continues at coordinate 188,792 of NW_012110031.1, read as the reverse complement.
GTGGGGGTGGAGCCCAAGTGATTTTGAAGTTCAGCCAGATTTGAAAACCACTGTTCTAATGAGAGGGAGACTTTTAGATAACAGAACACTCTTTCACAGGCTGGTCATGCAATGACAGAGATATATATAGGAGGGGGAGCTCTTTCCCCAGTTGGAGCTGGCTTTCTAGAGGGGGGATCCCTGGAGCTAGTCTCAAAGGATGGGGAAGATTTAGTACGGGTGGTCATACGGGAAGAGGTAGAGGGTAGGGAATTCCAAGCAGGATGAGCAAGCACTGAGTCGTGAGAAACAGCATGGCATGGACGGTGTGTAATGGGCAGTTCCCATAGTCAACACAGTGTATGCAGACTTCAAAACAGGGAGTGGTGGGCAGCGGGGTTAAAATACAGGCAGAGGAGAAAGCATGGGAACCTGTGATGCCATGCCAAACACTGGGCTTTGTGTTTGATTTTGTGCATAGAAGGAGTCATTTAAAGATTTTTTTTTTTTTTTTTTTTTGAGACAGAGTCTTGCTCTGTCACCCAGGCTGGAGTGCAGTGGCACAACCACGGCTCACTGGAACCTCTGCCTCCCAGGTTAAAACGATTCTCCTGCCTCAGTCTCCTGAGTAGCTGGGATTACAGGCACGTGCCACCAAGCCTGGCTAATTTTTGTATTTTTAGTAGAGATGGGGTTTCACCATGTTGGCCAGGCTGTTCTTGAACTCCTAACCCCAAGTGATCCACCTGCCAAAGTGCTAGCATTACAGGTGTGAGCCACTGCGCCTAGCCTCATTTAAAGATTTTAAGCAGGGCAATGGCATGGTCGTTGTGAGTGTTTTATAGATAACTTTGGGTATTGTAGAGGATAGATTTGAAGGAGATAAAGACTCAAGCCAGGAAAACCAGCTGAAGCTTGTAGCAGAGAAAAAAACAGGGCCTGAATGCAGATATGAGAGGAGGTTGGGGTGGGAAGGAGGGCTTGTGATTGACTGGGACAGAGCATTGAGAGAGAGGAAGATTGAAGGATGATGTCAGTTTCAAACTCATGTGTCTGAAAGATGGTGGCACCATGAACTGTGACAGAATGAGAACAGGAGCAGATCTGGAGGAAGAAGGTGGGTTTGGCTGGTCAGATTCAGTCTGAGTGCCTATGGGAATGGCCAAGAGGAGATGTCCAGCTGGCAGTTGGAGATGTGAGTCTGAAAGTGAAGGCAGAAGTCAGGGGTAGAGATATTAATTAGGGAGGCAGCATATGGGTGGGAGTCCAATGCAAGAGTAGATGAGATTACCCACGGAGATGGGAAATAATGAGAGCAGTCTGCCAAGGATGGATACCCCAGGAGCATGTAAGCACCCAGTGAACGTAAGAGGAGTCCTTGAAGAGTTAGGAATAACTGGAGAGAGATGAGATTCCAGGGTGTGGAATCATGGACCCACGGAACTACAGAGATTCAAGGAAAAGGTGAAATCCTATAGGTTAAAGACCTTAAAATGTCCCTTAAATTAGGCAGTTGGGAGACCCATGTTCACCTTGACAAAGCAGTCTTGATGAAGTATCAGGATACAGCTTGGGAGAAGGATTGGGAGATGAAGAAGTATTGACCCTGTACAAGCTTGATAAGAGGAAGGAGAGGACATTTGGACACAGGGAACAGGAAAGGAAAGAGAATTATTTTAGGAAACACACTGATCCTTTCCTTCTTCACCTAAGGCTTTATCCTGGGCAATTCCACCTCTCACGTGTCTTGTGTTCACTTCCCCCTACCCATTTGATTTGAACTACCCACCTTGAGGAGTCACAGACAGACACTGAATTTCATCACTTTTCAGTTATTTTCATTCACTCAGTTCTGTACCATTCACTGGGTTGCTGGGCATTTCAACACCTGTCAGCTGCAAGGGGGAGAGGGCTAGAAGGTTTGCAGCTCTGGGGTGCAGAAAGAAGGCAGTAAGAGTATGCTAACTCACCAGTCTAAGCAGAGCCTGGGGACCTGCAATGTCTCACTGGTGAGCTCCTGGGGAGTTTCCAAGTGTTCTTAATATTTTGCCATCACAGACCACCTACCACAGGGCTTGACACCCCATGCAGAATACTGTGATTCAATCCTGACGATGAGTCCAGAAGGTACTGCAATTCCCCGGAAACACTCTTACTGTCAGGAACGCAATCCCAGGCTGGTACATTAGGGTTGGCTGCACTCTGGCTGATATTTCTCCACTCCTCATTCTTGCTCCCAACTGCTGAAACCTCACTGATTGTGGGAGTATGCAACCCAATTCAAGAGGGGATCTCCTGCGGTGGTGGTGCGGCTCGAGGTGGGCTAAAAGCTCCCACCCACGAACCAGTCAACTTTCTCAATCATTTAACCAGGGCAACATTAGCTTGGTGTAGAGTTTAGGTAACAGGGCTTTTATATGGACACTTTGAGTGAAGATCAATCATTTCCCCATTAGAGGCTTCCTAAAGGACTCCAAAGGGGATTGCCATGGCCTTGGGAGGAAAGAATGAGGTCATGTAGTCGATAGCTCTGACAGCTCTGTCTGACACAGAATGCAACACAAGCAATGAACTCCAGGCCGACAGGCTGGTATGTGGATTGGAATCGTGTGGCTGGCATCTGTTGGGTTCTCTCAACTCAGTAGTCCAAGGTCATTTCCACATGTTTCACCTTGACACATGGCAGGGCTAAACAAAACTACCAGAGAAACATTGCTTTTTCTCTGGCATTTCTTAAGTACAGGTGACTAGAGGGATAGAGGACAGTGGCAGGCAATGACAAGGCTCTGTGAAGGTTAAACGCTGTCTAAAAACAGCCCAGAATAACTCCCATCTCCTAGTGAGGGTCCCTGTAGGTGTGCCCCCATCCCCATCCATGTGGCTCAAGAAATCTGAAAGGCATATGGATCTTTATAACTCTGGTCGAAGGTTCAATGGAGAAGTTTGAATCTCATCTATAGGAAGATTAGATGTTTTTTATAAATTTTTGTAGTTACTGGTATATTTGTAATCCAGGACCATGAAACATCTAATGTCAGAGAAGCCGAGGACTTGGGAGCATGAAGGAACTTGAGCTACCTGTCCAACTTTCTCATTTAAAATTAGGACACTAAGATCCAGAGAGAAGTCCTCATCAAGTATGCTCACCAGGGATGGGGGTAGGGGGTTAAGAAATGGTTTAGAGGCTCATGGCCCCTTTTCTTCGGCAGATAATATGTTTTTGGGTTGAGAGTCCATTCTCGCATGGCAAACAGGACTCTGGCTGACCCATAGGAAGAAGGGTTTGGCCCCATATTTTGATTTGTTTTGTTTTCCACCAATCCCCGAGAAACTCGTCCCCACCGGAGATCCCTACCTCCTGGGGTATGTTCCATGCCATGTAGACGTGGCTTTTAAATTCATCCATCCAGACTTCAGCCACCCTGAGAGCGTTCCTGCGGACGTGGGCGGTGAGGTCCTCTGTGTAGGGCTTGTGGGCCCGCTCAATGTGGGCAATCCGTGAGCAGGGCAGGACCTCCACGCTCCCGCCACACTGCCACACCTGCAGAAGACATGGAGCCACTCGTCAGAGCCTGCCTGGCTCTGCCTTCCTACACCAGAACTCAGGCAGCCACTTGACATGAGCAGGAAGAAATTCAGCCCCTTCACCTTGACTTCCCAGATCACGAGGGAGTGGGCCATACCTGATTTACACTCCTATAGCAGCAGGATGGCTATGGAGTCATTAAGTCATATCTTGGTTCTTATTGCTATGGATTTGCCAACAAAAAAAAAAATGAATGCACTTTTTCCCTCCACCTGTGAGCCCTACCCCACCAAAAAAAGAGACCAGACATTTTGTTCCAAAGATCTGGATTCTCCTTGCACTTGGGGGAGAAGTTAACAAAACCCTTGATGATAGTCTGCAGCAGTGCTTGACATAGAGGAACCAGCAAGACTCCCAGCACAGACATCCTCTTCGGACCACATGGGCCTGGACAAGAATTAGTGATCAACACAGAGAAGGGTGTCACCACATACCCTTCTTCTACTGCATCTTTCCCAGGCTCTGGGTTCTGACTGAATCTGAGGGAGAGCGCTGCAAAGAAGCAAACGATATTAAACTTCTTACCAACCTTGGAGAATAGGAGCTTGATCCGAATGCAATTAGATTTTGAAAGATAAACCTTGCATTCTAAGTGTTAATGGGCAGCATCTCAAAGCTCTCGCTACAATCTTTCCAGCCACCCTGACCTTTCAACGTTCCTGAACATGCACTCTTTTGTGCTTCTAGGCTTTGGTCCATTCTGCTAGTAATTTTAGAAAGCTCCCTGCCGTCAACTCCTTCTTCAGCTGAAAAAATTCACCTCTCAAGACCTTAATCAGGCTGGGCACAGTGGCTCACACCTGTAATCTCAGCACTTTGGGAGGCTAAGGTGGGAGAATAGCTTGAGCCCAGGAGTTTGAGACAAGCCTGGGCAACATAGTGAGATCCTGTCTCTAAAACATTAAAAAAAATTTTTTTTTTAGAAGACCTTGATTATACGGCCTCAACATTGTGGAGTCTTTGCTCGATTTTCAGAGTAGAATCAATTTCTCCTCCTCTGGCCCCCACAGCCCTTGATACCACAACTAACCTGCCTGTAGGTCAGCCTCACTCACTGACGGTGTATTCCTGGAGGGCAAAACCTATATCTCACTCACTCACCTAACAAAAGGCCAAGTACATAGAGGTACTTTGTAAGTACTTGCTGAATAAATAAATGATTGATGCTTCATCAGTCAATCAATCAATGTATAAATGGCTGACATTTACTGAATTTCAGGTGAATCTGAAATACCTGGTTAGAGCTGACAAATGTGGCTTCTGAGGGAAAGTAATTGAGATATCCTGGTAGACGGTGCATATTACTTGCCAGATACTGTCAACATCACCATGAACTTGGTAGATGAAGTTCAGATATATAACATGTACCTATCAACAACAATAAGTCTGGGATAAAGCCAGATTTGGATTTAGCTTATTTTCCCTGTGTTAGTTAAGAAGGGAATGCCTTCCCTTTCAGCCATCCTGTCACACCAGTTGGCCCCTATAGGTTCTAGGCTGTTGGAGTTGGAAGGTGTCTTACTGATTTATCACTGACTTTAGCTTGTTTTGCCTTGAGTGTATAACTTAGGACCAATAGAAAGGAAACTAACAACCTCACTGAGCGTCTCCTATGTGCCAGGCACTGGACTGTATATTCGGGAAGGCAGCAAAACATGGTGGGTGGCTTATAAGCAGGGCTGGCCATGAGACTACTCAGGTTCACATCCTGTCTCTGCTCTATGCCTGCTATGTGACCTTGGGCAAGCCACTTGATCTCATTGTGCTTCTGTTTCCTCCCCTCCATGGGGATCACGAGTACCTATCTCAGAAGGTCACTGAGAAAATTAAAGCAATGACATGCAACATGCTTAAAAAAAGTGCCTGGTGCATAATAAGCACGTGATCATTCTTAGCTATTACTATCAAGCTGAACAGCAGAATCTTTAGAATCACCCTGTGAGGCAGTTATTATGCCCAATTCCAAGTGAGAAAGTGGAAACTAAAGAATGTCCCTTGCCAGTCACGGTGGCTCATGCATGTAATCCCACCAATTTGGGATGCTGAGGTGGGTGGATCACTTCAGCTCAGGAGTTTGAGACCAGCTTGGGTAACATGGTGAGACCCCATCTCTGCTGAAAATTTCAAAAAAAGAGCCGGGCATGGTGGCACGTGCCTGTAGTCCCAGCAACTTGGAGGGTTGAGGCAGGAGGATCGCTTGAGCCCAGGAGGTGGAAGCTGCAGTGAGCCCTGATCGTGTCACACTGCACTCCAGGCTAGGCAACAGAGTGAGACCCTGTCTCAAAAAATAAAAAAATTAAAAAATAATAAAAGAGGAAGGTCCCTTGCTCAAGAACACACAGGTGATATTTAAGACAGAAGGATCTGTCTGATCCCAAAGAAGCTCAGTGAAGAGCCAACACTTCCCCATGATGAGCCAGCTTTGAAAGGAGCTCCCACATCCAGGAATGGTTCTGAGGATCACAAGAGGGTGGTGGTGAAGGCCCCAGGCTGTGAGCCTCCATTCCCAAGACCTGTACATTCTGGGGACTGTGCTGATTTCCAATTCACTTTGCTCAGGTTCTCTATGAAAGCCTGTGAATCCCATGAAGAAGTTATTGACAACACAAAGAGTCAGGGTAATGATTCTTTTTGTGACTGGAACAGAGGCTATTGCTTGACATATTTCAACAGTACAACACAGAGCATGAGTCATAACAAAACTCTTTTATTACAAGACCTGCTTCTTAAAGGGTCGGTTCACCATTTCACCTTAGAGTGGGCACATCTGCCATCATTCTAATCAGAATGGTGGTGAGACCCCTCCCATCGTGCTTTAGACACAGTACGAGGAGCGGCATGACTGTCTAGCACCTGAATTCACTCCCCTCTTCCCACCCCTGCAGCCACCTCCCTTGTCCAGGCCATCGTCATCATCTCTCATTTGGACTCTGCCACAGACTCCAAACACCTGACCTCCCTCTTCCTATATTCCTTCTCCAAGCTCTTCTCCACTCAGCAGCTGGAGTGACTGAAGGTGTAAGCTGGACCACTCCCTCTCCTGCACCATGCCCCTGGCACAGCCCCTGATCTGGGCTTGCCCCCCACCACCCCTCCAGCCCTGACCTTGTGCTCCCCAATACACTCTATGCTGCAGCCTCTATGCTGTAGCCACACTATTTTTTTTACTTTCTCTCACGTGGTTTTTTTTCCCCTCACCTCAGACTTCTGCACATGCGATGACATACCGAACCCTGCCTGCCTCCCTGACTCATCCTCCAAGCCTCAGTTCACTATCACTTTGCTGCGTCCACTTCCGCTAGGTTCGCCTGGTGTGCTGTGTGGTCCTGCTTTGTTCCCTGATCTAACGCCATTACAATTGCCTGTTTAATCACCTCCTTCCCTCTTGCAAAATGTTCTCAAGCTTGTCACCAAATTCGCCCTTAGACACGTGCTAAATGGTGCTCAGAAGAGATCCTGGGTTTCCAGGGGAGGTGGGGCATCTGGGCCAGGTTGGAGTAGCATGTCGCACTTGAAAGCACAGCTTTGGAGTCTGTGGGAACTGGATTAACATGTGTCCTCTGCCACCTGCTGCTGTGTCACCTTTGGCAGGTTACTTCCCTTCCAAGCCTCAATTCTGCCCTGCGGGTGAGGGGATGCAGTGTGGGTAAGTGTTTAACATTGAGCCTACCTCAGTGTGAGCACTACGTGGATGGTGGTCAACGAAGCATAGACACCCTGGACATGGGGATAGGCCATCTGGGCCAGCTCTGGCATCACTGAGTGCTTGTGGAGTGGTGTTGGGCTACGTAACCTCTTGTCTAACAAACATCCATGACAATGGGTACCACACCAGGCTGTGGACTCAGGAAGCCCCTGCTGAAGTGCTCAGGATACTGGAAGCCCTCAGTCTGTGTGTGTGTGCCTATTATTATTTCATAATAATTTAATAATTATTACATTGCTGCTATTTTGACTGTCCTGTACACCTACCTTTGGGGAGCAAACAGGCCACAGAAGACAGGGTTCCTCCCAAATGCCCAGCCCAGCAGAGGGGTGCACAAGGCTCCCTTCTCAGAGACAGGCAGCACTGGTCAACATCTCCAGTCTCCTCCCTTCTATGAAAGGGCACTCATCTATGGAGAGGGTACGCCTTGGCCATGGCGTTTGGGTTCTTGGCAGCATCTGGACTTTGCAGCAGAAGATGTGGACTCAGCATGTTTACCCCGCCACTTCTGGACCCTGCCCAATGGCACTGAAGCATACAAGAGAAAGCCTGTACTGGCTGACCCCTGGGTGATAAGTGGCTCCAGTGACCAATGGCTTGACCCAAGAGAGAATTTCAAAAGTCACACCCACAGCTCATCTCAGAGACCCTCTGGGGTGGTAGGCAAAGGATAGGAAAGGAAGTCACTGGCATTTGGACCTCATGGAGAATGACATCATGGAGCTTCTATGGAGTTCCATGGGAGGGGCAGGGGATAAGGAAGGGAGAGAAATCGAGCTGGGCCTGGCACATTAAATGTCCAATTCGCAATTGGCACGATAGAGCAAGCCCCAAACCAGAGGGAGCATATACACAGGAAGGCCTGTGCTGGGGAAGCAGGGCAGCTGGACAGGGGATGAGGTATGGGTACAGGGATGGCTCGGCATTGTGAGCTCTGGTGGGTAGAGATGCCTAGGGGAGAGAGGGCAGGTAGCTAGGTATCAAAGGGGTGCCTGAGAAATGAACACCAAGGGTTGGAAACAGAGAAGGCAGGTGTGGTCATGGGGAACAGGGCACAGGAAGCAACAACCAAGATGTAGACCCTATTTTCCACATACGATGGCTGAGGGCATGTGGCAAGGGCAGGCACTGGGCACACCTGACGGGACATCAACACAAGGCTGGGTCCTGAGGCTTCTGACGGGCACTGAGCAACACGTTTCTTGACCACACTAAGTTTTTTCCTGTCTATGTGCCTTTGCACCTGCTATTGCACATCCTAAATAATTTCTCCTCCACTTACAACCCAGTTCAGATACTACCTCTTTTGATCTGCCCAGTGTAAATTAGATCCCCTCTGAATACCTTTAGTGCCCTGCCTTTTTCTTCATAACACTTACTCAAAATACTTTTACTTCTGTATTTATTCTTTAAATGTCTGTCTCCCTTCACTGGACTATAAGTGCCATGGAAACAGGAGTGTGTCAATGTGTTTACCACTGTATACATCAGCACCTGCCACTTAGTCTATATTCAATAACTATTATTTGAATGAGTGAATTCAGGAATCTGAGAGTCCTGGGCTTTCACTGACTATAGAGGCATGGTTTTAACTAGCTCAGTGGGATGCCCTAATAAAGGCCATAAACATAAAATGTGTCTGGATTTTACTGAATACAATGACTTTCTTCAAACTCAAGTGGTTTTTCAGCAAAGCTCTGACATTTAAGTGCATACTGCTGCAACCAAAGAGAGTTACTTGGGCTGCAGAGCTTAAATTAATGTCGTAAAACCTAGGAAGTCATCAAATGAGCACAGGCAATAGCAGGCAGCTTGCTCTTGTGGAACCATGAACTCACTAGAGAGAAAGCCTCCAACTTCACAAAATCTCGGATATGCCTACAGAGGAGCTGCTGGGACCACCTCCCACATGTGGCCAAGAGCCTAAAGTGGATTGTAGAGAGCAGTTACCCAGGGCAGAGCAAAATCACACTCACCACCGGCCCTTCCCAGAAAACCCTAGTCCTGTTATCACTTCTGAAGAGACTTAAAACACCCACCCAGAACTACAAGACAGCATGTAGGTCTTAGGGGCTGGTGGAAAGGATTTGAATCCTGGCTCTGTCGTATATTAGCCTTTGACTTGGACCTGTCTTTGGATGTCAGCTTTTTCTTGGAAATAATGATTCCCCAGGTTTAAAAGAGATGCTGTATATGACAAACTCCCACAAGCAAAGACAGGCATGTAGTGGGTTCTCAGGGAGGCTCAGATCACTTTCTCTTCCCAGGTTGAGGGGTCACTGGTACAAGGTCAGGGTTACATGTTGTATTGGCCACTCACACAAACAAGCCTCCTGCTCCCAAGCCTCAATTTCCCCCAGCTGCCAAATGGGGCAGCTGGACTCAATGATGTCTTAGAGCCCTTCTACTTTTTGCATTCTGTGATTTTGCATTTTCTAGCCAGTGCCTCAAATGAGGCCCAGTACTTGAGACACACCTGAGAGTTGTAAATTGGGTTAAAATAGGGACACACAGTAGACAAAGCAATGGGATGTAGTTTGATCATCTCTTCTACTCCAAGACTCACGACTGCTCCACAGTCTATGACAGGGATGGCAAATGAGTTTATACTCCTGTGTGAAATCAATTTGCTTATTAATATCCTTCTGAAGCACTGTGTTGGGAAGAATTCTGAGGCTGTCTCCAGTCTCAGTGGAGAAGCATGCCACAATTTATTCATTACGGTTACCATGGGTAAGGGACTGGGGTTGGTGGCACTTCAGCCTTGTACTTCATAGCCACATCCACAAGAGTAGATCCCAGATACTCTCCAGCTTTTATCTTCTTATGACTTTTAATGAGCTCTTTGCTCTTGGCAAACTGTTCCCACTGTTCTCTTAGCCCAGAAAGCCTCCTTCCTGTGCTCCACATCCATCCAAAGTCGGCCTGGCCCAGCTCCTCCAAACTCTTGGAACTCATGACTTGTACGACTCATGTGGTCCTTATTTCTGAGCTCATGTGGTTAATGATCTTTTTAAGTGTAACTGTCTCGCTTAACTTGGCTGCAAAAGCAGAGACAAGAGTGAAAAGCCAAAACCAGCAGGCTACGGGGAGGAAGGCGAGGTGGATGCAGGCTGAGGCAGAGGCCTGGGGAGAGTTGGCAGAAGACCAGAAAGTCACTCACAGAGTGGCCGAACAGTCAGAGATGTAGGCAAACAATAGGGCCGGGCAGGACACTGGCGCTCCAGGTATCCTCCAATTTTGTACTCTGGGCATTTCACTCACCTCACTCTATCCTGGCTCTGCATGGGAATAAGAAAGGGAAGAGAGGGCCGGGCATGGTGGCTCATGCCTGTAATCCTAGCACTTTGGGAGGCCAAGGCAGGTGGATTACCTGAGGTCAGGAGTTCAAGACCAGCCGGGCCAACATGGTGAAATCCCACCTCTACTAAAATACCAAGATTAGCTGGGTGTGGTGGCGGGCGCCTGTAATCCCAGTTACTCAGGAGGCTCAGGCAGGAGAATCGCTTGAACCCAGGAGGTGGAGGTTGCAGTGAGCTGAGATCTGGCCACCGCACTCCAGCCTGGGTGACAGAGCGAGACTCCGTCTCAAAAAAAAAAAAAAAAAAAAAAAAAAAAAAACCATAAAAAACAACAAAATGGGAAGAGAGGTCAAATCTGGACAAGGCCAACACAAAAGCCAGAGGCAACCAGCAAGTCAGGGTCAGGGCATACAACAGAGCAGCCAGGATGTAGACAATGTCAGTGTGGAGATAACCTCCCTCCAAAATATCTCACTCCCACGCTGGCAACCTTTAGTCTCCAGATAAGAGCACACTCCTTAACATGGTTTGCAAGACCTCTCAAAACTGGCCCTGCCTATTTCCCGCAGCCTCATCTCTCATGCTACCTAGTTATGTCCAGTTATGCCATGGACATAGGTGGATCACATTCTTGGGTTTCTGTCTCCTCTTCCTGATATTCTCTTTACTGGAAATTCCCATGCCCCAACCACGTATACACTAATATCCCTTGCTAATTCCCACCTACCTTCCCTGGCTGCCCTAGTTTTGGCTAATGCCTTGGCTATGTATTCCTATATCACCTGTAAGTCCTCTTGTACAGTCTGTGTGATAACTGTGTGTGTGTGTGCAGCTTAAAGACACATAGTACAACATACGACTGTTGACCTGCCACCGCCCCCCCTCCTTAAGAAGCAATGCTTTGCCAGTGCCTTAGGAACCTCTGTGTGCTTCTCCTTATCCCCCGAAGTAACCCATTATCCTGAATTTTGTTAATAATTTCCTTGCCATAAACCTACTCTGCACATTGTTTAGTTCTGCCTGTTTGCGAACGCTATATAAATGGAACCAGATTGCATGCATCGTGCAACTTGCTTCTTGCTTCATTTATTTTCATCACCATAGTGTTGCATTGTATAAATATGCAGTAATTTATTTATGCTGTCTTTTGTTGGTTGACAGTCTTGTTTCCAGTATTATAGATGGTGCTCCTCGGAACACGCCTGTATGTGTCTCCTGGTGCACGAGAGTGGGCAGGCCTCCATGTATTTATCTCACAGTGAAATTTCCAGAGTACAGGTTGTATACACATGTTCAACTTTCCTAGGAAAAGTGACACTGTTCCAAATAACGTGGATCACATTATACTCGCACCAGCACGGATGAGGCTCATATTGCTTCCTATCCTTGCCAACATTTGACATTGTCCAACTTTTAAATTTTTGCCAATCTGATGGGCATGAAATTCTCCCTCACTGCAGTTTTAATTTGTAACCTCCCCTGTTTACTAGTGAGACAGAGGTTTTTTGTTGTTTACGCGCCCACAATACTGAACTCTGAGAGGAGGCGCTTGTCAGCTTTGTCTTCATTAAGACATTTCTGGTGCCTAAACAGGGCTGGCACATAAGAGGTGCTCAAAAAATATAAATTGCACGAATGAAGGAACCAGAGCTGGACTTTATGTCTGCATTATCCCCAGTGCACTTTACTTGGTGCTCTCCCAGGTTTCCCAGGGTACATATTTAGTTATTTTAAAGTGTAAGGGAACATTTAAAAAATCTGTCAATGCTTATTCCTTTCATCAGAGCCTGCAGAAAAACACTCCCTGAGGATATGGTTTCCCAAGCCCTCTTCTTGCAATAAACACTTCCGAAGAGTCCTCTGTGTGGAATTGCTGCTTGGAAAAAAAAAATGATGCTTTTTCTTGGAAGGTGTCCCTGAAGGGGTCTGAACATTTGGGTTAGCCCCAACAAACACTTGAAGCAGTTCCTCTGTTTGGAAGGGATCCCTCATAACTATCAGAGGCAGCAGGATTCATTGGGCAGAATTCCAAGAGAGACAAGCTGCGCTGGAATGTCTGGAAACTTTCCATGAAGAAAAACTTAAAAGACTGTTTTGCAGGAATCTGGGATTTGCTGAAACAGCTGCTTACCCACAGGAAACCCAGGGTCAAGTTACAGGGGCAACAGTAATGTGTCATTCTCAGCAAACTGGCCCATTGCATACAGGGGGCCTGGCTTTTCCTTGGACCCCAATGCTCTGCCTAGGAGTTCAGGTAAGGACATTCCAGGAGGACTGCTTTGCAAATGTGTGGTCATTGAGACTAGAAGGTATGTTTAATGGTTCTGACCAAGAAGGGCTGATTCGTAGTTACCTCAAATCTCATTATCAGCAAACAGGCCTGATTACTATTGTCCAAACTCAGGCCAGATGAGACTCAAGACAAGTTGGAAAAAGGAAGATGTCAGGCTCTGACATACAGGGGTTGGGAAACTGAGCCAGGAGTACGGTGGTCTCCAAAGGTGTGGCAGAGACCTCTATCGCTCACTGACACCTGGGTGCTCCTCCACATTTCCCTGCAGCCCTTGCAGTCAGGAGGGTGCAAACTGATGAAATGAGAAAGGACACGGCCTCTGCCACTTCCCGGGCAAGGTGGGTGACTATCCAGTATGTCTCCTTAGGTGCACTTCTACTCCCCACCCCACCATCTGCTGGATGTTTAAGCCAGGGTGAACTTGAAGTTCAAAGATGATGAACCCACAAGAGAAGCAATCAGAGTCCCCAAGTCACTACTTGGAAAAAAGCTGCCCAGGAGAGCCTCCCAGCCAGCCTTCAGGGGACTGTGTAAGTAAAATGGGACATTTCCTGGGTAGCCTTTATTTCCAGCAGTTCTGAGAGCTACTGTTACAGTCTGTGATGTTACCAGAATGTAAGGAGGCAAGGTGACCAAAGAGGCATGGTCCCTGTAGGTATCAGTTGCCAGAGGTTCAATCTACTGTGTGGGGCTCACAGGAGAAAGCTCCAGGCATAGGGACAGATGGAGTGTCTGGAAGGTGACCGCTTCCCAATTCCAGCTGATGAGTCCATTCAAAGCAGGACCCCACTAGAGGCTGAGGATGCAGGGAGCAGATCTAGCCCCAAGGGGTGAGAGAGGGACCTGCAAGGGGCAGGCAGGGCATTAGAACTCCTGCACATCAGGCTGCCGTGAGAGTTTGGTTCAAACCCAGAACCAGAGCAGAGGGCAGAAAACCAAGGGTGAAGCTAGCCAGGTGGTAGAGGAAAGGTCCAGGCTTGAAGATGACATACAGCTCCAGATTCCTTGGAAAGCCACAGACAGAAGCCCTGTGGCAACTCCACTTACGCAAGAGGGAGCCAGCTGGTGAGGCCAGGGCTGCAGCCACGCTCTTCAAGCCCTTATCAGGGGACACAAAATCTAGAAGGAGCTGACCCTCACAGCTTCCTGCTGCACAAGGCTGGGAAGGTGAGCTAGTTCAAGTCCAGGCATATCTGTGGAACCAAAACCCCACAGAAGCCCCAAACTCAGGGACAGAAGTATTGGCTAGTTCCAAATCAGGGTCCCATTGACACCTGCGCTATCTACTTTACTCATGTCTTTGTTTTGAAATAAGATCTCTGGCCCCCATTGCTGTCACTGGTGCTGCCAGAGAATGACAATGAGCTTAAATGTCACAGGGATTTGGGGAGCAATTTTCTAAAATCCAAATAAAAACCTTCCCATCCCTAATCTGAGAGTGATTTTTATCAGCTAACGGGGCTCATCTATTTACTCAGCATGTTCAGAGCCCTTTTTGGGGGTTAAGTCCCTTTCAATTGCTGTGAGGCACCGTCTCCTTGTGGACGTGCTTGTGCTATCCAGCTGCTATTCAAAGTGCATCTCCTGGACCATGTTTAATTTATACTTTGCTATATGAAGATGAACTGCTTACTCATTAAAAGTATTTCTTTTTTTATGTCTCTAATCAGTGGCTGTTTCTTTCCTCTCTCTGAAGCTTAATCGAATCAGAAACAAATTCCACACATATGAATGGCTCATTAGCATGTCCCAGTCAGATTCAAATTGGTTGTCCATACCAGATGCCCCCAAAAGGATGACACTGGCCCAAAGAAGGACCCTTTAAGCCAGTGTCCAAAGGGTGTTGCCATGATAAGCCAGGAGGGTCCTTTTTGAAATCCAGGGTAGATACACTCTGTCATTCCCAGCACCATGGAGCCGTCTGATGACAGGTAATGGATGTGTCATTGAGACGGGGTTGGTGGGAGGCAATGTGGCCAAGCCTGGGAGCAGACATCAGAGGAATGTCTGGTGTCTATGTGTCCGGCTCAAGTATCATCCTCACGCTTGGCTCAGTGAGGCCCTTTTGTCAAATGATACAAATGAGGCTGAGATGCTGAACATTCTCTCACTCAGAAATGATATTTGTTCTAAAGAGCTTTACCTCTTAATCAAATGAAACTCAAATTATAAACGCTGGTATGCTAGATCTTCTCTTAAAGGATTTGCCCTTTTCATAGACATCAAAATGAATCGTCAGCATGGGCATCATCACTGGTGTCGTCTCTGAAAGTCACCGATAGCAAACTCTCATTTTATACAGATTTACAAAAGAGATCAGCATACTGCAATAGAGTAGAACTGAAGGGAACCTAATCAGGACCTCCCATTACTTCCCAGGTGAGCAAACTGAGGTTTGGGGTCACAGGATAATTTAGAAGCACAGCAAGATATGGATCCAAGAGCCTGCCTTTTGGAAGACAGGAAGTCATTATGGTTCAGAGCATAGCCTCTGGGGCCAAACAGTCTTGGTGTCAAGTCCTACATTTCCCATTTGCTGAACTGGTGACTTTAGGCAATTCACTTCACCTTCCAACACTCAGTTTCCTTGTCTATGAAATGGAGATAAAAGTGATAAATTCCAAAGACAGTTGTGATAATTAAATGAGGTAATACATAGAGACAGTTTATTTCATCACCTGGAAGAAGTTTAGAGCCCCCTAAGTATTAGCTATAATTATTATCACTATAAGATTCCATTGATTGTAAGATTCACTATTGCTATCCCACAGCTTTTCAGGGCAGGAGGAAACACACTACATTCCTCCAAGCTCAAGATTTATATACCCAAGTGCCTACATCTCACCTTCACTCTCATGTGTCTCAGGCATCTCAAGCTTACCATGTCCAAAACAAAGTTCCTGCTTTTCTTCCCTGCCTCCCCATCTGTCCCTTAGTCTTCCCCTCATCCATCTAATAGCCAAAGCCTGTAACCTGTAATTCATCTGTAGCAACGTCTTCTTCCACCCTCTCCACATCCAATACATCAGCAAAAGCAAATAGTTCTACCTCCTAAATATAGCTTGAATTTAATCACTTCTCTCCATCTGCACAGCCAACATCCTGGTCCAAGTCCCTATTATTTTTGCGTGGGCATCTCCATCCAGAGCCTCTTCCCTGGTCTTTCTGTGTTGCCATGTTGCCCTTCAATCTGTATTGCCCTCCAATCCACCTTTTAAAATTGTACATCAGAGCATGTCCCTTCTCTGCTTTAATGTAGTTCAGCAGTTATTTACTGAGCACTTACTATGTGCTAATCTTTGTTGTAGGAGATGGGAATCTTATCACAGAACAAAATATTTAAAAATCCCTGACTTTCTGTTACTTACACTGTGTTCTTTCTGTTACAGCACTTCCTATGGACTGAATTGTGTCCCCCTTCCTCAAATCCGTACGCTGAGGCTCAAACTCCCCATGTGACTATATTGGACATGGGGCATTTAAGGAGGTGATTAAACATGTACAAAAAATTATCAGTAGAATGACCATATGTTCTGGTTTGCCGGGGACAATACTGGTTTATACCTAGTGTTCCACTGTTATTATTAGTAGCACCCCCTTTCACTCTCAAAGCTTCTAGTTTAGACAGTAAATTAAAATTTATTTACTATTTATTATTTATTTATATATGCCAAATGTATAAGGTCCAACCTGATTTTAGAAACACTGAAATCCCAAATAAGTATCTGACTTAAAATCATGGTCTTACTAATCTTTTCCCTCTCCTAGTCCATGATTTCTCTTTATGACTGCAATCCCAGTGCAGTGAAAATTAAGCAAGTCATCAAGACCCTCACCCACTGATATGCAGCATTTGAAGCAGGCCTGAGGAATAAAATAGAGCACCCCACCATTCGGTGCTCCAAGCCAGGATAGAGACCAGAGCCCTGTCTCTTGAATTTTCCCGAACTAGACAGAGAGAGAGAGAGAGAGAGAGAGAGAGAGAGAAAGAGAGAGAGAGAGAGAGAGGACCTAAAGGAGTAAATGGTGTTTCTGGGCCATTTACACCAGGGGTTAACTCTTTATTTTCAGGACTGACTTTATATACAGGTAAGCCTTGTTTTATAGAAAAACTTGTGTGCAGGGGTTATTTCTGGATACCAGACTTTATAGAAAAACTTATGTGCAGGGTTAATTTCTAGATACCAGCACCTACAGTACTAGAAAAAAATGTGCTCACGGGTACCCTGCCCCTTGCATTGCTTTACAAAGCCAAGAACATTTGCATTTGGAGATGCCTCTGACCCCCCCTTCTGCAACTTCAGATTTATGAATATCAGATCTTGTCCAAGGAAAACCACAGCAGTGTCAGAGGAGGAGGAGAAGGAACCCTTGCTCGGTTTGTGGCAGTTCTTCTGAGGAACTGATTCTGGCCTTGCTTGGTGGTCCCCTCCAGGAAAACTAGAGCAGCAATGTAATGGTGGTCAAGAAGCAACCTTCCAGGGTCTGATACAAACCAGCATGCAGACTCAGCTAAAGAAGAACAAAGAACAAAAACAGAAACAAAAGGGAGACAGAAGATGACTCTGGGGAGCTTTAACATACATTGTGAGCTTCCAGGTTTCTTTGGCTTTTGTTTTCGCTTTTTTCCAAAATTCAGGAAATTAAATATTGATACATGACTATTATCAAACCCCCAGTCTCTAATCAAATTTCACCAGTTGTCCCAATGAAGGCCTTTATAGCTATTTTTCCCCTTCATCCCAACTTTTTAAGAAGGTAAAAATTTCCTTTAGGTTGACTCCCCAAATCCTTTATCAATCATTACCTCGTTTGTGCATTTTATTAATCTCTCTTTTATACAGCTCCCTCATGGAATGCAATTGAAAACACCTAAGTGTGAAGACCCTTCCTGAGTAAAACTGTTCATGGGCGCTCTCCTTCTGCTCCCCACCATTTCTAGCTAATCGCTTCATTATGTACTTTTTAAATCGCTTTGTTCTATAGGGATTAATTTTGCACTTATCTTCACTAACCGTAAAACTTTTACAACGTACTGTTAAACTGCATCTACTCAGCTGCTGGTTTGTAATTGCAAAGAGTCACTCCATGGCTGGCAGGTGCGCTAGGAGATAACATGCAATGGCCACGGAGCTTCCTGCTCCATGTTTTCAGATGCCTTCCTGGAGCCGCTGGGTAAGGGGCAATTGGTTCTGGACTGGCTGCTTGGGGTACCGAAATTTCCTTACATATGGAGATCACTAGCTACGGAACATCCTCAAATCCCAGATACTTTGGCCTCAGAGGCCTCAGGTTGCTCCGACCTCAAAGGCCTTGGGAATTTCAGACCCTACAGGTCCCAGGAGCAGGTCTATCTACGGCTGACCACCTAGAAGGCAACAAAATTTCAACTACTCTCTCAAGGTCAAGTCTGTACTTTCTCAAGGCTCAGGCACTTGCCCTCTGCCTATAAGCTGGCACTAGATACCCAGTCTTCAAAGAGTCCCTCTGCTTCCCTTTCTGGTCAAATGCAATCTCTAAACTCTCCACCTTCCACCAATCTCCACCCACTCCCTCCTTAGCCCTTTGAAATGTCTTCTATCACTCCCCCTTGACTCCAACTATTGCCTCCAAAGCCTTCTTATGGCTCTATCTGGCGCCTTTTCTCCACTTGCTTTCTCAGAGCACAGGTTTAAAGGCTTTGGACAGAACTGTGTTTAAATCCAGGCTCCTCCACTTTTTCTCTTGGGACCAGGGCAAGTGCCTTAACTTCTCTGAGCCTCAGTGGTCTCATCTGTAAAATGGTGACAGTAATTCTGGTTTCCTTGATTCTTGGGAGGAGTAAATGACATACAGCATAAAACTCACTAGAATATAAGTTCTATGAGTGCAAACCTAAGTTATCTCATTCATCACTGCATATCCAGTCCTTGGCACAGCATCTAGAATGGTAGGTGCTTCATAAATATTTACTAAATAAATGCACTAAATACAAAATAAACATTCAACAAATGTTAGCTATTATCATTAGTATTCATGTTTGCCTGCCTGTTTGAGTTCTGAAATGCTGCCTTCCCCTAACATCTGTGATTATCCACCAATACAGCTCCTATCTTTCTGGCTGATTCTTCTCTGTGACTGTGGGATCACACTGTCCCCGCCTCCATCTCCTATGCCCATGTCCAATTCTAAAATCTCTTCTCTTTTCAGAAATGGCCACATAGAGGGCACCTGATCCCACTGTCTTATCTCAAAGTTTTTTCTTTCTTTTTACCTTAGTTATATAGTTTTGACTTTCTGTTGAATCCAGGTATTATATTTCTATCTTAACACCAACTGCATGTTACAAGGAATATAATACATGTTCAGTGTATGAATGGACGGATGAATAATGCAAGCTTTTTGGTTATTTCCACTGTTATTTCTAATGCCAAACCTGCCACATTTTCCCCCTCAAACTATCTCAAAGTCCCCTTTGGCCAAAATGGCACCCTCAAACCTCCCATCATCTGAGTTTGAAATATCAGTGCCATCTTTGTTGGACCTTAATAACTCATTTATAAGAACTGGGAAAGGCTCAGTCTTGACTTCTAATAATCACTCAACTTATTACAATCCAAAACAATTCTAAGGGAACAGATGGACAATGACCTAGCTAAGGCTTTGGGTCATTGGGAAAATTCCCTTTGGAAGCACAAAGGCCTGCAAGCTTGAAATCTGTTTGGTGTCTTTTGAAATTCTTGGCCTCAGAAGACCACGTAGATGAACACTTACTCCACCATACAACTGTCAGCCGTCTCTAAGTGTTACCCCACCATAGCAGCTGAAGGACAATGCTAAAGGGATTCCAATTCACAACAAAATGATACAAAACAGTAGCAAAGCTCACAGCCCCGATCCACACAACACACATATACACACACACACATACACACACACCACGCACACAGACATGTTATCCCAAGCTCTCAGGTTATTCTGAACTCCAGCTGGCTTGAGCCAACCATAACATTTAGCAGCAACTAGAAACTAAAATCCAATTTAAGGTGTTTAATTTTCTCTGTCTCCAGGGATGGGAAATAAAAGAATCTGCTTGCAGCTTTTCTGTGAGATGTTGCATCTGGTGGTTTTCTGAGACCTTTTCAGCAGAGCAAAAATGCTGGTCCCCAGACCCCTTTCTCCTCACATCTCTCTAACTGTGTGGGCAAAGATGAGGTTGTTTTACCTGAAACTGTGGTGTCCAATGTTTCTAATTAATTTCCTTATGGCTAGCTGAGAACAGCCATGATACTAACAGTGAGCTGAGATTACGCAGACCTCTGGGTCCAAGGCCTTTGGGGAGAACCACATACCCAGTCTATCATGTGCCTCAATAACACACATTAACCTGTACATATTAACCTGCCTGGACTGCCTTCACTGGTAATTTTAGCAAAGTCTCTAGCCCTTTAGCCGTGGATACAAATTTTTTAATGTCTCAGATAGTGGTGATGCCTGTTCTAGGCAATTGCCAGGGACTCTTCCTTGCTTTCTCTTCCTCCTCTTTGTCTCTGCTCCCCTGCCCAGATTTCTGACTTCCCCTCTGTTCTGGCTCCTCTCATTTAGTAATCCCCCATCTGCCTCCTTCCTGACTCTGTGGACTCTGGCTCAACCCTCGACTGTTACCCCTCCAGTTCTGAAGTCTCCTGCCACCTCCAGTGAGGACGTTGTGTAGTATCATCTGATTTAGGCCTCAGCACTCTTGAGACATGTGGCTGAACCACTGAGCACTGAAATGGTACTGTGGTCATTTTCCAAAGCAATGCTGGCCTGAGTTAACCCCTGAAATTAACCTTTATGCCATCAGTGATTTTAAACCCCGAAGGTAGAGATGGATAAACAACACGACATAGTGATTAAGGCGTTCATTTTTAAACCAGTTAGGCTGGTTCTAATCTGGAGTGGTTCTGGGTAAGGAGGGAGTTATTTAATCTAATTTCCTCCAGGTTTCTAATTTACAAAATAGGGATAACAGCATGAGCCTCACAGGGATCACATAACAATTAATAATATACACAGTGATTGCCAAATAGCATACAATAAATGGAAGTTCCTTTACAATGAAATTCTTGGCCTCAGAAGACCACATAGATACACACTTATATATTACGATCACATAAACACTTACTCCACCATACAACAATGGGTCTGCTTTATGGAATAAAGCACCTGCTTCTGTTGCCCAAGAGTGTACATCACTACACCAAATCTCAGACATCCCATACCTTGACAGTTCAAATCCCCACCTTCAGGGTGCTCACTGCTTCCTCGGGAGTCTGCCTCAATGCCACCTCCTTTTTGAAGCCCCACCCAACTCCCACAGGTGGAGTGGTTGCTCCCCCTTGTGCTCTCACAATGCATCAGGATCTTTCAGCCTTGCCATTTTGACCCTGAGCAGGTTGTGCCCTGTTTAGCACATTAACCTGAATTACACTCAGTGATGAATTTTCACTCAGAAATGAGTAAATGTCACTAAGCCAATTTAATTCTCTTCATCGATTTTCTATATGACAAAAGTAAAATATTCCCATCTATACTAATTTTCTAGTTTTATTTTAGCAGAATTATTTTCACTGGGGTTAACACTTTTTTTGCATTGATTTTACAACTAAGATACGGTTCTTCTATCAGTATGCTTTTACCCATAACACATTTTATAATTATGGCCTCCATCACAGGGTTTTTCTTGGTGGTAATGATTTCCACCAAATTTAGTTTTCCTGAATCAAATTTTGCAAATGTAAATCATGTCAATATTCATTTCTTCAGGCAATTTTTTTGACTTTTATAGTTTTTGCTATGCTCATTTTTATTTGTTGCTTTAGCTTGAGTTGATTGTTTTTACCACTACTTGATTGGAAAAAAAGTAATTGCATTTTTTGATTTTTAAATAACAATTTCTAAAAAGTACCACACAAAAAAGTGTAAGCAGGTTGAGTTGTGTACTTGTTACTGTTGCCATTGGTAGATCAAAGAACACAGAAAGTCCTCAAAGTCAAAATGGAGGGAGGGGTCGAACATTCTGTTTAAGCTCATGACATTTTCTACAATCTGAGATGAGTACTCAGAACATGGTAAGGTGGTTGTCTCTCCAGCTAGGCTGAGAGCCACTCAAAGGCAGGAGCTGTCATTCATCTCCAATTTCCCAGCAGGGGGAAAGTGAATGTTTGAAGGATGAATGAATGAATAAATAATGAACCCACCTGGAAGTGATGAGAAATTTTGTCAGATTTCTTACTGAAGACCACAATGCTATGCCTTCTTAGACCAGGCATAAATGGCTTCTGAAGCCACCTTTCTTGGGTTCATATTGCATCTTTACCACTTAACAGTCATGTAACCTTGAGCAAGTTATATCACCTCTCTCTGTGCTTCAGTATATCAATCTGTAAGTGGGGATAGTAATAGTCCCTACATTTCAAGGTACTGCAAGGATTAAGTGAATTAATACATGTAAAGCACTTCGGACAGTAGCTTACATATAATAACTGCCATATTACTATTAACCATTAGTATTATGGTCATAAAGTTTATCTATCTTTCTAATTTTCTAGTGATACTTGAAGATGTCCTAACATAGGGAGCTCACTGTATCATTAGCATCTATTCTTTTCTTACGGTTCTAATTTATGTTTCTGCTATTGAATAACTACATCTCTTACAGCTCATACTCACTGTTCATAGCTCTGACTTTCTGAGGTATATAGAATATATTTTCTTATATGTGACTGGTCTGTAAATTCAAAGCCTGCTCTTTCAGCACATACTAGACTCCAAGCACCACTATGAAAATTAAATAGCCATAAATCCTGACACCACATGTTTTAAAGTCCAGCAGGAAAGAAGAAGGAAAGATGATATTTGTGTCTTGCCTAGATCTTCCCCTCCTTTGAATCGAAGACCTTTCTCCATTATACACAGTTTGCAAGGTTAAATTCATCCTGTGGACTTACAAACATAAAGCCTATAAAAATGAAATTGTGTGATATTAGTACATAAATAGACCAACAGATCAATGAAACCAAAATAGAAAATCCAGAAACAGACCCAAAAGTATGTGGCAATTTATTGTACAATAAAGGTAGTTTTGCAAAGAAGTAAGGAAAGAAATTATTTTGAATAGAAGGTGTTAGGATACCTGTTTGACCATATAGAAAAATAAGACATTGGATCCATTTCTCACACCAAACTGCAGGATCAATTCTGAATGAATCAGAGATTAAAATGTAAAAAAATACAGTCATATAAGTATTAGAAGAAAACGTAAGTGAATTGCTTTATAACCTGGGAGTGGGTAAGATTTTCTATGATTAAAATCTGGAAGCAAGAAGAAAAAAAGTTTACTTAAACAGAAAAAACACGGAAAAAGTAGCCTTTGGATGGCGAAACAAACAAACAAAAAAAACATGAGAAGCAAAATCAAGACAAGTAACAAACTGGGAGAAAATATTTGCAATTTGTATGATGGGCAAAGTATTACCATCTCTAATGTGTAAAGATATTCTAAAAATAGAGAGAAGACTAACAACCCTATAGGAAAGTGGGCCAAAAATATGAACAGCTTACAGAAAAAAAAATGCAAATAGCCTTAATCATATGAAAATCTTTTCAACCTAGTTCTTAATAAGAGAAATGCAAATTAAAACTACCCTGAAAGGCATTTCTCATCTGTCAGATTGGTTAAAAAAAAAAAAAAAAATCCACAACATACTTTGTTGGTATGGCTGTGAGAAGACAGGCATCTTCATCATTCCTGGTGGGAAAAATGTTACCACTCTGGAATACTATCCCTCTGGAGGGATATTTGATGATGTCTAGCAAAGTTACATATGCATTTACCTTTTGACTTCACAATTCCATTTCTAGGAATCTATCCAAAAGATAACCAGTAAAAATATGAAAAAAGTATGCAAAAGATTATTAATTATAGCACTATGCTCTCAAAAGGAAATTGGTAGAATAAACTATAAAATGTTTATGCATCTGAGTAATATGCAACTGTAAGAAAGGAATGAGGAACATCTCTATATACTGTTATAGAACAATCTTCAGAAAAAAATGAGTTAATAAAAATGTGCATACTATACTACCACTTATCTAAGAAAGGGGACCTGTGAATATATATTCACATTTTCTTGCCTTTTTTCAAAGTGTTAAGTAAAACAAACAAAAATAAATGTTTACATTGGAAATAGTGAGGAAACAGGATGAAGAGAACAATGCTGAAAGTTCTTTATTTTGTAGATTTGACTTTGGACTGTATAAATATTTACATCATTTTAATAAACTAAATATAAATTTATATGACTATAAAAATATAAACATAAAAGTCAGAAGCAAAATGAAACAACTGAACCTACTTCTTAGGTTGGTAGGACAACCATACAGAGAGGAATGCTTCTAGATAACTGTAGATAATAGTAATTTGACTGTACATCCTAGCGGGATAGAATCTAAAGAGAAGAAATGCAAAATAAATTAAATCATTTAATTTATCATATCATTGGTGGTAGCATTGTCATTAATATGCTGAAACAGTCTTGTGCATTCTGGGGAGTGAAATAAACAAGTACCTATGTTGTTGTCATTAAGAACCAGAAATTTTGGCATAAAAGAAAGGAAATATAGATGTAAAATTGATGAAGTTAAGTAAAATTCTGCTGTCCTAAGTTTGAATGAAAAAGATCATCATGAATGCCTGAAATATTTTAGCTCTATATTAATAATTATTTCTAGCTCTGACTACTGAAAAGACCTAGAAACATGGACCAATCCAGTAGCAATGAGCATGTCTAGTACCCAGATTGTGGATTTAAATACCATTTCTCACTAACAATAAGCTGGGTTCCTTAGGGAAGTAGCTAATTACAAGTCTGGAGCAGGAAATGTGTAAGATGAGCCTGGAACCCTCCTTGTGGCAGGGAAGTCATTAAAGAGTCAAAAGGACCCATGGACAAATGTCAACAGGCTCCCAATGGACAAAGGGAGAAAATTTGCAAGTCAATAAGGATATTAAATGTATGCAAGGATAATGAATTGAAATACATATAATATGTTTAAACCCATAAATTCACAAGGATACTAAAAAACTAATTGGTCCCCTTTGGAGGGTGGTTGAGAATCAATTCATTATTTTGAAAGCTATTATAGAAAGAACTATTTATCCTGACTTTTCCAAAAGAACTTATTTGTATTTCTGGGCAACCAACGAATGGATTATTGTAAATGTCTTTATAGGAAGTATTTCAGCTAATAAATGAGGAAAGAGAAATAAAATTAAAATATTACTATTTGGTAACCCCTAATGAATTACTGAATCTAGGCAATAATCAGTAATGATGGTTAGCATCGCAAATGGGAACACAAGTAGACATCATTTACTTCATGATGGAAGTACACAAATACTGATGAAATATTCTTGCTACAAAATTGAACCTAAATCTCTAGATTTAACTACCAATTTAGATGAAATATATGGGAGAGGAGGGCCTGTTAAATGACATCAGGGGAATGTAATCAAGAAAATCTAGACTGTGAGAATCTCTGCAGGAAAAATGACCTGATCTCTTCAAAAATAAATTACAAGAGGAGGAAAAAAAGAGATGGAGAAAGATATTCAGTAGATTATGGAGACTGGAAAGACAAATTAACCAACTGAATCTTGATTCAAGCAAACAAATTGTAGAACAAAACAAAAACTTATGAGAGAATTAGAAAAATTTGTATACTTGAATATTTGACAGTATTACAGTATTCTTTTCAACTCTTTTAGGACTGAAAATAGCATCATAGCCATGGTTCTTTAAAAGTCCTTATCTATTTTGGATGCATACTGAAATATTTTTGATGAAATGATATGATGTCTGGGATTTCCCTCAAAATAACTAGAGTTAGGTGGGGGATTAGGCAGAGGTAAAGATAAAACCAAATTGGCCATAAGTTGACAATGCTGAAATAAGGTAACAACTACAATGGGATTTATTTTACTATCTCTCTGTTTTGGTAAATATTCTATATTGTCCATAACAAAGAGTTTTTTCTCCTTTTTTCCTTAATTTTTTTCATTATTTCTTCTAAAAAATGGGATACATGTGCAGAAAGTGCAGGTTTGTTCCATAGGTATACATGTGCCATGGTGGTTTGTTGCACTTATTGACCCATCCTTCAAGTTCCCTTCCCTCAACCCCCAACCCCCAACAGGCCTTGGTGTGTGTTGTTCCCCTCTGTGTCCATGTGTTCTCAGTGTTCAACTTCCACTTATGAGTGAGAACATGCGGTGTTTGGTTTTCTGTTCCTGTGTTAGTTTGCTGAGGATGATGGCTTCCAGCTTCATCCATGTTCCCGCAAAGGACATGTTGTCATTCCTTTTTATGGCTGCATAGTATTCCATGGTGTATATGTACCACATTTTCTTTATCCAGGCTATCATTGACGGGCATTTGGGTTGGTTCCATGTCTTTGCTATTGTAAATAGTTCTGCAGTAAACATACATGTACATGTGTCTTTATAGTAGAAAGATTTATATTCTTTTGTGTATATGCTCAGTAATGGGATTGCTGGGTCAAATGATGTTTCTGGTTCTAAATCCTCAAGGAATCACCACAGTGTCTTCCACAATGGTTGAACTAATTTACATTCCCAGTGTATTCCTATTCTCCACAGCCTCACGAGCATCTATTGTTTCCTGACTTTTTAATAATCACCATTCTGACTGGTGTGAGATGGTATCTCATTGTGATTTTGATTTGCATTTCAATAGAGAGTTTTTTCAAGTCTCATTTATGATAAAGTATCTGGAATATGAAGAACAATATCTACATAATATATTCCTTGTTTTAGAGGACAGACAAACCCAGGTTCAAACTCCATTTCCCATAAGAGGAACTCTGTCATGTGTAATTCTTGGAACTGCAGAAACGGAAAAGAGCAATATGATCTGTTGCTGGTCCCCTCTTTGTCCCGCTGGAAACAAAGGTATGTACATAAAGCTAGATTTAGCTAATCGTGTGCTCTCACTCAGGACTTCCAATCTTTGTTAATGTCACCAAAACCCAAGCAACAGTGCCCAGTACCCAGTGGTAGGACCATCTAGTCATGGCAATAGGGTCAGAGGTATTTTCGCAAATAGACTATTATGACCATGTGGCCTTGGCTGTAGTTTCTGCTGTTTAGCCTCTCTTGGCTTTTGCTTGTTTTCTGAATCTGCTTCTTTGAAAAACAAATTAATTCTTTGAGATACTCATGTCCTTCCAATAAATTTCTTTTCTCTTTAAGTTAGGTTGAGTCAGTTTTCTTAGCTTGCAGCACAGATTCCTGAGTGTCATTTGAATAAAATGTTAAGCACGGCTATAGTATATATAAATTAATATGTGCTTTAAAAAATAAAGTACTATATAAAATGTGTGGTAGTATTTTTATGCACATATGCATCTACATGTGTAATAGATACGATGATATGCTTGTATAGAGAACTGTATGATGTACTTAAATTTCTTCTTATTATCTTTACTGTTAAAAATAATGATTAGAATAATGAGATAATAAAGCATAAGAATGAATTAACTTTTTGACCAACATAAACATTTTAAATCATATAACACTATTAGGATAACACTCTCTGACTTGCCTTCAGCATTTGATTGCTGTGTGCAATAAATAGGATAATTGTAGGGAAAGGATTTTGAAAATATACATGAAAGGTACTGCTAAGGTTATTTAGCTGATATAGAAGCAGCAGACGAACCCAGTGTAGGGGGTAAGGGGATTTTTGATATCTAGTAACTTCGTAATTTGTGAAGTATACTCCTATTGTGAACACACTTTCTTTGCTTCTTTCATCGCCCATGCTCTGTGAAATAGCCATTGGCATTTTGCCAGGGCATGTATAGGTATTAGGTTCTCCATGAGTGAGGAAAATACCTAGGAGAGGGGATGAAAACTGGCAGACTAGGACAACAGAAAGACTTAATGAGTTTAGACACTGTCCAAGGTACTGAGAAATCTCAGATGCATTTCTGCTTTATTAAGCTATTCTATAAGGCTAGCCAGATAAGGAAACCTTAAATGATTCCTTGGTTCTCCCAAGGCCCAAAGTGGAGCCAATCAGCTTCACTTCCTCCTGTCCTAGATGTTACTCAGCTACACAGGAAGAGGGACAGAATCACAGCAAGGGATTCCACTCCCAATTAGATCTTGTGATGAGGCTTAGAAAAAGCAGTTAAAAGGGGCAAACTGGCACTAGGGAATGAAGAATAATAACAATCGTCCAGTCTTAGGAGCAGATAGTAAAAGGTCATCCTGGAGGATGAAAATCTGTTTAACTGTCATTATAATAGCAGACCATATTCTAAAGAGGCAAATGATTACGCATATCCAAAGATGGAGATTCTAAAATGCCAATAAGAAACCCCAAGTGGGTAAAGCTTAGATATTCAGAGAAGGAGTCAGTGACTGGCAGATATGTTCAAGTGGGTGTCTTTCCAACAGCAAGTCCTTTCTGAGAGACTCTCTTTTCTGTAATACATTTCTAACAGCTCAATCCAATCAGGAGTCATTCACAGCTGGGGCAAGATGGAGAGGAGAGGGGTCTTTTCGTTGGTTGCTTGCTCTGGACACCACAGGTGGGGCACTGGCTGTGGTTGTAGTGGCATTCTTCCTCACCACCCCCTACTTCTTTGGTTTCCATTCCAGAAAGGTGAAGACAGCCAAGATTCATGTTAAAGAAGTGAATTGAATTTAAGGCATAATAAATAGGCTAGGCTTTCTAATCAGTTGTTCCATGTCCATTCCATAAAACTGAGAAGTTGCCTATTTCAGTATTAGAAATTTAACAAGTTTTACATTTTCCATAGAAATCTTTGCATACGTGTATGTACTTTTTGTCTTCTTGAATAAGTATACAGAATACAATGGAGACCTTTTTTATGACTCAGGATTGTTATTAAGATCATTAACAACTGTGCCCCACTGTGTTGTGCTATAAACCTAAGATCTGCCTGAATGTTTAGCTCTAGAAGAAAGAGATCCACTTGATCATGGTGGATAAGCTTGATGATGTGCTGCTGGATTCGGTTTGCCAGTATTTTATTGAGGATTTTTGCATTGATGTTCATCAGGGATATTGGTCTAAAGCTCTCTTTTTTTGTTGTATCTCTGCCAGGCTTTGGTATCCGGATGATGTTGGCCTCATAAAATGAGTTAGGGAGGATTCCCTCTTTTTGTATTGATTGGAATAGTTTCAGAAGGAATGGTCCCTGGGATGCAAGGCTGGTTCAACATATGCAAATAAATAAATGTAATCCAGTATATAAACAGAACCAAAGACAAAAACCACGTGATTATCTCAATAGATGCAGAAAAGGCCTTTGACAAAATTCAACAGCCCTTCATGCTAAAAATTCTCAATAAATTCGGTATTGATGCAACGTATCTCAAAAGAATAAGAGCTATTTATGACAAATCCACAACCAATATCATACTGAATGGGCAAAAACTGGAAGCATCCCCTTTGAAAAGTGGCACAAGACAGGGATGCCCTCTCTCACCACTCCTATTCAACATCGTGTTGGAAGTTCTGGCTAGGGCAATCATGCAAGAGAAAGAAATAAAGTGTATTCAGTTAGGAAAAGAAGTCAAATTGTCCCTGTTTGCAGATGGTATGATTGTATATTGAGAAAATCCCATCGTCTCAGCCCAAAATCTCCTTAAGCTGATAAGCAAC
>NW_012110031.1:138210-157595 GCF_000951045.1 Mandrillus leucophaeus | reverse complement strand
GAAAACCAAACACCGCATGTTCTCACTCATAGGTGGGAATTGAACAATGAGATCACTTGGACACAGGAAGGGGAACATCACACACCGGGTCCTATTGTGGGGAGGGGGTCGGGGGAGGGATAGCATTAGGAGATATACCTAATGTAAATGATGAGTTAATGGGTGCAGCACACCAAATGGTACATGTATACATATGTGAACAAACCTGCACGTTGTGCACATGTACCCCAGAACTTAAAGTATAATAAAAAGAAAAAAAAAAAAAGGAGATCCAAGCTGCTGTGCTGCTGGACACCTGTTACCTATTCTGTAGTCTTTAGGTTCAAATAATTTGCATAAATTTGGAATATTTTTGTTCCTTGAAAGTTTGGCAGCATTTGATGGTAAACTATCACATCCTAATTTTCATTTTTCAGAATATTTTAAACCACTAATTTAATTGCATCAATGGCTATAGGATAAATTTGTTTTTTAACAATTTCTTTGTGTCAGTTTTAGGAAGGCATACGTTTCTATAAATTTGTGCTTTTCATTCAAGTTTTCAAATTTTGGCATAAACTTGTTCATAATATACTCTTATCTTTTGAGTGTATATTGTCTGTAGAAATGTCCCCTTTTCCATTCCCATTGTTGTTTATTTGTTCTTTCTTGATAAAGATTTGTCAATTTGATTAGTATTTTCAAAGAACCAAGCTTTGGCTTTATTAGTCTATTTCATTAGTTTCTGTTCTTTATTATTGTCATCTACTGTTGTTATTCTGATATTTTTCTAATGGCTTATATTGTGTTCTTAGCTCATTAACTTTTAACTTTTCTTTTTGCATAAAAGATGCTATACAATTTCTCTTAATATTATTTT
Organism: Mandrillus leucophaeus; assembly: GCF_000951045.1. Taxonomy (NCBI): domain Eukaryota; kingdom Metazoa; phylum Chordata; class Mammalia; order Primates; family Cercopithecidae; genus Mandrillus; species Mandrillus leucophaeus. The sequence goes on along the minus strand of NW_012110031.1, from coordinate 156,736 downwards.
AGCTATATTTCATGTAATGTAATATGTAGTATATTTATCACTCAGTTCAAAATATTTTCAAATGTTCAGTATAATTTATTATTTGACCTATAAATTATTTAGAAGTGTGTTTCACAATATGTAAAAATATGACTTTTGTCTATAATTTTTGGTTGTGAATTTCTAAATTAATTATATTGTGGTCAGATAACATGTTTTATACGATGCTGATCCCTTAAAATTCGTTGACTCTTGTTTTATACCTTAGTATGTGGTCAACTTTCATAAATATTCCATGAGTTCTTGGGAAAGAAAGTGTGTTCAGCAGCTGTTATACGCAGTGTTCTATATGTGCCCATTAGCTTCAAACTGTTAATTGTGGTGGTCTATCAATTACTTGGGAAAACTTATTAACATTCTCAACTACGTTAGTGGAGCTGTCAATGTATCCTTGTAATTCTGTCAGTTTTTCCTTATGTAAATTAAGGTTGTGCAATTAGGTGAATAAAAGTTTATAAATGTTATATATTCCTAATGAATTGTACATTTAACATTTTGTAGAAATAGTCTTTACTTACACTAAAGCATATTGTAACAGTCTTTCTTTTCTAATGTTAATTTAACCACTGCAAGTTTCTTTTGATTGACATCTGCCTGTTATGACTTTTTTATCCTTTTAGATTTCAACATTTCTGAATTATGTTTCGGACATATTTCTTATAAATAGCTATTAAAAAGTTAAATCTACTCTAAAATTACTTGTCTTCTACTTTGTCCATGTACCATATTTACTAACATATTTGGGGTTTTTCAATCATCTTATTGTATGCTTTTTCTTTGCATGATCTATATTTCTACTTCTCTCTTGTATAACACTTTTACACTTTATTTTTCTTCTATTACTTTGGAAGTTATATTTTCTATTTTTATGATTTTTATGACTTTCCTGGAAATTTTAACATATTTACTTAAGTTACCAAAATTTAAACAATATTCTTTCCATCCTCATTAACAATGTAGGTATTTTAGAACATCTTGAGTCCAATCACTCCCTCCTAAGCTATATGCTATTGTCATCATATATTATAGTTTTAATAACTCCACAAGACACTACCCTGTATTATTTGTCATCAATATTTCTTTATATTTCCTCATACCACTTTTTGAGGCTACTCATCTTCTTTTGTCTCAGACTTCCTTCTGGGATCTTTTTTCTTAAGCCTGAAGTGTATCATTCATAACTTATTTTCTTGAGTTCTTGTTAATGACAAACTCTATCAGTTTTTGTGTATCTGAAGATGACTTTATTTTACCCTAGTTTTTGAAGGATGTTTTAATTGGGCATACACTTATACGTTGACAATTATTTTCTCTCAGTGTAAGGAAGACATATCATAGTCTTCTGGGTCCCACTGTTACAGTTGAAAAGTCAGCTGTTATTCTAATTATTATTGACTTAGGTCATCTATCTTTTCTCTTTGACTGCTATCAGATCTTTTATTTGTCTTTGATATTCTGTAGTTCCTCTGTGGTATATCTAAATGGGGATATCTTTATGTTTACCTCACTTTGGATGGCATGACTTCTTAAATCTGAGGATTGGTGTCTTTTATCAGTTTGGGAAAATTTTAAGCCCTCATTTATTTAAATATGGCTTTTGCCTAACCCTCCATACTGTTTTCTCAGTATAGAATAGAAATCCTCTCTGGAGAAAAGGATCATCTCTGCTTGGAATTTTAAGATATTAAATCCACAATTTCAATTCTACATGTCTTTTAATATTTTTTCACAATTTTTTCTGGGTCTCTTGGGCTCATTTTGAATGATTTCTTTAGATCTATTTTCCAGTTTCTTAATTTTATTCCTTTAATAGTATTCACATAGCTATTCTGCCCATCTGTTGAACTTTTAATTGCCATTTTTACATTTTTCATGTTTGAAATTCCATTTTTATCCTACTATGACTGATTATTTTTATAGTATCTTGCTCCTTATTCATATTTTCAATCTCTTATTTTCCTAAGTGTATGATATAACCTAGTTTATATTCCGTGTCTGATGGATTCAAAAGTTGGAGACTTCGTGGGTCAGGTTTGGCTTTCCACTGATATTGCTGCTGTTTCCTCTTGTTACTTTCTTTTTCCCTTGTCTGTTTTGTGATGTTTTTAAAACTGTAAATTCATATTCCTTAAAACTCTCCCTGTGGGAATTGTGTGGCCTGGGTTAAAAGGCTTTTTCTCCAGAGAGGATTTCTATTTTATACTGAGAAAACAGGCCTTTGGAGTCCCAGCTTTACGGGAAGTAAGGCAAGCCTTTGGCTTTCTGTTCTCTGTATTCTATGAAGCCGAGAAAACACAAACTTAAATGTCACCAGGTTCTCCATATAGAATAGCCTCAACCTTTCTCCAGGTTCCTACTTCGGCTTACTTTTTTGGTCCCTGTGTTGGTTTCCCAGGGCTCTTATAACAAAGTATCACAATCTGGATCACCTAAAACAGCATAAATTTATTCTCTCACAGCTCTGGAGGCCAGAAGTCTGAAATCAACATATTGACTGGGCTGTGTTCCCTCCCAACCCTCTAGGGAAGGATCCTTCTTTGCCTGTTCCAGCTTTCGATAGCCCCAGGTGTTCCTGAGCTTTTGACATCATAACTCCAATGTCTACCTCCACCTTCACATGGTGGTCTTTCCTTTGTGTTTGCCTGTGACTAAATTTTCCTCTTCTTATAAGGACATCATCAGTCCTGTTGGATTAGGGTCCATCCTAATCCAGCACAATTTTATCTTAACTTGATTACATCTGCAAGGACCCCGTTTCCAAATGAGATCACTTTCACAGGAGGTTAGGACACATTGGGGCTGGGGGCACTGAATTCAAACCATAACAGTCTCCAACAATTTCAATCCCTTGCCAGCCCTTAAATGTTTTCTTATGCATTCTAGCACTTTTACAGTTATCATTTATATAATCTTTCTGTTTTCTATTCAATGTCAGCTCTTATTTTTCACTCATTTCCCTATGCTTGGCCACAGCAGCTCCTTCCTTTTTCTCATTGTGGTGCAGACTTACAAATCAGAAAAAAAACAAAACAAAACAAAACAAAAAACAGAGCACAAAGTAAGAGTAAGACTTTAAACAGGGACTCAGTAGAATAAAGTAGAAGATAATAACTGCATGGATGTTGCAATATCTTTTTTAAGATGGTGCTCAAAGTACTTTTATCCCTAGATCACTGTGGTATATCTGTCTAGTCCTCAAATCATAAAGATCTAGGGCTGAATCCTTTCTCTACCTCTTACAAGGTACGTGACCTTGAGATATACATAAGCTCCTAATTTCACAGTATCATCTGGAAAAAAACCCACTATTACAATAATAGTCTTTTTAGGGTGTTTTGTGGATGGATGACGTAAGTGCCAATATAACCCATGGCACAAAGCAGGCATTTAGTAGTTGCACAAACAACTTTCTTTCTGTGTTCCAGATAGGTAAGGACTTTGAATAATTTGCCTCTGCTTAAGCGAAGGGTGAAAAGTGATGTCTTTCATATTGATACACAATCCTATGGTGTAATTAGGGCAGGTGTGCTACTTTATAGAGGAAACTGAACCATGGGAAAGTTAACTCATCAAACATGAAAGAAAGACAAATAATAATAACCATACAAAAGAAGAAAATCTGTTTTGCTGATGATCAGTGGTTCTGTAACCCTTAAAGGATGAACTGAAATTCAAATGAAGTCATCCCTCCCATTTGTACTCAGTTTTTCCAGCTAACAGCTTGTTGGTTCTCTGCTTTAAATGCTACCCTTTCTTCAACTCCAATGACACTTCATCTCTGTCAACTGAGAGGGAAGAGATGGAGGAAAAAAAAAACCCACAAAAAAACCAGATATCATTGTAAACTGTATTTTAAACTCTGTACACGAAATCACTCAGAGACATTTTAACTTGTATTTGAGAGCCTCACCCAGGCCCACACTCCAGAATAGCTTTATAACTTTATAATCTAAGGAAGGAAAAGCCAGAAATCTGCACTCTGTGATTGACTCACACACATGTTGGAAGCAGAGTTCACAAATCTAATTCCTTTCTCCAATCCTGCACATTTTTACCCAGAGAACACAAGTGAATGGAGGCGGTCCAGCCCACTCAGAGAATTCCTGACAGCAGCTCCTCGTGAAAAATACTATGTTTGGGGTGAGCATCTATCCAGGAGCAGTGCTGAAATAAGATGGCGAGGACGCAAATGGAGAATAAATGGCTGATGTAGAGAGAGCTGCTGAAACGAGGGTGATTATGCAGGGGCTGTCCTCTATGAATACATTAGCTCCCCAATAAGTCCATGCATTTTGACTGCTTCCAAAGCAATTTCTCAGGGTTTCAGTGAATACAGGTGTCTGGAAGTGGTTTCTAAGCTCAGCTTCAGACAGGCTGTTCATGTCGCCAGTCCTCAAAGCCCTAGCATTAAGTCTGGGTGGTGAGTCGGGCCCCACACAGTGCCTGTCACGTCATTGCAGGCATCCTAAGATGCTCCTTGTGGGTGCCCAATCTCCCCTTCAGGTCAGGGGCAAGGACTGTTGCCTGCCTGGTGGGGTGGAAGGTTGAAGGAGGTTAGAGGTTAGAGGAGGGTGCATCCACGCTACAGTCCTTCAGTGGGAATTGAGTATCAAGAATTGGAGACATCAGATGCAGACACTAAGGCCAAAGGTGCCAGAGTAGGGCCAGTAGGTGGAACCAGGCAGATGAGGTCTGCACGGATGTGTGAACAGGTTGGCAGTGAGGTGGAGCATCTTAGATAATCCCTATGGACACCAGTAGGCACAGGGTTCTTTCCAAGCATCGGCAAGCCTGGAGCGTGTGGGGGTGGCTGACTGCTGCGAGTTCCCCATGGAGAAGACAGTGGGGGCCATCATGGGGAGGACACCCTGCAGTTCCAATACTGGGTCTGCCAAGGACAATCCCTGGCCATAGAGGTGGGCAGGCTTCCTTCCAGGACAAGATCCTTCATTGTATCCATCATCGCATTCCTGCCTAACACCAGGGGACCTAACAGGAACCTCAGATAGGAAAGCGGGCTTCATCGTAGATTTATGTTTTCATTAGCCAAGGGGAAAGAGCCAGAGAGCCTAGGAAATGTTCCCGTAGGATGAGAAATAACATAGAGCCTCTTGGGGATCCATGCCATGAGCTGATTGTTGGAAAAAACCCTGTACTTTGGGGCAGGAGAATGGCATGAGGCAGGAATGGGCTGTGTGTCTGGCTAGCGCCTGGGGTCAGAAAGCAGCCTGCAGTGAGCCTGACTTCATCTTGCTGTTTATACACCCTGGGTTTATTTCCCTGGGCTCTCCCTTAACAAAGTGTTCGGGAATGTTCTATGGCCACTGTGGAGAAGACAGAGAGTGTCAGAGTGAGAAATCCCAAGGGAGCTGACTCAGGGTCACTCTTGTCCAGCCACCCTCGATGCCTGTTATTGCTTCCTGGAGCACACCTCTGCTTACTCCGACAGACCCTCAGTTTGATTTTAAAAGAGGCTGTTCCCTTGAGTTGGCAGCTCAACCTCTCCCATGCTCCCTCCCCCAGCCAAGCAGGTTCTGAAGTCCTCTTCTTCCTGAAAAGTCAAGAGGCTCCACCCTGTGTCTTCCCAATCCCAATCACACACATGTGGACCAGGGTTCAGGACTGGACGTTCTGAATCAGTCTGTAACCCTCAACCTTAAACCCCATTTCTCCACCCCAGACTCATTACCCTGGTGGGAGCTGAGCCGAGCCCTTTGAGTGAGAAACTCCACTCACCCTGATCCCGAGCTCCACATTCTCGCCTCCGTAGACTTCCATGCCTTCGTCTAGCAGGCCAATCTCCTGGAAGTACTGCCGGTCCACAATGAAGCAGCCAATGAGGGCGGGGCTCCTGCAGGGGCAGGGGAGATGGGCCAGTGGTGAGCAGAGAGGCTGTCTGGTGTGGCTGTCTGAGGAGTAAGAGCAGTAAGTCCTTACTGTCAGGAGGATCTGGGGCTCTTCCTTCCTCTGCTGCCAAAGCCAGTGTGAGGCTTGTTCCTGGAGTGGTCCCTGGGTCTGGCCTCACCCAACCACTCCAGAAAGGCTGTTTCCTCCGGGCAGTGGGCAGACAGCTGCCATCCTGGGATCAGCTTTAGTGGGGGGGTGCTTGTGTGTGTGTTAGCTGTGAAAAGTGGTGCTCAGCCTGCCAGTCTAGGTTGACTGTATTTCTAGCTGCCCTGACCCTGACCTCTGCACAGTCAGTCTCTGTTCCTGCTTAGGAATGCATACCAGTTTTCCTATCCTTCCCCAACTTAGGATCTGTATGTCATCCTTGGTCCACTTAGAAAGATTAGCTGGCACCAGGTTGCAAAGGGCTTTGGGTAGCAGGGTAAAAAATTTGAATTTTATCTGCAGGTAAATAGGTGTCCATGAGGAATTTTAAGCAAGACAGTGGTGTGAGCAGATCTGTGTTTTTTAAAGAGAATAGTCAGGCAGCTGTGGGTGACTGACCAGAGGGGAAGGGGTGGGAATTGAGGGGCCCAGCTGGGAAGCTCATTGCTGTATCCAGGTGAAAAATGATGGAGAGCTGAGTCAGAGTATCAGGAACAGAGACAGGAATTGTTTGAAGACATATTTTGATGTAAAATCAGCAGAACTTCAAAACAGATGAACTACACAAGGGTGAGAAAGGGGGAGGAACCTGGATGCCATCTGGCTTTCTGGCTCGGGTGACAGTGGGTTGTGGGCCACTCATCAATACAGGGGCACAGGAGAAGAAGCTGGTTTCAAAAGAAAGAAGCTTTGGTGGTAGAAAAACTGACTTTAAGGTACCTGTGTGACACCAGGAGGAGATAGCCAACAGGCAGAGCTTAGGTACATGGCCTGAGTCTCTAATTCAACAGGGTTCTTAGGCTGGAACAACCTGCCAACAGCTATGGGGTCCAGGAGCTGGAAGGCTTTTCCTTCCTTGAGGGCTATGAGCTTGGGTCTCACCAGCTCTGTGCAGACACCCAGTGCAGCACCTCACAGAGAACGATTCACATGAGGTGAGTCAGCATGAGAGCACGGGGCTGCTTCTCTGTGAGAGCACTGCTTATGCAGTGATGTTGAATTGTTCTACTGTTTATTGCTATCATTTCTAGCCCTTGCCTGGCTGGACGACTTGGTGGGAATGGGGGAATAAAAGGAGAAATGAAGGCTCCTCAGGGATGAGAAAACTATCAGTCAGTCACATGTAAATGAACCCGTCTTTGAAAATGGAAACTTATCAAGGTGGAGAAAGGCGATTTTGCAGGCCATTTCCCTGGGGAATGTGGATACAGGAGGCTGCTCAGGCAGAGACTGGCACCCTGGAGCCACTGTTTCTCTTCCTTTCAAATCACTGCATTTTATTCTAAATGTCTTCACCCTCATAGACCTGCAGGCATCCTGGGAAGCTAATCTACCACTCCTAAAGCAGACTGAGACCCTGCTGTGGTGGAGGTAACAGAACCCAGGCCTTAGAGGTAATCTCTCTGGGAAAAATCACCCTTCTGAATGTGTGTCTCTAAGAGAAGTTCCCTAGCGTCTCCGAGCCTCCGATTCCATGTCTGTAACATAGGATCCATTCTAACCTCACACGGACTAAATTAAAACACTTGAAGCCTCTGGGACATAACTGGCACTCAAAAGGTCATTTAAAAAGGTAAAAAGATGCAATTGTGCACTAAGTCTAGAAGATCTCCTCTTTAAATATGTGATGATTCAGAAACATCAGGCTGGCAGAGTGGTGGGGTCGTGGCATTTGCCTCTGCATTCCTAAGTGTTGGATATGACAGGGCACGCTGGAAAAATGCTTTCAGGATACACAGTAAGGGACCTTCCTCAAACTGACAGTTCAAGCCAGGTAATGAACAGAATCTGAAACAGTTACTCTGAGATGAGCACAGGCCACCTCAGTGGTTAATTATTAACCGGCTAGGGTATTAAGTGGATTCTATCAGCGTGAAAGGGTTATTGATTTACACCTTGCCTCATTCCTGAAAGGATTAGAAATAGCTTATGAGAAAATTTAAAATACATAGAAAACCATAAATAGATAAATGTCTAGACAGACCTAAAGATTGCAACAAATTGGAATGCATGTGCAGACCAAGGTCCTCTCTCAATTGTTCTTAAAGTAGACATGAAAGTTTGCCTTTGAGTTTCCTGTTGGTCAAAGTGGAAAGAACATACATGGTCTTAGAAACAAAATGTACAGTTCTCATGTGAAAATGTCATATTAATTGATTCCCTGGGGACAGCAAGGCTTTCTCTGACTGGCAGTCAGTTTGAAAGAAATTTCTCACGTGGATTTTCTTAATGGGGTCACCTGGTGACTCAGGGAACAGCCATCGCAAAGACATCTCTTTAGAATACACTAGAAGATACTGCTGAGCTCTTTTTATGACCTATGCCACGTGTGGGCAGAGCACTAAAGTATAGCTTGAAAGCAAAGGGAGCTCGGATGGGCAAGATACATGTGTATAAATCACAGCTTTCTGTGGAGCTGTCTTCATCTGGGAATAAAACCAGGAATGTTCTTCCAAAAATCTTCCATAAAAGTTATTTCCCTCAACCAAGTTTTTGATACAAATTGAGTGATAGAAAATTTGAGGTTGAGATGACATGGTCTGGCAAGGACCTGGAATGCCGGCTTGCTGATTCAGACTGGACTGATACAGTTAGAGATGAGCAGAACAGAAACAGTTAATGTCAATGCAGTCTTCTGCAGGAACGCTCATTGCATGGGGGCATATTTCCCTTCAACAGCATTCATCAGGCCTAGGAGCAGAAAACAGCTACACCAGTTCTGAGCTCAACAGTGGACAATAGAGGGGTGAAAACTAGCCACTGAGTCTAGCTTCCGTGGGTGGATCTTGGCTCTACCGCCCAGAGCCTTTGGCAGGGCCGTTCTCCTCTCTCAGTCTTGCTCTCCTCATCTTGTAAAACAGGGATGAGACACGAGTGGTCAACAGGTTATAATGATGATCAAAGGAGCCAATGCATGTAAAAGACCCTTGTACATAGCAGAATCTCAGCAAATGTTTAACAACACAAAATTGTGGCAGGGGCCGAGCAGAGTAGGTAACAGGCAACTTCAGGAAAGTTAGGTGGTGTTTTCTTCTATTCCATGTTAAGTGTGAGTATATATTTTTTTCTTCTGGTGAGGAAAAATGTGATCTTAAGTAATAATGACTGACTTTCAATTAAATTTTTCATACCCTTTCTCCCTCATGTAATACAAAACAACATGAGCTTCTAATCTCTTTAACTCCAAAAACTGTGCCCTAGGCCACCTTCTGGTGCCTTCTGTTTTGTAACGGGCAGAACTTTGCAGGGAGCATAAAGACGCCCACTGTATCATCAATATAGACAGAAATAGGCTGGGCTCAGTGGCTCACGCCTGTAATCCCAGCACTTTGGGAGGCAGAAGTAGGTAGATCACGAGGTCAGGAGTTCAAGACCAGCCTGGCCAACATGGCGAAACCCTGTCTCTACTAAAAAATACAAAAATCAGCCAGGCACGGTGGCAGGTGCCTGTAATCCCAGCTACTTGAGAGGCTGAGGCAGGAGAATCACTTGAACTCAGGGTTGGGGGTGGGGCGTGGAGGCTTCAGTGAGCCGAGATCACGCCACTGTACTCCAGCCTGGGCGACAGAGTGAGACTCCGCTGCAAAAACAAAAACAAAAACCAACATAGACAGAAATAAAAACCAGTGGAGACAGCTGTTGGAGGCGTCCTGAACCTTAAAAGCTAAGACTGCGCAGGGCAGTCATTCATGAGTCCAGGAAGATGGCAGCAAAGGCAGGAAAGAACTTGGGACCTTTGAAATACAGTATGAAGTCACTTTTGTCTGAGTCTTACAGAATAACATTCAAATATCACCAAGGTATATGCTGTCCTGTGGGGTCTGGTCTTGCCTCTCAGCCCCTCCACCCTCACTACCTGGGGCTGCTGGCTGGCTTCCCACTTCTAGTCACTTCGAACCTTCTCTGTGTTCGTGAACTTTGCATATGGACGTCCATTCCCCAACCTAGCCATCTTCTACTCGCCTTCAAAAACAAGTGAAAATGCTATCCTCTGAAAAGCCTTTCTCCACTTTCAATGCAGTTTCTGCCTGCATGGTGGAATAATGTTCCTATTCCAACGATTTTGTCTGTCTTCACTAGACTCCAGGCTTTTGGGAGTGGGAACCAAATCTTCATCACTCTGGATCCCCAATCTGGAGCACAGTGCTTGGCGCCCAGACACAGTGATGCGTGGAAATGGGTCACTTTGAGGCTGTGAATGGATTCTGAGATCTTCAGAGCCCATGGCAGTGACTGAAGATCAGACTGCAGTTCCTTTCAACCCTGCCTACCCCTGTCATCCCCACGATGGGGCTCAAGTTGGAGAATAAGCATTGGGCCAGTAGGGGGTTCCTAGCCTGGAGGTCAAAGCAGAGAGACCCACAGGTAAAGATTTGCTTTACCTGATTGGGGCTGTGGAGTTCTCCAGCTTCCACCAGGCCTTGGGGGGATTTAGGTAGCGGCACCACAGTTCCCAGTCAAAGCCCTGGGCAGCCAGCGGGTACTCTTCTATTTCAAAGTTGTCATATTTGATGTTATCAAAGGACGGCGAGATGATCCGCTTCCGGTTCTCCTTGATGCGAGTGAGGACAGGTTCAGCCCTGGGCAGAGAGGAGACAGCCAGAGAGGGGGTAACCATTTCCAAGGTGGAAATATCCAGAGTAGCATCTCCCGAAGGTCCTTCCCCAGCAGAAAGAGGAAGGAAAGCCTGCCCATCTCCTCTGATGGAGAGGTGCACTGCCTTCTGGGAAGGAGCCCCTGTTCAACTTCCCGTTCCCTGAGGATTTCCCGGATGGCAAGAGGCTCCCCCACTCCATCAGCATATCCAGAGCTGAGCTGAGAGATTCTTATTCCAGCCAGCCTTGTTCCTGCTCACTTTCCCTTTCTCCATTAGAAAAAAAAAATCAAAACTTAAAAAAGAAGAAAGCGAAGAAAGAAATAGATCTGAGGGTCCAGAAGCAGCTTTCACCTTGTGCTTTGATTTTGCTAAAATTCTATGTATCAATCTGGAGGAAAAGACAGATGAGGATGGCAGAGACTAGGAGGTGAGAACAAACCTACATCCGCCAACCATGCGATGCTGCCTTGGAATGCCAGCTATGCCACATCCACCCCCCAGAAGGGTTCCCCAACCACCCAAGGAGGGGTGGGGCATTTGGGCTTTCCCAGGGAGCCGGGAAGCCCCTGCAGGCACCAGGCGAGTAATGTGTTTGCAGACAGGAATGATAAGCTTCTCATTAATAATACATTTGGTGTATAACTGTTTATTCAAATCAGCTTGAAATAGTAAGTGTCCCTCTCCTATCCTGGCCATAAATCCAAAGAAAATTCTGTTTAAATAGTCACAAATGGCAAGCAGGGACTTCAGCTATAAAAAAGGACTGTGTTGCAGCCTTAATTTGGGCCTGTTATGGCAGCATCCAGGCCAGGCTGCGTGCACGCCCTGCCTGCTGAAGTGTCCTCCTCTCCCACTCCCTGGAGGCAGAGGCTGGCACTGTGGAGTCTGGGGAGCAGAGCAGACCCCAGTGACAACAGGCATATTGATAAAAGGGTGGCCACCTACTTGCCCCAGCTACTCATGGTCATTGCCAGAGCCTGTGTCTCCCAGGCCCAGGCAAAGTTACACACAGCAGGTGGCACTGTGCCCTCCAGCCCCGCAGGGAGGTCTGCATCTGCCACTCTATTCCTGGCTGGTTGCAGCCACTGGGGCCTTCTGTCTGGTCCCTTTCCCCCAGCATCTGAGCGGCTCTGACCAGAGAAAGAAAGATTTTCTTAGACAGTTTCACCATAGGGAGAATCTGAGATTACGTGCTACCTCCGATCTGGGAGTGGGAAAGCCCGGGCTACCTGTGACAACATTAGGCAATCTTCCCCCACCTTTGCCCACTTGGTGTTGGCCTTGGCTGTGAGGCTGGGCTTCTGCCTCATGTTTGGCCCAGCTCTCCTTTCCTAGGCGTTGGAACCCTATCCTTAGCTGGGCACTCTCTGCTTTGCCCTTAGCATGTACCCTTTTCCCTGATGACTCTGCCAGCCAGAGTCACATGTGATGTCACCACGCCTATTAGGCACTGTGTGCTGACCCATTGACCCCTGGGTACCCCCTCCCCTCTACCACACTTCAAACTCTAAAGTTCCAGCCTTGTTGCCTGGCTCACTCACACACCCACATTTCACCTATTCCCAGAATTATCTCTTAGGCTATGACCAAGATCCCAGCATGCTTTGCACTATTGGAGTCGAAGCCCTAGATCCCACTGGGACTCCTCCTCCTCTCCCAAGGGGCACTTACCAGCCCACATTGAACTCCACGTGGGCATCAAAGAGTGCCACCACAGGGGCAGTGGCCGCCCTCCAGCCGCTGACCCTGGAGCGGATGAGGCCTTCCTGCTTGCTGTGACGCACGACTTTGATGAAGCCTGGCTTCTGGCTGTTCACCTTGTCCACATATTCGGTCAGCTTCTCCTTCAGTTCCTCTGTCAGGGAGAAAATGCAGACTTAGCATGGGAGGGAGGTCAGGAGGCAGAAGGGGCAATCACAGCAGTCACTCTTTTAGGGTGAACTGACCCCCAGAGAAAGGCTGGGGGGCCCATTCCCCTCCCTGTATCTTCTTCAGTGGTCCCCGCAGTGGCCAGCACCACTTAGTTTTGAAGGGAAACATAGAGGGGAATACAGTATTTCCTGAGGCTCAGCAATACACAGGGTCATATACACTGCACGCACGGTCTATTTAATCTTCACAACAAGCCAATGGGAAAATGGTAGCTCAAAAGAATTAGTCAAGTTCTCCAGCATCATGCAGCTTGTGAGTGGCACAGTCTACTTTCAAACCATGTCTTAGTGGTCTCCATCTCCATCGGTGCTCCTATAACCCCCAGGGGAAGCTCCCTCTGCCAAGACCCCAGCCCAGCATCCACTCTCTGCCTGGATCTCCATCTTTCTAGGAAGTGGATGGCCAGGAGCTGTGCCCATGTGAACAGCTGGTGTTGGTTTGCTCCCTGTGGTCCTGGGCCTGGCTAAGCATGTGATGCCTCTGCTTTTTCAGAACTGCAAACGAGGCCTGCAGCAACAGAAACAGGCCTCAGCAGCAGCCCCTGAACCCCTCAGCAAGAGAGGACACTGCAGCTGCATTCATTATGTTTTCCACAGCAGCTAAGGCAAGAGCCCAGGACAGCCCTTATAGTTGGTTGGACAGAATTCTAAAGTTCCTTTTGAACCAAGCATCCATCCCAAGGTGTGAATCCCCTCTGTCTGCCTGATGAGTGATCATCCAGCCCCTGCAGTAAAAGGGAAATCTACGCAATCCATTCCTTAGAGGGCCTCTTCAACTATTAGATGTTCTTCCTTCTTTTGACCTGAAATGCCAGGGTCCCTCAATCTTCCACTCATGAGTCCAATGGGACCTATTTTGGAGACACAGAAGACAGATCAAGTCCCTCTTTCCACATAACAACGCTTTAGAATTGAAACCCATTCTTAAGTCCTTGTTAAGGACTTCTCTAGGTCAAATAGCTTCAGTTCCTCCTTGTGTTTCCGCATATCTCACGATTTCAAATTCTCTAATCATGTTAAACTTCCCTCTAATTAAGTTAGTTTTTCTCGAACCCTTTCGTATTATGCAGAAGTTGACCTAATACTTCTAAAGTAAACTGGGCTATACAGAATAGAAGAAACAAATCACCTCCCTTAATCTAGAATCTGTTCCTATTAATATAATCTAAAGTCACAACAACTTTGATTACTTTTGTCTCAAATTAAGCTTACTGTTAACATATACTTACAAATTATTTTTACATGGTGCTACTAAGTCAGGCCTCCTCCATCCCATCTCTGTGGATGCAGGTGCATGTGCAAGTGCTTGTGTGTGTGTGCACATATGAGTGCCTGCTTTGAGTGATAACAAAGAATCTTATGTTTACTTTTATTTAATCAGCCTTTCTAAAGATTTCCACTGTTTCTTTGGATGTCAAAATGTTTTTGTCCCCCGATTTCATTACCCAGTGGTTTTCTAATCCAGCCCTTCCAGGTTTCCAGCTTCTGCAAAAGTGATGAGCATATGGCCTTTCTTGTCATTCAAGTAATCCTTTTAAACAGTGTGACTCCTGTCCTAAGCTAGGGCTGGTGGGGGCTGTCCTCATTCCAGCCTGGAGAAAACTTGACTGACTTCTGGGCTGCCACTGACATGCTTTATATCTCACTGCAGTCCATACGAAGATGACCTCAAGATCTCTGAATCTTGAGGTCTGCAGCTCCTGAAGAGGCCACTGTCCCACAAATGTCAGGACGTTGGCCATGGAGCAGCATAACTCAGTGTGTCTCACACTTACAAGGCCTTCAAGCACCGTTGCCAGGAGGCTTCTTAAAACATTTACTGTTTTATCACTTCCAAGGTCCATTCCTCATATATCCTTTTTGAAAAATTTAAATAGAGCTCATAAAGTCTGATATTTGGGTTTTTGATGGGGGCAGTTAAGTGCTGAGTGCACAGAATTTGGAGTGAGAACTGGGCTAGTACCAAATGGCCTGACATAAATTCCCACCCTTCCCCATGAGAGGGATACCTGTCCCCTTCTCTGCCTCCTCAACCCTCAGGTGAGGCTCCTGCCAATTGACTCCTGTCAATACCTGCTGTGACTAAGGTATTGATGGGAGGAGGCTGAGGACGATTGCTACCAAATGGTCTCCCATGAATTTCACCTCTCCAAATTCACATCCTTGTGTGGCCGCCTCACACACTGAGTCTGAGCTGGACTTTGACACAGCAAGACACAGCAGGAGGGACCCTGGGCAAGTTCCAGCCTTTTGCTTTTGCTCTCTTGCTGCCCTAACTAAGGAAACTCCAGCCAGGCTCCTCCCCAGCCCAGTCATTTAGGCCACCCCACAAAGGCCCCAGACAGGTGAGTGAGGCCCTCGTGGATCCTTCAGCCCCAGTTGGGCCACCAGCTGATTGCAACTGACCGGGAGAGCCATTGTGTAGAGCAGAGACAGGCTGCCCAGTGATCCCAGCCTTTATTGCAGGATTCCGGGCCAATGGATGGTGGTTGTTTCACACCATAACTTCTGGAATGGTTTGTTATACACAATGGCTATAATAAACATTGTCTATTGTTCTGGTCTGGTGCTGGGGTTAAAATAAGATTGTGAACTCCTGATGCACAGGAAATGCAGTCAGAGGAAGAATGAGCTTTGAGGGGTGGTAGCAAGAAATGAAAATCTTTGCTTCCTATAGGAGCTACTTGCCCCTTTGTACCTCTGAGCTCTGTCAACACTGAGCTGGAGTAAAGGCTTCTGGTGGACCAGATAGTAAAAAATTCCATCCCCAGTCAGATGCATCCCAAACATGTGCTGCTGATTAGAAGAGGGAATTCTCTTAGCCCCAACCAAACAACTGCTATCCAAAAAAGAAAACAAAGAAGAAAAAAAATGCCTTGAAATACCCTAGATGATACTGCCTCTGTCTTTGTAAAGTACCTTTACTTAATTAGGTTTTCATGTTTTCTTTCCATCTTTGTTAGGTGCCAAAGCAAGAAAGAACTATCTCAAAAGTACTTCTGCATTGACTGGAAAACTGTTTTCCAAGACACTGACCATTGTATACTATATATATTGACTATTAACTATTGTATATACACATAAACAAACACACATGCATGTTCACATATAATATCTCTCAGAACTTCTTAGCTCCAAAGATTGTGTTTTTGGAGTTGAACTTGTGTTTTTTCTTACATCCAAATACAAGTACCCAGCCCATCATATTTGCCTTCTTGCTAAGGTTGCCAGGAAGCTTAAAGACAAATATAATGACTAATCACAAAGATTTTATCAGGATTTTTGCTGCCCTATCTTTGCTAAACCTTTGATTTTCTGGTTCAAATTTAAAACCTGATTGACTTTTACCTTTTCTTCCCTATGCAAGCTATCTTTAATTGATTTTTAATTTCTATAAATAATATTTAATAAAGTGTCTTGGTGGGTTAGGACAGGAGCATAATTGTGGAAGGAAAAGGGAAGGTATATTTTGTGCTTGTTTTAATGTGTTGGAGAAAGAGGAGGCAGGGAGTCTGCTTGCTGTGATTCAGATCTAGAGTCAATGTGGAGCTGTCAATAGCCGATGTTGACAGAGAAATACAATTTGCACCCTGCATGGGGCCAGGTGTCATCCTGCTTATGTTGCTACTTCAGCGCTCTCCTACTGTCCACAAATCCCTGATCTCCTGACATCGGAGGGACCTCTGTAAACCAGCACTACCAGAAGCAGTGATGAAGCACCACTCACTCCTGGGAGGTCACAGGCCACTCTCCACATCCCCACAGGGAGCCTCCTCTCAGGGTCTGCTCAGGGCAGGCTGCTTGCCAGCTCTCATTTCTTCAGACTTAGATGCCAAGGAAACACGGGGGATTCACCAGTGTGGTCAAACAGAGCCCTTCTCCCCTCCTCATCTATCCCCTTCCACTGCTTCTATAAAAAGTGGTTGGCTCCACAACTACTAGCAGGCTGAGCCAGAAAGGTCTGGCATAGAGGCTGTTAATCTGATTTAAGCACTTAATGGGACACTCTGATCTCATGCATAAAGGAAACTAAAGGATCTGAAAGTTGATGCCTAATGGGGCTTTGCTCTTTGGAAGGCAGGTGCACAGGCATTTTGTAAAACTGCCTTCCTAGGCTTGCTGTAGAGAACTGGGCAGAGCTCCTCATCTCTCCCTCAAGGTTCAGATGAGCATTTCACACATCTTCTCTAGGTTTTGTGGACATAGAAATGAAGGGAGAGTTCACTCATTCATTCATTCATTCAACAAATATTGAGCACGTACAGATATGATTTGACTCTGTGTCCCCACTGAAATCTCATCTCGAATTGTAATCTCCACATGTCAAGGTGATTGCATCATGGGGGCAGTTTCCCCCACGCTGTTCTCATGATAGTGAGTGAGTTCTCATGAGATCTGATGGTTTTAAAGTGTGGCACTTCCCCTTGCACTCGCTCACACTTGCGCTCTCTCTCTCTCTCTCTCTCTCTCTCTGTCTCTCTCTCCTGCCACCTTGTGAAGAAGGTGACTGTTTCTCCTTCACCTTCTGCCATAATTGTAAGTTTCCTGAGGCCTCCCCAGCCCCCAGTCATGTGGAACTCTGAGTCAATTAAACGTCTTTTCTTTATAAATTGCCCAGTCCCAGGTAGTTTTTTATAGCAGTGTGAGAATAGACTAATACACTTACTGTTAGTCCTTTCATGGAATAATAATCTTTGGCATGCCTTGATCATACCTCAACAAGGTACTGATCTAGTTGCTGTGATTATAACTGTAAACAAGACAGTCTGCAATGGATGGAGTGTTTATTCATTCCCAAAATTGATTATGTTGAAATCCTAACCTCCAATGTTATGGTATTAGGAGATAGGGCCTCTGGGAGATTAATTAGGTCATGAGGGTGGAGCTATTATCTTAGCCTGTTTTGTAGTGCTATAACTAAGAATACCTGACACTGAGTACTTTACAAAGAGCAGAAATTTATTTCTTCACAGTTCTGGAGCCTGGGAAGCCCAAGATCAAGGTGCTAGCATTTGGTGTCTGGTAAGGGCCTTCTTGCTGTGTTCTCAAGTGGCAGCAGGCAGAGGGCAAGCTAGCCTAAAGCTTCAAGAATCATCTTTTTAAAAAGCCTTAATCTCATCAACAAGGAAGCAGCCCTCATGACCTACTCACCTCTGAAAAGGCCACACCTCTTACTACTTTCACACTGGTAACACCTAAATTTTGCAGGGGAAATACTTGAACCACAGCAGCCCTCATAAATGGGATTAGTGCATTTATAAAAGGGGCTCCAGGGAGCGCTCTTCTCCTCTTTCTGCCATGTGAGTATGCAATGAAATGTGAGCAGTCTGTGACCTGGAAGAGGGCCCTCAACAGGACCTGACCATGCCGGCACCCTGATCTCAGACCCCCAGCCTCTGAAACTGAGATAAAAAACGTCTGTTTTTATAAGCCGCTCAGTCTGTGGGACTTTGTTATAGCAGCTCAAACTAAGACACAGCCCTGATAGAATTTCCATGCTACTGGATGTCTAAAAGGCATGTGGTAGGAGAGACACAGGAATTGAGTATTGGTCCATTTGTGTAGCTATAAAGGAATACCTAAGGCTGGGTAATTTACAAAGAAAAGAGGTTTATTTGGCTCATGGTTCTGCAGGCTTTGTAAGAAGTATAGGGTCAGCACTCACTTCAGGTGAGGGCCTCAGGCTGCTTCCACTAACAGTGGAAGGGGAGGGGGAGCCAGGATGTGCAGAGATCACATGGTAAGCAAGGAGGCAAGAGAGAGTGGTGAGGCACCAGGCTGTTGATATCAGCTCTTATGGGAACCAGTAGAGGGAAAACTCACTCATTCTCCCCACCATCCCAGGGAGGGCATTAATCTAGTCATGAGGGATCCACTCCCATGACCCAAATGCCTATCATTAGGCCCA
>NW_012110031.1:137076-138160 GCF_000951045.1 Mandrillus leucophaeus | reverse complement strand
GTTACCACCATGCAAACAATATTTATAGCTAATGCTTATTCATTTAGTTTATCAGGTGCTGGGGACTGTTCTAAACATGGCTTTTTGTTCC
Source organism: Mandrillus leucophaeus (assembly GCF_000951045.1). Taxonomy (NCBI): domain Eukaryota; kingdom Metazoa; phylum Chordata; class Mammalia; order Primates; family Cercopithecidae; genus Mandrillus; species Mandrillus leucophaeus. The sequence goes on along the minus strand of NW_012110031.1, from coordinate 138,069 downwards.
ACGTAGATGTGTATAAGAGACAGGCACCAGGCTGTTGATATCAGCTCTTATGGGAACCAGTAGAGGGAAAACTCACTCATTCTCCCCACCATCCCAGGGAGGGCATTAATCTAGTCATGAGGGATCCACTCCCATGACCCAAATGCCTATCATTAGGCCCAACCTCCACCATTGAGGATCAAATTTTAACATGAGATTTGGAGGGGACAAACATCCAACCTATAGCAGAGAGGGAGAGGAAGTAGGAAATGCTGTGGAGTTACCATCTACAGAAGTAGTTGTCAATCAGTTCAGGGGAAGATTTGGGGCATGAATACCCCATGGGTGAGTTGAATCGTATCCCCTTAAATTCATATGCTGAAACCCTAAACCCTAATACCTCCGAATGAGACCTTATTTGGAAATAGGGTCATTGCAGATATAATTAGTTAAGATAAGATCATACTGCAGTGGGATAAGATCCTAATCCAGTATGACTGGTATCCTTATAAAAAGAGTAGATCTGGATGCAGACTGAGGGAGGAAGTCATGTGAAGAGGAAGGCAGAGACTGGAGTGATGCATCTCTAAGCCAAGGCCTGCCAAAGATGGCCAGCAAAGCACCAGAAGCTAGGAGAGGGGCATGCAACAGATTCCCCCTCATAGTCCTGCTGGCACCTTGATTTCAGACTTCTAGCCTCTAGAAGCATGAGAAAATGTCTGTTGGTTAAGCCACCCAGATGGGGGTACTTTCATTACAACAGACATAGGAAATGAGTATAACCCAGCTTCCTCACTTCTCAGGTGGGATGACACTGCAGAGTCTCCGAGTCTCCTGGTGGTTCCCAGGATGATGGAGTCCAGGTCCCCACAGCAGTACCATGTCACTGATGCCCATGGTATTAGCTTTCTGCCCTGGACCCCACAGCAGTACCATGTCACTGATGCCCATGGTATTAGCTTTCTTCTCTTCTCTGTCTCCCATCCCCACTCTCTCATCAGTTTTCTAGGATCA
>NW_012110031.1:129614-132276 GCF_000951045.1 Mandrillus leucophaeus | reverse complement strand
CCAGGCAACCTGAAGATATAACTTCATTATTATCTTCAAATGGCAAATGGGAAAAATCAAGGATGAGAGACTTTAAAGAACATAGTCCAAGTAACAGAGAAGGTAAGGAAGGAGCAGGATTCAAACTCAAGCCTGCCTGCCTCTGAAGACTTGGCTCTTTTTCAGTCTGTCCAGCAGCCTTCCGAAGGAGTCAGCATCTTAGGCACAATAGAAGTTCTTCCCCTAGGGCCATAACTCCGTGCTCTCTATTAGTCCACCTTGAGTAATTTAGCAGATGGGAATGAGAATAATGAACTAATAGAAGTCAGTGTCTTCGCTGACTAAATGACCTTGGCAAAGGTCTAGCTCGCCTTTGTACTTCCTGGGGCTGTGTGAGGAGGAAACTCCTGTAAAGTAAAGGTGGGGCAATGGACCAAACACTGTGAAATAACTTACAGGGCAGGAACTACTCCTGCTACTCTGAGGAGGGTGTGCAGCAGGAATCACAGGACTTACTAAAAATGCCATGATGGGTGACTGATGTCAGCTGTGTCCAGGCAGGAGTGGACGCTGCTCCAGCCCCAGCTCCTCCAGCTTAGGAGTACTGAGAAGAGTCCTCCCATGAGCTTCTAGGGAGGGCGTGCCAAGAACTCAAAGCCCTGGGAATTGCTGGCAAATAGTGTTTAATAGCAGGTGATATCAGAACTGAAAACGAGCTGTGGGGACATCCCACTGTGCAATGGGAATTCCAGAAGGCCCAGGCCCAGGTCTTCCTACCCTATGTGTGAGCACTCAGGAAGGTCCAGTGACCCTTGGCAGTTAACCCAGAGGCCAACTTGAATTTTGGTGCTGGCTTCTCCTTTTGTGCAAGGCTTAGAGTTTAGAATGCTGCTGAACTCAAAAATTTGATGATCCTAAAATCTCATGACCGAGATCCCAAGAGTTGATGATTTTGAATCCAAAATTTCAAAATTCTAGAATTCTTAGAGTCTCTGATTCTTAAATACTAACTCCCAGGATTCTGAGATCCCATGAGTCTAAGCTCCTGTAAATGCCAGAGTAATCACTCTAGGGTGTGCTCACCACCATTCTACCCCCAGTCCCCACCACCAATTGTTGATGGCTTACAAGGTCAAACATTCTGGTCCGGCCTTCCCTGCAAGACTCTGTGCTCATCATTCTCCCAAATGCACTAAGCTCAGTCTTGCCAGAGTGCCCTTGAACTACCTGCTACCTCTGCCTGGCGCATTCTTCTCACCTCCCCTGACCCAGCTCAGCTTCTGTAGGAAGCTTTTCCTCACCTGCAGCTCTAGAAGGGGACTGGTTTTTCCTTGGGGCACAGACACAGGGGACTAGAAAACATACACCAGGCAACCAGTGAGGGCCAGCCTCAGGCCCTGAGCTCCAGCTCCTGCCAGGGCAGCTCCAAGCATCCTCTGAGGGAAGAGTTAAGACTCCCACAGGCTGTATGTCAGCTCCGTACTTCTGCAAATCACCGCTGCTCAGGCTGTGTGACCAGCGGCCTCACCCTGGCTGATTCACGACTCAGGAGACCTGGCGGGCTTCACACATGTATTTATACCCCAGCCCGATCTTGTCAGTACGGAGGTGGAAGGCCCTTTTTCTCTGCTTCAAAACACCTTCCAGCAATGGATTCTCAAAGGGAGGGGTTCCATGAAGGACCAGTGACAAAGCAGAACCCAGGTGTTCTCCTGCCCTTCTCATTTTTCTTTCTTTATTGAAATATGTCAAGTAGAGCAGTAGGAACAGAGGCTTAGGGAGAGACAGGCCTCAATTTAATCCCCAGCTCTGCCATTTACCATGACTTTGGGCATAAGACTTAAACTCTCTGAGCCTCAGTTCTCTCCTCTACCTCTTTGGGTCGCTGTGGAAATCCACAAGACAATGCCTGGCATGTTGTGAGTGCTTCACAGCTGGTGCCATTACCTACTCATCAGTCTGAACTCTTTTGCTCCCTTCCTCCTTTCCAAAGGAAGGTCCCTAGGCCAGGCGCAAGCTCTCACCCTCTGTCCTGCATTTCTGAGAAAGCCAGCCCTGCAGCAAACTGCCCTGGGACTTCCCCAGGCGCAGGACACAGTTGCTGCTCCTCAAGGGCCACTTACCACCTAGCCATTCCGATTCAATTTCCAATCCCTTCCCGTCTCAACCTTTATCTATTTATTTAACAGCCCCTTAACAGTGATTTCTATGTGCAAGGTACTCCTAAGATCTTTATTTGTATTGCCACTTAGCCCTTATGATCCCTCTATTAGGTAAGTACTGCTAGTAACCCATTTTATAGATGAGAAAACTGAAGTATGGTTAAATAATTAGCAAGTGGTAGAGCCTATATTCCAAGTTCAGCACTTTGGCTCCAAATTCTGTGCTCTTAATACATTTCTACGGGACCAAGGGCAAGAGGGAGTACCCACCCAGGCTTTGTGCTAGGCCCTTACAAATGTCATGCCAGCCTCACTTTCTGATTTAAGGCAGATGAAAAAATAAAGGAAGGCTAATGCTATCTTTTTTTCTCATTCACTGCAATCCCCTGAGGCAGGAACCTTTATATTCTTAGGCCCATCCTACAAATAAGCAAAACGAGGCTAGGAAGAGGGGGCCAGGGTATTTATATATCGATCCCAGCAGTCATTGGTTAAGGACGGCTCCAGGGGCAGATTAAGTT
>NW_012110031.1:124911-129034 GCF_000951045.1 Mandrillus leucophaeus | reverse complement strand
TCCAGGTCCCCACAGCAGTACCATGTCACTGATGCCCATGGTATTAGCTTTCTTCTCTTCTCTGTCTCCCATCCCCACTCTCTCATCAGTTTTCTAGGATCATCTACCAGATAAATGGCTTGGCCCCAAATCTTTTCTCAGGATCTCCCTGGCTTCTGGGAAAGCCAAACTAAGACAGTTGTACATTCCAACTCACCATGGGTCCCACCAATTGCTTCACACTTGCCTGGTTCTTGAAAGCATTTACATTTTCAACTCTTGACCTATACGCATAATGTGTATGGATGTGTGTATGATGGCTTAAATTCAAAATATTGACCCTATTTCTCTCTTTTTTCAATCTCTGCATTAATTGGATAAAAGAAAAAACAGTAAATATAGTATACTAGCCATTATTCTAAGTATTTGGTATATGTTATCTCATTTAATCATTTCAACAAACCTAGGATATAGCTCCTATTATTATCATTCTATTTTGAAGACAAGGAAATTAAGGCACAAAGTGATCCAGGTAGCAAGTGGTGGAGACAGGATTTAAATCCAACTAGGCTGTCCCCAGAGTCCATATACTCCACCTCTACACTCTATCCTGCCTCCCAAGTATAAGAAGCTGGCCTGCATAAGAATCAGCTTGTTTAAATCATAGGCTCCAGAGCACCATCCCAACAAAGAGTCTGATTCAATAGATCTGGAGTGGGACCAGAGAATCTGAATTTCATACAAGGATCTCCTGGTGAGATTCTGATGGATCGGCCAACCTTGGTTACAACTGAAATAAAATGGTGGGCTTTAAAACGGAGTGGAAAAAGGCACCTCCTCCCAAATATGTGTGGTTCCAGCCCTTAACAGAAGGACGTAAATGCAGTCTGAAAAAGGCTTCCTCACACCTGCCCAGGTAGTTTTTCTCTTCATTCTTCCAAACTCACTGGCTCCATCTTGCTGCCCTCAGTTGTGGGTCCTTCCCTTTACAGCTGCTTTTCGTTTCTCTGTATGACCATCTTTGCGTCTGATGTTTTAGACTGTCCCCTGTCATTTCCCAGCTGTCACTTCAAATCAATCCATCCTTTATTCATTCACTCAACAATGATATATTATGCACATATGATGTGCACCACTTAAGACCCTCACCTCGTTACCACCATGCAAACAATATTTATAGCTAATGCTTATTCATTTAGTTTATAAGGTGCTGGGGACTGTTCTAAACATGGCTTTTTGTTCCACGTTGGCCACACCCCTCCTTCCTAGCTCAATGCTGTTCCTCAAAGCCCAGCCTGGATTATAGCTTTGCCACCCCATGCCTTCAGTTGCCCAGGAGGGGAGTGTGAACACCCCACCCACACCCCCACTAATCCATCTCCCACTGACAAGTGCAATCGATTGCTTGTCTCCAGTGTTTCTAATTTAAAGATTAAAAGTGTGTTTACTCCTTTTCAAGTGAAAAGTGGCTTGTCTTCTTCAGATCAGAAGATTTACTGGCTTTCCTCTGAAGCCATTTAGGGCCACTGAAACACAAATGCTATGTCAACACATTTTAAAAGAGAGATTATTTATAAGGATGCAATGGTTGTCAAACCTAGCTGATCATCCACATCACATCAAGTGGAAAGCTAAAAATTAAATAAAGACAGATGTCACCATCCCCACCTCCATGGAGAATCTGGAGTTGGGGCTCAGGACTCAGATGGTCCTGCTGATGAATGATGGTGAGGCTGACTTGGGCACCTGGGATCCCAGAGAGCTCCGGGCAGCATCGCTGTGTGTATTCCTCTGTCTTGAAGATCACTCCAGACAAGCTTTGCAGTTTACAAATGTCTTCCCCGAGGTTCATTCTTCTGTCTGCTACACTTAACAGCTACACTTCTGTCCAGCTCATTTAATAGCTACACTTGTTCAAAGTCGATTGATACTAAAGGAGATTTGGAATGGCCTTAAATAGTTCCCTTACTCAGGCTACAGGGTTCAGGCACACAGTGTTATAATCTTCCTGGGAAGCTGCAAGCATTAATTCAGCCTTATCAAGTTACAGAAAGTCCCAGATTTACCACCTAATAGGCCCCATCCATCTGTTTTAAAGTCTACTCTTTGGTGTCACAGCAGGGCATTCATGGCCATCAAAACCCATAAGGAATATGCACTCCAAATTTAGCAGGGTTTCCAAAGCCAGGCTCTCAAAACCCACAAACAACCTCTTATCAGTGCCAAAATGGCTTATTCTCCCTAAGATGTTGTATCCTGTAAAAAAAAAAAAATGGTCAGAACTGGTCTCTGAAGATGACTGTGGCAGGTGATAGAAAAATGTTTACCTGGCCAGTTAGGAATGTGTTGGGTTCTAACCAAAGTTTAACGTGGTCTCCCTTTCTTCCCCTCTCTCTCAAATTAAGACAAAAATACAACAAACAAAAAAACCTTGATTTCTAATATTTGCCACTGCCGGTGGTATAAATGCTTCCACCATTGCTGATTTCAGGCTACCAGCCTGACGCTACTGAGTCTGAGTTGGGAAGAGATGTGCAGAGTTGGATGAGGATGGGCATGATGAGCTCGGATAGTCCAGGTCAGCCCCAGCGCTGGTCTGACGCTCAGGGCCAAAAGGCTGCAGGTCCTGCAGCCCTTCCCCTACACAACGTAATGTGTGCTGTGCTCAGCACTTCAAATCAGTCCATCCTTTATTCATTCACTCAGCAATGATATATTACGCACATATGGTGGGCACCACTTAAGACCCTCACCTCGTTACGACCCTGCAAACAATATCTATAGCCAATGCTTATTTAGTTTATCAGGTGCTGGGGACTGCTCTCAACCTGCTTCATATATTACTCACTCAGAACTCTCAGCAACCACAATGCTACTCAAGGTAGGTAGCATGACTATTTCTCTTCCATAGATTAGGAAACACAGCCCAGAGAAGCTAAAGGATTTGCTTGGTGTCACAGAGCTAGAAGATGGTAGAGCTGAAAAGCAAATCCAGGCAACCTGAAGATATAACTTCATTATTATCTTCAAATGGCAAATGGGAAAAATCAAGGATGAGAGACTTTAAAGAACATAGTCCAAGTAACAGAGAAGGTAAGGAAGGAGCAGGATTCAAACTCAAGCCTGCCTGCCTCTGAAGACTTGGCTCTTTTTCAGTCTGTCCAGCAGCCTTCCGAAGGAGTCAGCATCTTAGGCACAATAGAAGTTCTTCCCCTAGGGCCATAACTCCGTGCTCTCTATTAGTCCACCTTGAGTAATTTAGCAGATGGGAATGAGAATAATGAACTAATAGAAGTCAGTGTCTTCGCTGACTAAATGACCTTGGCAAAGGTCTAGCTCGCCTTTGTACTTCCTGGGGCTGTGTGAGGAGGAAACTCCTGTAAAGTAAAGGTGGGGCAATGGACCAAACACTGTGAAATAACTTACAGGGCAGGAACTACTCCTGCTACTCTGAGGAGGGTGTGCAGCAGGAATCACAGGACTTACTAAAAATGCCATGATGGGTGACTGATGTCAGCTGTGTCCAGGCAGGAGTGGACGCTGCTCCAGCCCCAGCTCCTCCAGCTTAGGAGTACTGAGAAGAGTCCTCCCATGAGCTTCTAGGGAGGGCGTGCCAAGAACTCAAAGCCCTGGGAATTGCTGGCAAATAGTGTTTAATAGCAGGTGATATCAGAACTGAAAACGAGCTGTGGGGACATCCCACTGTGCAATGGGAATTCCAGAAGGCCCAGGCCCAGGTCTTCCTACCCTATGTGTGAGCACTCAGGAAGGTCCAGTGACCCTTGGCAGTTAACCCAGAGGCCAACTTGAATTTTGGTGCTGGCTTCTCCTTTTGTGCAAGGCTTAGAGTTTAGAATGCTGCTGAACTCAAAAATTTGATGATCCTAAAATCTCATGACCGAGATCCCAAGAGTTGATGATTTTGAATCCAAAATTTCAAAATTCTAGAATTCTTAGAGTCTCTGATTCTTAAATACTAACTCCCAGGATTCTGAGATCCCATGAGTCTAAGCTCCTGTAAATGCCAGAGTAATCACTCTAGGGTGTGCTCACCACCATTCTACCCCCAGTCCCCACCACCAATTGTTGATGGCTTACAAGGTCAAACATTCTGGTCCGGCCTTCCCTGCAAGACTCTGTGCTC
>NW_012110031.1:122663-123466 GCF_000951045.1 Mandrillus leucophaeus | reverse complement strand
CAACACATCCAGCCTGTTCTGTGCAAGGCAAAGCAATGTTCCAGGATTTTGAAGAAAGTCCCCAGGTAAAGAGAAGCAGGTATCTGGGCAACTGGAAGCTCTGTGCACACCTAAGAGGTAAGGCCGGAGCCACACCCCAGCCCTGACAGATCTGCTACACCGAGCCTGGCACATGGCAGAGGTGCTACAGGCATGTGTTTCGTTTTCATAAACATGTATCACAAGAATGAATGAGTGCATGAGTCACGTCTTGGCTCAATGCTTTCTAATGACCAACATTTAAACGCCTCCAGGAAGACTTTAGTACTGTTTTCCTTTGGTTTCCTCTGCCCTTTGGCCCTGTATCCCTCACTGTGCTGATGCATTGAATGTTCCACTGGACTGTGAGCTCCTTGAGGAGGGACCTACGATTTTACCCTTCTCTGTATCCAGAGAGCCCAGCTGGAGCCTGGCATTCAATAGAGGTTTATTGACTCCATGGATTCATGGCACATGGGACAGAAATCCTCATACAAAGGTTTTGAGGACCTCTCTGGAAAATACCAAGAAAGAAGCTGATGGGCCCACTGGTAAGCCTCAGAACTACCTTGAAGTTAAAAAGTCACCATTTAACCTGTAATCCCAGTACCTTGGGAGGCCAAGGCAGGCAGATCACCTGAGGTCAGGAGTTCGAGAGCAGCCTGACCAACATAGAGAAACCCTGTCTCTACTAAAAATACAAAATTAGCCAGGCGTGGTGGTACATGTCTGTAATCCCAGCTACTCGGGACACCACCAATTGTTGATGGCTTACAAGGTCAAAC
>NW_012110031.1:119165-122512 GCF_000951045.1 Mandrillus leucophaeus | reverse complement strand
CAGCCTGACCAACATAGAGAAACCCTGTCTCTACTAAAAATACAAAATTAGCCAGGCGTGGTGGTACATGTCTGTAATCCCAGCTACTCGGGAGGCTGAGGCAGGAGAATTGCTTGAACTTGGGAGGCAGAGGTTGCAGTGAGCCAAGATCACCACCGCACTCTAGCCTGGGCAACAAAAGCAAAACTTCGTCTCAAAAAGAAAAAAGAACAAAAGTCACTGTTTATGTGGAACCTACTTTCTGAAGTTTTCAGCACTTGGCACAGGTTCTGACACATGGTGAACATGGGCTCACCAGGTTTGTTTCACACACAATCCCTATTCAATCCTTTCGGGACTCTGCAAGTTCAACAGCATTACAGACAGTTTTTTAAATTTTATTTGTAATTATTATGGATACTATTATTACGGATACTATACTATTAGCCATTCTAACATAAGGAAATGGAGGCTGAGCAACGCTAAGATGTTTTCCTAAAGTCATATGGCTAAGGACAGCAGGCTCCATCCCAGGGATCATGGGGCAGGTCAGTCAGACTTTGCCATCTTTCCTCCTAAATGTCCCTGCCGACCTCTCTTACAACCTCTGCATGCTCAGTCCCCGAGGGTCACTGAAACAAGAGTAGAAAGCATGAGAAGGCAGGGCAGGGCCTGTCCAGACAATGGGAGCAGGCAGTCCAGCAGCAAAGTGGGTGGGGCCAAACGTCAGTTTGGGGACACCCAGCCTCAGACTTGAAACAGCAGCCATGGGGTCTGGGTTTGGGGTGGGCCAGCACTGCCCCCCAAGACAAAACCTTTCTTATCAGCCCTGGGGTTGCTGATGGGACTGGAAGGGATTGGTATTGAGGGAGACTCTTAAATCCAGGCTTTGGTCCCAGGTGGGCCACCGTCCATGCTCCCGGGATCCTAAATGGGCTGAGAGTTTACTAACTGCTTGAGTCTGGTTTGAGGCTGCTGCTAGATCCCAAATGTAGAAAAACAAACTGACTTCTGGAAACTTTATGTATTTTTATGTTTGTTTGCTTTTAAGCACAGAGTCTAAGGCTAAAGGCATGCCCTTGCCAGCTTTCCACATGAACTGCCAATATCAGCCTGTTCCTAAGCCCCTGCCCAGGCCATGTGGGCTTCCTTGCTCTCCTTGCATATGCTTTTCTCTTCCTTTAAAGCCACCAAAGGCAGAGACCCAGGTCCTTGAGATGCTATCAGAATGCCAGACATGGGCTGCCAGTAGAGGAACATCAACAGCTAGCTCAGAGACACCAGGACAGGTGGGATGGACAACCTACCTCACCCAGGAGCTGCCCTCCAAAGACTGCCAAAGACTGTCAGCCCATCTTCTCACTGTGCCTTTCAGCATTATTGATTTTTTCCACATCCCTCTATTTCAGGAACATACATCATCACAGTCCTCTCATGAGATTTAGTTTAGAAAACTCAAGAAATATTACTTCCCTGATAGATATGCCCCCAAATATCAAAAATATTGCTCCTTCTCACTTCATGTCCTGTTTGTGTTCCTTTCATTCACGTGTTCAACTGGTGGATATTTACTAAGCACTGAGCGTGCAGCAGGCCTGACGCTAAGTGGTGGAGATGGGGAGTAAGTCAGTATCCACCTCTTAAGAAACTCATAGTTTAGTGGGAAGAAAGAATTAAACCAGTAACTTGAATGCATTGAAATATGTTCTAAAAGTGGTTGTCACAAGGTGCTATGGAAATACAGTGCAGGATGTGACAACCTCTGCAGGGGCTTCGGGGCAAGTTTTACAGAATGTTACTTGCATTTGTCTCAATGGATGGATGAAGGGGCTTTCCTAGGAGGATAAAGGGGGCATTAAAAAACCATCACAGGCAGAAAAACAGAATGAATAAAGGCTAGAAGGATGAATGTGCATGACATGCTTGGGAAGGAGTAACAGATGTGGGCTATGGCTGAGTGTAGGGACACAAATTCAATTTGGGAGAGGAGGTTAGACAAGTGAGTGGTAGAGAGATTGAGAGGGCCTTAGAAGATGGGCCAAAAAAAACCATTAGGAAGTCATAAGGAAGCTTTGTTTAGATTCCTCCCACCTAAAGGTCTCCAAGAGATGAACTGAAATGTCAGGAAGAACTTTTCATCAATTTCTTAATTAAAAACTCTACTGTAGCAGCAGAAGGAACTGGCCCACTCTAGAAACCTAAGGAGGGGAGGTTTTTGTTTTATGTTGTTCCCCTCCAAATAACACAAGTCATGGGCTCCTCACTAAAGCTCCAAGCCTTAATCATGGCCACACTGGGTCTCTAACAAGGGCCCTGGCCCAGTGCTTGAGAGAGCATCCAGGACAGGGATAGATGAAATTAGAGGTGGTACTGACAGGCTGGGCCTTATCCTCTGCCCCCATTCTTGATCCCTTCCTGACTACATCCTGGCTTTCCTTGGCACTGTAATGGGTTCCTCACTTCCCCTGGACATTGTGAGTTAGCGTAGCCAGGCCTGATGCTCTCACCATGGAAATGACTCATAGACTACCCAGGTGAGAGGCTGGGCTGGCCTGGCCAGGGAGCAGGGTCTGACATGCTATTAGGGACCCAGTCTGAAGACAACTCAGCACACAGACTCAGCTCTGCAGTATCAGGCAGAGTTGATCTCCAGCTTCAGAACTGGGGTTATCATCTTTCCTGAATATTCATTCACTCATTCAGCAAAAATGTGGATGACACAGTGCCAGGCACCCATCCTCAAGTAAAGTTCAGGCTCTGTCAACCTGAGCCTTGTGAGGTCCCACAGTTGGAACGTTGGGCATGGCTGGGGTCCCCATGCCTCTGTGACAAGTTTACAATGCTACTGGCCCAAGACAGCCACAGAGGACAGCCTGGTGATTGGTAATGAAGTGATCGTGTCCAACCAGGAGCAGGGGAGCCGAGAGGAAACAGGAAGAAGGAAAGGAGACAGGCGGCCTGGCCTGCTTCAGTGCCCACTGTGTGACAGGGCCTGTGCTTCATCTGTATCAGCTCATTTAATCTGCATATGTAGCAGGACCTGTGCTAGGGGCTTTACCCACATTTGCTCATTTAGTCTTCACAATGATTCCATGAGATGGGGAAACTGAGACCCAGAGCCTATAAGGATGGTGAGGAGGCAACGTCAGGGACCTCAGGGAGCTTCAGGTGTTCCTGTGTGAGGCAAGGGCCAATTGATGTGTGGCAAATAGAAGTGGCCACTGCACTTGAAAGGAAGGTGAATGAACCTAGAAAACCACTTTCAACAAGGTATCTCCCTGCAGAGTGGAGGGAATGATGCAAAGAAAAGAGAGAAGGAAGGAGGCCCAGTGGGAGAAAGACCAGCAGGACAGAAACAGCAGCAGAGC
>NW_012110031.1:93031-116900 GCF_000951045.1 Mandrillus leucophaeus | reverse complement strand
GCAGAAAAACAGAATGAATAAAGGCTAGAAGGATGAATGTGCATGACATGCTTGGGAAGGAGTAACAGATGTGGGCTATGGCTGAGTGTAGGGACACAAATTCAATTTGGGAGAGGAGGTTAGACAAGTGAGTGGTAGAGAGATTGAGAGGGCCTTAGAAGATGGGCCAAAAAAAAACCATTAGGAAGTCATAAGGAAGCTTTGTTTAGATTCCTCCCACCTAAAGGTCTCCAAGAGATGAACTGAAATGTCAGGAAGAACTTTTCATCAATTTCTTAATTAAAAACTCTACTGTAGCAGCAGAAGGAACTGGCCCACTCTAGAAACCTAAGGAGGTGAGGTTTTTGTTTTATGTTGTTCCCCTCCAAATAACACAAGTCATGGGCTCCTCACTAAAGCTCCAAGCCTTAATCATGGCCACACTGGGTCTCTAACAAGGGCCCTGGCCCAGTGCTTGAGAGAGCATCCAGGACAGGGATAGATGAAATTAGAGGTGGTACTGACAGGCTGGGCCTTATCCTCTGCCCCCATTCTTGATCCCTTCCTGACTACATCCTGGCTTTCCTTGGCACTGTAATGGGTTCCTCACTTCCCCTGGACATTGTGAGTTAGCGTAGCCAGGCCTGATGCTCTCACCATGGAAATGACTCATAGACTACCCAGGTGAGAGGCTGGGCTGGCCTGGCCAGGGAGCAGGGTCTGACATGCTATTAGGGACCCAGTCTGAAGACAACTCAGCACACAGACTCAGCTCTGCAGTATCAGGCAGAGTTGATCTCCAGCTTCAGAACTGGGGTTATCATCTTTCCTGAATATTCATTCACTCATTCAGCAAAAATGTGGATGACACAGTGCCAGGCACCCATCCTCAAGTAAAGTTCAGGCTCTGTCAACCTGAGCCTTGTGAGGTCCCACAGTTGGAACGTTGGGCATGGCTGGGGTCCCCATGCCTCTGTGACAAGTTTACAATGCTACTGGCCCAAGACAGCCACAGAGGACAGCCTGGTGATTGGTAATGAAGTGATCGTGTCCAACCAGGAGCAGGGGAGCCGAGAGGAAACAGGAAGAAGGAAAGGAGACAGGCGGCCTGGCCTGCTTCAGTGCCCACTGTGTGACAGGGCCTGTGCTTCATCTGTATCAGCTCATTTAATCTGCATATGTAGCAGGACCTGTGCTAGGGGCTTTACCCACATTTGCTCATTTAGTCTTCACAATGATTCCATGAGATGGGGAAACTGAGACCCAGAACCTATAAGGATGGTGAGGAGGCAACGTCAGGGACCTCAGGGAGCTTCAGGTGTTCCTGTGTGAGGCAAGGGCCAATTGATGTGTGGCAAATAGAAGTGGCCACTGCACTTGAAAGGAAGGTGAATGAACCTAGAAAACCACTTTCAACAAGGTATCTCCCTGCAGAGTGGAGGGAATGATGCAAAGAAAAGAGAGAAGGAAGGAGGCCCAGTGGGAGAAAGACCAGCAGGACAGAAACAGCAGCAGAGCTGAAATGAAGAAAGGGGACCTCACTCTGGATGGAGGAAGATGGCACGAAGGATGGAGAGCAGGTTCTGAAACGCTGGGGAAACAGGAGGGGGAAGCTAGACCTTCTGTAGGCAGAGCACACTGACCATGACCACGATGCAAATGTCAACTAATTAAAAAGAGATTCCCAGAACCAGTGGGCACAAGGACAGCTGTTCCTGGCTACTGCTAAGTGGTGGAGATGGGGAGGGGAGGGGGAAGGAGGACACAGCCAGGTGGGAGAGGTTCCAGTTTCCTGGGGTACAACTGAGCCTTACCCAGCAACAACCACTTCCCTCTGTTGTTGATCCCCATGGGGCTGAACAATCCCACAGAGTTAGAGAGAAAAGTCTTTAAAGTCTGGGCAGGAAACTGAGGAACTTGGATAGCTGCGTGATACATTCATTGCTTTTTTCTCACTGAATTTGAAAGAGCAAAGAACTGGCATGACAGCGGCTGGGTCTGTCAGTGGTGTTCGCAAACAGTGTTTGGCTTTCCCGATTCTGGCCTGGGATCCACAAGAGCTGGATCAAGAAGGGCAACATTTTGAGAGGTGAAGGAGAGAGACTTTGCTTAGAGATTAAGTGATGTCATCAGCAGTCGGGGGAGGAGAAATGCATGAAATGGGTTACTATGGAGAGCTGCAGGGACGATGGAGAAAGAATTCACATGTGGGAGGTACGGATGAGTCAGACGAGGAAACTATCCAGATGGGAGCTGAAAACAAAACTTCCCTCCTCAGAAGTCTACATAGCAACACGGACAGCTTGGTAACAAACAAAGAAAATGGAAGCCAAGCGTGGGGATGATCTCACGGTGATTGCAAAGATTTGCACGCGGGACTCCAGTCTGGGGCATTAGTGTGGTTGGGGCTGGAGGGATTAACACCACCTAATCTAAGGGTGAAAGTGTTTGGTGAGGTCAAAAGGGAAGAAGAACAGAGGTGAGAGCTCTGGATCTCTAATCTGCAGTTGGCACTCTGACCAGATGGAGGGAGAGAGAGGCTGTGTTTCTGGCCCATACTGCAGCATCAGTGGAGAGGCAAATAGGGAGGGTCTTGGCCGCCAAAGGAAAGGCATTCATTCCAGTCAAAGCAGGGTGCTTGACAACTTGCTAACAACTTCCTCTCCCAGTGGCTGGAGGGAATGATGCCATGGTTCCCTCCCCTGTGCATCTTGGGGGTCTCTGAGAGTCAGAGGAAACCTAGGAGTCTTTTCCTGTGAACAAATGCACCCCCATGGGAAATGTGTGCGGACATACACACACCTACATACACAGACCCCCTTTTGCCTTTTTTGGGGGTATTTGGGAGGTCTCCAGAGACTGTCCACAGTTCTCCTAGGACTCTGCAGACAGGCTCTATTTAAAGTCTTTTGGTATTCTGGGCTTATCAATTCCTATCACCCACAAATGATTTAGTGGTGAAGTGGAGTGTTGGGAACTGTAGGGGAAATGTCCATGTCTTTCCACAGTGCCTGCTTGAGAGAGAAGGGGAGGCCCAGGTGTTCACAGAGCCTGGGTTTTAGTAGACAGATATCAAAGAGTGAATGGGAAAGAAATCTGTGGATTGTAGGCTTTGGGAGGAGGTTCTTGAAATCAAAATCTGCTTGTACTACCAGTAATGACCCAAAGCAGGAAGAAAAAGGGAGGAAACCCAGAATAATTAGGACCTGGAGAACTCTTGAGGGCTTTTTTTTTTTTTTTTTGGGAGACAGGGTTCACCCTGTTGCCTAAGCTGGAGTGCAATGGCACCATCTCAGCTCACTGCAACTTCCAGCTCCTCAGTTCAAGTGAGCAGCCTCCCAAGTAGCTGGGACTACAGGCGCCCACCTGCCACCAAGCCCGGATTTGTTTTTGTATTTTTAGTAAAGATAGGGTATTTTTAGTAGAGATGGGGTTTCACCATGTTGGCCGGGCTGTTCTTGAACTCCTGGGCTCAAGTGATCCACCTGCTTCAGCCTCCCAAAGTGCTGGGATTACAGGCATGAGGCACCACACCCGGCCCACAAGGGCTTGTATTTTTAAAAGGGCATAGAAAGAAAATGGAAAGGAGATTCAAAATTGCAGTTGATTGGGCTCTGTAAGAACAGAGTTAAGAAGATGAGCAAGAAGGGGCCGCTGATTGGGGCCAATGGCATATTGTATGAGATGCTGGAGAGAAAGTGCAGCCCCTCAGCTTCCATTCAGCTGCTTGCCTCCATGCCTGGGAGACTAATGTTCGATTTGAAGGGAAGAGGAAGGAAATTAACATTTATTAAATAACTGCTATGTTCCCTCACTAAAGTACTCCACACATTATAGGCATTATTTAATCTTCAAAACAATCCTGAGAGGAGCGATTGGTATTTGCATTTTATAGATGAGAAAACTGGGATGTTAAGCAACGTGTCCAAGATTGCATACTTAATAAGTAGCACAGGCTTGATTCAAATCTGTGTATGTCTTTTTCCAAAGTGTGTTCCTTCTGTGTCCACTGCCTCTCTGTCTAAATCTTAGAGGTCCTGGGATAAACCCATGCTCTGGGCATTACTGCCTTGGGCTATCTCTGCCTGACCTCACTGGGCAGCTGGCAAAGTGGAGGAAAGGGCTAAATAGTCACTATAGGAAACACTGGCTGTGAGGCAGCAAGCACTTTCTAAGCACTTTTCACTAATTCATTTACTCCTCACAACAAGCTTATAGGGAAGAGCCTTTAATCCCCACTCTTTTAAAGATGAGAAAACCAAATTCAGAGGCTTTATGGTAAGTCACCAGCTCATAAGTGGCAGAACCAGGATATGAACCCAGGCAGTCGGGCTTCAGCTCTGGGCAGTTAACTACTCTGCTAAAATGAACACAAACAGAGTGCCTGACTGATCCCAAGAAGCTCCAGTTTCCCAGCCCAGGTGACCACAACACAGGACATTGGGTTATCACTGAACTAATAGGAAGTTTTGATATGGAGAAGAAAAGGTTGGAAAACCAGATGGACACATGGGATTTTAACCCAGTGAGAGGAAAATGATTATTTATACTACAGTATAAATATTGCAAGTAACATTTATCGAGCACTTACTATATGTTAAGTATATAGCAATAAAGGTTTTACATGCATTATCCAATTTAATGATTGTGGTGGTTATGTACATAGGTTTTTAAAATATCTTTATCTTCAAAAATGACGCTTTATTTCTTTTCAATTGAGTGTGGGCTGGACTCAGTTGCCCGCTCCTAATAAACAGAATATGGCAGCAGTGGAAGTGATGATGTGTCACTTATGAGACTAAACCAAAAAACCACTCCAGCTTGGACACTCTCTCTTGGATCACTCACTATGGAGGAGGTCAGCTGTCATGTCATGAGAAAAGATCCACACAGATCATCCAGCCCCAGTCAAGCCTTCTAATGACTGCAGCCCTAATCAACATCTTTACTACAACCTCATGATCAAAACCACCCAACTAAGACACTCCTGGATTTCTGACACTCAAAATTGTGTGCAGTAACATGTATTTGTTGTTTTAACCTGTTAAGACTAGTATAATTTGTTACATGGCAATAGATAGCTAATGCAATGATCATTAGACAAAGTATTCCTTCATATCCTTGAGTTGCAAACTCAAAACGTGAGTAATCAAGGACTGTGGCAAACCAGAGAATGTATGCCCTGTCTAACGAAGGTGTCTTTCTTTGTTCTGGCTGCTACAACAGAATACCATAGACTGAGTGAGTTAAGAACAACAGAAATTTATTTCTCACAGTTCTGAAGGCTGGAGAATTCTAGATCAAGATGCCAGCAGATCCAGTGTATGGTGAGGGCACTCTTCCCGGCTCATCAACCACTGTCTTCTTGCTGTGTCCTCACATGGCAAAACGGGCAAAGGAGCTCTCTTTGGTTCCTTTCACTTTGTTTCCATTCTTAAATATGCTTATCACTCCCAGCTTTGATGTCACCAGGAAAGTCTGTGCTGTCCCCAGGCTAATCCTGCCTTGACTCTTAATTGGCTGGATGGTGATGGAGTAGGTGTCTAGCTCTTGTTCCATTTCCTGCCGATCTCTTTCTATTGGGACCATGCCATGAGTATGCACCACTGAGGTACTGATCTAAAGAGCGCTAAATTTTCCTAACTAGGAACAGAATTTGTTCTAGTGCCAGGAGCGAGGCTAAGCGCCCCAATCTTCAATGGCTGAGGGTTGGCCTGGGCAGGAACGTAGGCAGTGCTTGGAGACGGGACACAGGAAGGCAGTAGTGAGATGAGACCAGGGGAAGGCTGGATTCCAATCATGGAGGACACTAAACGCCAGGCTAGAGTCTCTCAAAGGATCTCCATGTGACCCACTGCAGGTCTCCAAACCCCATTCCGTCAGGAAAAAGGATGCTTCTGGATCCTTTGCAAACCCAGAAGAGAATCAGGAAATCATGATGTGTTCAACCTCAGACATTCCAGGTCTGAGAGCTCAGAGTACGGAAAACTTATCTCCTTTCCTAAATGGGGAATGAACAAATCAGCACACAAACTCATGATCCACCTCCTGGAGGTAGCCAGTAAATGTGATCCTTCACAAGGACTTAGGCTATTGTGTGACTTCAGTTCTGATGAGCTCACTGCAAGGTATGGTACTGGGCAGCATGGTCCAGCTGACCTGTTCCCAGCACTCGGTCCTAGAGGCTCAGGCCTTGGCCCCACTGCCCTGCCTCCTGTAAGACGTGCAGATGCTGAGGGGGCCATTCCGAGTACCCCTTTGACATCCTGAGCATACACTCATCTAGGAACAAGGATACTGGGATTCCTCTACTGGGGAATAGCCCCTTCTGTCACTCTGATCAAACATTTCACTTTTACGCATTCAAAGTCATAAACGAGAAGGGCCAGGTTGCTGTGCATACAGTACACAATGCACATTCGGCAAACTTTTACTTAGAACCTACTGTGTGCCAGGCTCTGTTCTAAACATTAAAGAGACAGTCCCTTGTCTCAAAGAGTTCCTAGCCAAAGGGAAGACAGATAAAACAATAGATCCATAAGCTCCACTCTAAATGGTGAGTGCTACCATAGAGGTGTGTACAAATAGCTAAGGAGACTCCCAACAACTAACTCTTGTTGAGAGTAAGGAAGGGCTTTACAGAAGCACTGGCATTTTGGCTGGGCCTTAACGAATAAAGAAAAGTTTGCCAAGTGGACAAATCCTTGTGAGATAAATCCTTCTAGTTAGAGGAATAGTATGTACCAAAGCAAGAAGAGATGAAGTAGGCTTACGTATTATTAGGTGAATTCAAGGTAATCACAGATGGCTGGCACAGAATTCTTCACAGAAAGGCAGAAAGGCTAGAAAGCAAATAGTAAGGCAACAGAAGAATCACGCAATCATGGTTTATTTTCTATCATCTTGGGAACGCTACCCTTCAGAGTGTTTATAGAACAGAGATTGTCTTAAACGATCCAGCCTGGTGGAATTAGAATTTTTTCCTCTTCATTTATGAAATGTAAGCAACTCATCCAATATTCTCAGAAAAATTAACTATTGTCATTGGGGGTGTAGACATGTTTTAATCCATGATGACAGTTTGTCTTCAACCATAAACTGCTTGTATCTTATTGAACCAGGCTTTGATGGTGGACGGCTTCCTCTGATCCACTGCCATGCTGGGCAGAACTTCTCAGCAACAAAAAGCACTTTTGTCAAGGTGCCCATAGGCCTCTGCTCAGGGCATGGAGTTATGTGATATTGAGGACATCAGCCACAGCTTTTGGAGAGAAGGATTGCACATGGCATGGCTTTCTGTCCTCAAACTTCATTATCTCAAGGCATAAGTTCTCTTTTTCATGGATAGAACCAGTCTCCCAAAAACCCTTTAGGGAACTATAAATCCCAGTCATTTTCCAAACCTGAAGTGTGGCATTTTAATGCACCTGCCTTGCAGCTGCAGGTAAGCACAGCGTCTGCAGGAGGGAAATAGGAAGATACAAAAATACAAATGGTCTCTTGTAGTGCTGCTGGCATCTGACGAGGAGGCTCAGGTGTCCCCATGGGCCCGGGAGATGGTGTAATGCTTGTTTCTCTTTGGAGTTAGCACAGCTCTAGAAAGTGGGTGCTTCTTTCTTCTCTGCCCCAGGCATTCCCCTGAGGAAAGTGAGCCTCGGAACTGAGAAAGAAAAGTGATCCTTTAGAAAGAATCATGCTCTCCTTAGGGCAGAAGGAATGACACTCTAACATGGTGTGGAGGAGATGATAGGACACAGCCAGGGAACAAAGCAGGGGTCTGTACAGTGGAAGGGCAGGCAGAAAGCCAAGTGATACCTGAACCAAACACTTGCCCTTGAACTTGAGGCATCCCTCTCAAAGCCGCCCACGGGAAGGGCCTTTCACAGTTAGTTTATCCAACCCTTCAGCACTGTGTGAATCCTCCACATCTTATTTCTGATATGGGGTCCGTGTCCTGCTTGATTATCTCCTAGCATGGGGAACTCACCACCTTATAAAGCAGCTAATTCTCCTGTTGAACAGCTGTGGGTGAGAGAAAATTCTTTCTCAAGTATACAAGAAATCTACTCTGCAGTCATGTCCACCCACCGGTTCCAAGTTTTTGTCCAGGAGAATTCTGCTACCAGCCAGTCCTGATTTCTGAAGCTGCTTTGGGCATCCCAAGCCTTCCCTTCTGGAAACTGAATACTGTCCTCAATTTCTGGCTCTTATTCCAGAGGAGTCATGTGCAGTGGGCAGGATCCAGGTAGCCTGGCTCTTCTGAGGGAGCTGTGCCCAGAGACACCAGGCAAATGATGAGCGAATGCCCTGCCACTTGCCTGGCAGCAGGAGGAGAGCATCACCACATCTCATGGGCTCCCCATGAAATGGGCTGTCTCTTCTGTAAAGGAGTGAGTGTCTAGAGAGTTCATGTGTGCACGGCATGGAGCCAATTATCACTGCTCCAGGAAATGGGGATGGCATTGATCACTGAATTCCCCAGGGGAGCCCTGGGCTTCAGTGCCAATGCCTCTGCCTCATCATCCACCTATGAATAGGTAAGACAAGAGGGTATATTAGCTGGATTCAACTTCGGCTGCTTTTATCCTCTCACCCTCCCTAGGGAAAGCAAATGCCCATGAAATTTAGAAAGGCAAGAGGAGCAGGAGCAGGAGCTGAAACACTCAAAGGCTGATGTGAGCCCTGGCCCAGAAGGAGTTAAGGATCAAACAGCGCCCAGGGAGTGGGCCAAACATTCCGTGTTATAGAAGTAAGGAGTCATATGGAAGGAAAATGTCTGAGTGCATCTGAACCACGGCTCCACCCAAACCTAAGCCCTCCATCCCACCCTGCATTCTGGAATTCCTCTCAAGCTCTATTGCCCACAACCATATTCTCATTCAAATGGGACTCTATCTGTCTCAACTCTCATTTCAACCTAACTCTGACTTCATCTGAACCTTAATGTCCTTTTGACCCCAACCTTCATCCTGGCTCCAGCCCTGTGCAGACCCTAACCATATCCTGGTGACACCATCAGCTATGATGTCACCACCCCCTGGCCTCAACTTGAACATGCTCCAGCCACACCTAACCCAGACCTCAGCAGACCCGGACTCCACTCCCAGTCCGTGGCCACCCAGGCCGATCATGTTTCCTAGAGCAGAGCATGAAAGGGGTCCGTCCTGTCATGGGGGAGCAGATGAAGCAACAGAGCTGCTGTGCTGTGCTCTGTGTTTCTCCTTCCTATTCTCCCACATAACTGTATGTCAGGTGGTCAGACACCTTCCTGTACTTTAGAGAAGTCAGACGCAGTTACCTGACACTTCTGTGTTTTGAGCTCCGGCGATGGCCGACCTGAGTCAATGGCCTCCACTCATTTCTGCCCACTCTGTGCTGGGTAATGGGAGTCAGTGTTGGGTGTGGATGGTCAGGGCAAGGTGTATACAGGAGACCAGCTCCTCTTTCCTTCCTTCGTTTTAGATTTCTCGGCTATGAAGGAGACTCACGAGAAAACCACTGCATCACTGCTAAAAATCATCTGGATTTATTCCCACTGCACTTAAATTATTTTTAAGACAAAATTAAGACTATGGTTTTCTCCTCCACAGAGACTAGTTAAATCAGTCCTTTTCAAAGTGAATTTTAAGTGGCTAGACTTTGGAAGGAATGAGATGGAGGTGGAAGGGTGTGGCAGATTTTCACTGACTTGGGGGAGGAGGGGACTTGTGCACATGAGGCTGGGGTTTGAGGTCTCTTCTTCCATGGGCTTTTGGATTTAGAGCAAAGAGAACCACATAGAGGCAAGAGGGCTCTTTGTCGGGGGCAAGCCTCAGAACCCAGGAAAGGATCACATTTTCTCCTTAGGAAAGTTAGAGAGATGGCTGAATGCGGGACCACAAGTGGGGGCCCTCTGAGGGCGCCTTTTGTCCAATCTGCAAGCTGGGAGATGTCTTTTCAATGCCTAGAAGCTATCAGATGGAAGAGAGCAGTTCACATTTCCTGAGAGTGAACAAGTCAAGATGACTCATGTGGTGATGGGTAAGAGTTCTATGTGGCAAGCAGGACATATGGGTGTGTGTGCCTTCCATGCTATGCCTGTATTCTGCATGTCTGTCTTTCTTGCTGCAGGCAGCCTCACTGCTGCACTAGTCCTAATTTGATTTTTAGCACCTTCAACAGGGTGCTCTACAACAGGCAAGGTGTCAGCAGTCCTGCTGGACCAGAAGCCTCGCCTCTCATCCCACGGAGGTTCCTAGCAGAGAGATTGGAGAGTCTCAAACAGCCACGCGAGGATAAACATTCCCCCACAGGGTATCTCCCTATTGTGATTTTCTCCTTGTGAACTGTGTAACTTACATCATCATCTTAATAAAAATATATGTATGAGAGCAATTGTACATCATTGAATTTTAAAATAATAGCCATATTTTCTGAGCACCTACTATGGGCTAAGCATGCAGCCTGGATTAGTGGCTGCCAGAGCTGTTGTAGAAAATCCTCCTTCAGTAGGCAGGAGGATAATCATCATAATGTCTGCAGTTTCTACAAGAGTCTGTTGTAATGACTCAGCTCAGCTATTTATTGTACCTTTTCTGGTTTTCTACCTTGGCACCTGGTGACAACTATCAAATTACAGTTAAAGGTTGAAATATTCTGTCTCCATAGGGCTAACTTTTTATACTAAATGAACTGAAAGCTGGCAAGTATCACAAAACACTCATATTTCCAGCCCCTGTCTACCTCCAAAGTTGCTTACAGAAATGGTTCAACATTTATGTACTATCTCAGCCATGCTGAAAGGAAGGGATGGTTCCCAGTTGCCACTGCAGTACAATAAAGGCAAAGTTGAACACCAGGGACCCAGAAGGTTAAAATGCCATACAAGTTGGGGCAGTATACCAAAATAATTTCAAAATGTGTCCAAAGCCATATTCTGGAATCACAATCATCAAAACAAATATGATAATCAGAATACATGGGAGACGCCCGAGATAAAAACCAGCAGAACAGAAAGTACATGGGAACTATCAAAGTCAAATATAGTCCAGGGTCATGTCCTTGGCCCGTGGACGTTCCCATCCCTGCCCTTTTGGAAGAAAGCCCAAGGCCTTGCCCATATAGGTGTGGGTCTTCAGGTTCTTTGCAGGGGAGTGAGGTCAGGAGGAATATTATCCCTGGAGGGTTTGCACTGAGGTGAGGGTCTCGGGGCCAGGTTGGACCAGGAGGAGGCCTTTCTTAGGACAGCTTAGAATAGCCTAAGTGGAGAAAGAACCTACTCAGTTCAGGGAGAAAGCAAGCTCATTGTCAAAGTGCTGAGCCTAATGGCTGCAAACCAGCAGATTGCCAAGCCCAGGACTTGGGAACAATCTGGGATTTTACATGTCATAGGCAGAGACAATGTGTTCAGGCCAAGGCCGTAAAGGGGAGGAGGTGCGTGAGGATGGCTGTGGATGGCAGGGACTGGTTTTAAAGGCTGGCGTGTCCAGCTGACAGACATCCTTCTTTGCAGTCGTGCAGCTTTCTGACAGACCAGGCATAGGGCTGGTGCTGAATCGCTGAAAGCACCCTCCAATCAGATTAGCAAACGTTCCCTTGAGGAAACAGACCAGGCCACTTCTGCAATGAAGAGGCAATTAGGGAAGCTGCCTTCCCCTGAGAGAGCCACCACCGCTGAGACACAGCCTGTGCCACTTCAGCACACACGTCTCTGTTCTGCAGAGCCAGAGATAAGTAGCAAAGGCCACTGGGCTTCGGCTCCATTTATTATTATTCAGAAATAGCACTGCGAAGTGTTCTCAAAGTCAGCTGCATGATGTAGCCAGCTAATGCTGCCAGATGATTTAGGGCACAGGAGAGGAGATATTCCCAGTGACCATGTTATCTCAGATGCAGTCAGGAGGCACTGCAGGACAAGGGAGGTGCATAACTTTATTTGGACACTGAACTTAACAAACCTAAAATGAGGGCAAAGGAGAAGAAGAGCATGGCCAAACAAAGGTTTGGAAAGCTAAAGGAAAAGGGACCAGATCCCCTGGGATTACGAGCAGCAGCAGTAAACAGCAGCAAGCCATGGCTGCTCCAGAGAAGAGAAGGAGGGAGGCCAGGGCAGAGCTCCCAGCTGCCTGTTGAATGCACCGACTGGAGCCCCCACCCGCAGCCATTCACTCCTTGAAGCAGTGTGTCCTGAGCGCCCTATAAGAGACATTGTGTCTAAGATGTAGCCCTCTCTCTGAGGAGTTTACAATGGAGCTGCCCAGAGAGAGAGAAATTATACAAAACAGTACTCAGAAAACCACACATTAAAAAGTATATACTACCGGCCAGGTGTGGTGGCTCACGCCTATAATCCAAGCACTTTGGGAGGCCAAGGCTGGTGGGTCACTTGAGGTCAGGAGTTCAAACCAGCCTGGCCAACTTGGTGAAACCCCATCTCTACTAAAAAATACAAAAATTAGCCGGGTGTTGTGTCGGGCGCCTGTAATCCCAGCTACTTGGGAGGCTGAGGCAGGAGAATTGCTTGCCAGGAGGCAGAGGCTGCAGTGAGCCAAGATCATGCCACAGCACTCCAGCCTGAGTGACAGAGCAAGATTTCATCTAAAAAAAAGAAAAAAAAAAGGAATATACAACCATGTAGCCTAGGGGAATGTTCCTCTCAATGAACACATCAGAGAGCACCCAAGATTTATGCAGAGAAGACTCTGGAAGAAGGTGAGTCGGGCAGAGGAGGCATATGCACACCAAGTCGCACTCCTGCCTTCCAAGAGTCGCCGTCTCTTTGGGGTCACCTGTTGGGATTCCTACTCTCCCAGTTAAACAAATGTTTCTTATATAAAGGAAAAGAGGCTGGCCCCTCAGTCTCTGTTGGGAGCTGGCAAGGCACCCACACCTGCATCCTAGGCAGCAGAGAAGGTCTATTTTTGCTATGACCCAGCACTGATCTGACATGCTAACAGCCCCTAATGGGCCCAAGTCAGTTTCCATGGTGTCTGGAGCCTCCACCCTCACCCCTGACCGTAAGCTTCTTGAAGACACAGGATGGGTTTATATAACCAAGAAAGTGGCACAGTGCCAGGACCGGAGCAGTGCTCTGCAAAGGAACCACCTGATTAGGGTCAGTTAAAAACTAGATTCCTAGGCTGTCCTCAAGGCTGACACATGAACCCAGATGATCAGGCTCCAAAGGGCAAAACAGCAGCGGCCCACAGACACATGTGTGTCCTAGTCACCAACTCCTCCAACTTTGACCTGGTGGTGAGGCACTGAGGTGCCACAGTGCATTTTTCAAGGGAATGTGTCTTTAATTAAAAACAGCCCTGGTACCACAGGCTAGAGGTGAAACCAGCATTTCCTTCCAAATGCTACCAACAGATGCCACTCCCTTGCTGAGGCGTGGGAGGCTGGTGGCTGGTGGCTGGTGGCTCTCTGCCCACCTGCTTCTAGCTACTGGCTCATGGGTGCAGCCAGGATGCACTTCTCCCCAGCTCCCTGCTCAGGGTCAGCAGCTCAAATCCCGGGATGGAAGCTCAGTGAGTGTCTGGGTTCCTAGTGCGGGAACTCCCTAAAGGCAGTCTGTATCCCTGTCCTCCCAGAGGGCAGGCCCAGCAGGTCCCAGAATCAAAGCCGCCTCTGCGCTCTGCACAGTCTGGTCTGGCTAAAGGGCAAGGCCTGGAGAGAGCTCAGGACTCCACCTGGCCACAGTCCTGGGACTCGTCAGCTCTCTATCTCCACCACAAGCCAGCCTTCCTATGCTCAGTCAGGTCCTCTAGGGGACTCCATTCCCCCAAAGTGAAGCCCAATAGTATAGTCTGTTCCCAGATAACTCCCCATATCCTCTCTGCCCACCCCCACCCCAGCTCCACGCTCTCCTCAGTCACTAGAGGCAGCTCCATGCAGGAATCTCTGATCTCAGCCCTGTCTAAAGACAATCACTGTGCCCCACATTTTATTCAGTGTTGTCCTTGGTTCTAGCTTTGTCCCTAAATTACTATGTGAGCTGGAACAGGGAACTAATAAGAGGACTGGACCAAGGCCTGAGTCCCCTCTGCTATGTGAGTCTCTGGTCTCCTTTTTCTGTGGGCTGACTTCTGTCTGTCTTGTCTGAGGTCACCTCTATCTGCTCTATGTAAACAAAGATTACCACACAGTGACAAGTCTACAGCTAAACCTTAAACCCCATCGGAGCAACTAGAAGTGAACTCAAAGCTCCCTGCACTACCAGGGTTATGCCCTGCAGCACTGTCAGCTAGGACAACAGCGTGGGCTGGGCACTCTCTGCCTCTCCCCACCCTTCTTTGTCTCTCTGGACTGGGCTCCCTGGCCCTCCCACAGGGGAGGATCAGAGACAGCAGGAAATTGAGAGAGAGGGTGTTTAATTTCCCAGCCTCTCCCTGTCAGGGACTCCCTGTGCTGGCTTCTGTTCCCCTCTGTCCTCTATCCCTTCAGGCCTGGAGTAGGAGGGATTCGTGCTGTTTCTAGCCCCCAGGGTCTTGTGCTGCCCCACATGGCGGCTTCCCTACATCCTGCTCACACCTCTACACTCATCTCTTGATGAAACTCTGCTCAAATTATCCACTTGGAGAGTGCCACCTGCTCCTTGCCAGTACCCTGCCATCAGATCCTGTGGTCGGGGGATTGAAGATTGTGTGAAAAATTGGGGGGCAGGAAAGTGAGTTCAGAAGCAAACCTAGGAAAAGCCCTAACACATTTTTATCTTCATTATACTCAAACAATAAAGACAGCAAATGAAATACAGGGCACATCGGTGGTAGTTTTACACGTCTTAAATGAGCAATCGGGGCACTGTATAATTAATTTCCGTTTACCATCCTTTGCTTGCTAAAACTTTCTCAAGATTTCTCACCCCTGCAGTTTTCAATGACACACCTGAAAGTTTGCTTCGCTTTGCTGCAGATAATATGCACACTAAGAGGCATTTTCCCGTGGGTCTGGAATTTTAGTTGAACGATGGTTGTCTAATTTTACGGCTCAGAACTGGAGGCTCCTGCCTCCTGTCTTACTGTGTCTCCAGAAATGCGGCAGTGCTTGATGCTTCAAGTGAAAAGGCCTGGGTGACCCTTACTTAACCCAGGCTGTTAGCTGTCACTGAGACAATATTTCTCAAGCCCTCCTCAGTATACACAGGGAATTATACACTGGCACCCTCCAAGACAGCTTCCTGCTAGGATGTGTTAGAGACAGCGGGGTCCTGGCTTGACTCTGTCAATGCCTCCTGGGTGCCACAGCCCTTGGTGGGTTCACAGAACTTAGTGGAGGCGGGGTGCAGTGGCTCATGCCTGTAATCTCAGCACTTTGGGAAGCTGAGGAGGGAGGATCACTTGAGCCCAAAAGTTAGAGACCAGCCTAGGCAACATAGCAATACCCTGTTTCTAAATAAACAAAAATAAATTAGCCAGGTGTGGTGGTGCCTATAATCCCAGCACTTTGGGAAGCTGAGGAGGGAGGATCACTTGAGCCCAGAAGTTAGAGACAAGCCTAGGCAACATAGCAAGACCCTGTTTCTAAATAAACAAAAATAAATTAGCCGGTTTTGGTGGCGCCTGTAATCTCAGCTACTCAGGAGGCTGAGGTGAGAGAACCACTTGAGCCCAGGAGATCTAAGCTGCAGTGAGCTGTGGTCACCACTGCCTTCCAGCCTGGACAACATTTTTTTCCCCGCTGTCTGTGCACAAGGAGTAATCTGAATATACTAGAACTGAAATCCCCACAACAGAGGGCAAGGCTTGCAGAAATAAGCCCCTGCTTATTATAAGCCTTGAATTTCATGAAAGACACGTTTTCCTGCTTCTTTTAGACTCTCACAGAATCTAGTACAGCTCTGGGCTCCACAGGAACTCAATGCATCCTGATTGAGATGCTGCTACGTAGGATGACCCATCTTCTTGGTCTGCTCAGAACGGCGCCTGTTTTGGCACTGAAAGGCCAACTGGGGCAGAGGGCCATCCTTCTACAGCAAATCTCTCACCGGCTCACCTGGAACTGCTCACATATCTTGGCATGGGACAATATTAGAGATGCTCTCTCAAGGTGAAACATGAGATGGGGATTCTTGATTCTTAAATAAATGCTTTGCTGAGGGAGGGCCCTCAAGGAATCCTGGCCAGTAAGTGAGGGAAGCAGGTCAGGGCAGGGGAAGAGGGTGAGCAAACAGCTGCATGGTTCAAGTCTAGCCTCGCTCTGACCCCACAGGGAGCCCTGGGGCATAAAGGGCATCTCAGAGTTGTCCCGTCCAAGGCGAGGCTGGATTTTTTTAGACACCCATATCAATCAGCCACTGGTTGTGGGCCATATTGGGGAGTGGGACCTCATATCCCAGGCATTTTGCGATGAGTTACCCCTGGAAACAGAAAGAAATTTCAAAAAAGGTAGGGCTTGGAGCTTCTGGCCACCAACACTCATAGCACCTGGGGACAGGTGAACTGGCCAGCAAAAGGGATCTGGATGGGACACCAAGAGCATCCACTATAGTAACCTGGCTCCAGCTGGTAGGTGGGGTGCCAAGGGAGTCCCTTGAACGCTATTGTCAGCCATGCTTCCATCCTACTTCCCCAAAGTGTCCCCAGGCCTTGTAAGTGTGGCTCCACTGCAATTTTCTGGTTTGTATTCTCAGGTCTGACCTGAAACCCTTCTTAGCTAGGGCCCTACTAGACCCCTACTAGAATTTGCCAAAGTGTTTCCCAGAGATGGAAACTTACCCTTGCTCCCCCAGACCTGGTTTGGATTGTGCTTCAAAACTGCTGAATCTTTGGATCCCCAATCCCTACCCCAGCCTGACTAAGTCTTATATAACCCAAGCCACCGCTTCACACAGGTGCTCTGTCCATCATCAGATGGTCCTACTCCACACAGTCACAAAACTAAATGGAGCCCCAGGTTCTAAGCCCTGTGGGCAGGAGATGCTTGAACCACAGTCTTGCTTAACCCTGGTCTCTGCATGACCTGCAGAGGTTCCAGCATGCCTTCCAGTTGGCCTATGTAGATTTGGACACAGTCACTATCCCAAGGCTTTTAGAAATGCAGTTTTTAAGTGTCAAAACATATGCACATGGCCCTTGTAGCAGATGCTGTTGATGCCCAGCTGATATCCTTGGAGCCTCCTTTCTTCAAAGTGCTCCCTGCTAACCGTCCTCCCTACTCCCCATCTCACCACACTTAATTATCAGAACTTTTGCCCATGGGCTTCATTCAAATGCACAGAAGGCTGCTCTGCCCCAGCACGTGGAAGGCTGAAGCACTAGAAATTAACACCCCCAGAAAGCAACTCTCAACCAATGACGGAAGGGCGCTAGCGGATAAATACCCCAGCTCCCTCCTCTCTCATGGGGGATCATTCTAAGGCATGAATTTTTCACCCATTTCCCAGAGTATCCCCATAGGATTAAGCTCTTCCCACAGTGGTGCCTGGCAGCTCTTATTGGTGGTTTCCCTTCCTTGTCTTATCTCCCTACCCCACTGGCATATCTCGAACTTCCTGAATAAACTGCATGCAGTTGAATCTGTGTCTCACAGTCTGCTTCTGGGGGAACAGCCTCTCCAAGGCAAAGCTAGAGAAGCTGGAACAAGCCCCGCACCATGTGGCTCAGGGCCTGTTTAGCTGGCTGCTCTGCATGCCTGAGCCCCATGTCAGGACCCTGGTGGGAAGCTCTTCTGCACTGAGTGGCCCTGGAGAGGAAGCAATAGTCTGGCCAAATATCCCTCCAGAGGTGCAGATGCTCCATTAGGATTCAGAGGCACTCTCTACTTTCTCTGGAGGCCATTTGATCTAGGGAGGTGATTTTAATCAGGGATTTGATCATCCTATGGACGATTCCTTATTCACGCTCATTCTTCTCCAGCTCCCTCAGGCCCCTTAACAACATTAGACTGCAATTTCAGGTTTATATAATTTGGTGCTTAATGCACCTTACCACTAGTCCAGAACAATTGAAGTAACTTGCTGAGGTGTCAGCTCAGAGCCACTCCTTCCCAGAAGCCTCCGCTCTGGGTCTGTGGCTGCACTCGGGGACCCAGCATGGAGCAGAGGGAGTCTGGGAAGTTGACTACTCCTGGGGTCCAGGCCCTGGTTCTTTGAAGCCTTGCTGTGTTGTAACCAGGGTATTCTACCATTCTTCAAGAGGATGACTGTGGAGCTAGCTATGCAGTGAAGCCAGGCTCAGCCTGTCCTGACCTCTTCCGAGGGCCTGGGTATCTGCTCTGTTCAGCAGTGCCATCTATCCAAATGCCTGCCAAAGATCTTCCCTCGGCCCGCTGTCTCACAGGTGAAGTACGTTCAGCACTTCACCCTGGATCTTACTCGCCAAACCTGTTCTTCCTCTAATTCTGTCTGGCCCATCTCGCAAACTGCACCGTCCTTCGCCCAGTCACTCAAGCTAGAAACCTGAGCTGTCTTCCATTCTTTCCTTTCTTTCACCCCCTACATTCATCAGCAAGTCCAAATAGATCTCACATGCACACTTTCTCTCCCTACAGCCATTACAGTCTGAATCACTATCATGCCTTGCCTGAAGCATCGCGACAGCCTCCCAGATGATTTTCCTGTGGCTACTCTTACCCATACCCAAATTATTCACTATACAGTGGCCAGAGAGAGCTTCAAAAATGCCCATTTGCATATTGTTTGTTGACAGCACTGAAAGTAATATTCTAAAAGGTCCTACATGACGAGGCTGCTACCTAATTCTTCAACACCATTTTAAGCCATCCTCCCCGCTTCCTTACCATCCTCCAGCCACATTGGACTTTTTGTGGCTCTGAGACCATGTCACCTCCTGCCTCAGGGCCTTTGCATGTGCTGTCCCCTCTGCCTGGAACACTTTTCCATGCTCTTCACATGGCTCTCTCCTTCGACCCTTTTCAGCTCAGAGGGGCCTTCTCCAATCATCTAACCTGAAGCATGCTCCCCGCCCCACATTAGATTTATTTCATACCATTCTTTTTATGTCTTTTAAGGCATTTATTATGGCCTGTAATAATTTCATTTGTTTCTTGTCTGTCTCCCACACTAGGCTGGGAGCTCTGTAACAGCAGGGACCAGGTCAGTCTCATATTCCCAGCACACAGCTCACTGACCTGGCATACTGTTGTTGATGGATTAGTTTTCTATTGCTGCATAACAAAATACTGTAAACTGAGCAGCTTGAAACAACACAAATTTATTATCTCTTAGTTTCTATAGGGCAGAAGTCCAGATATAATGAGCCTGAATTCTCTGCTCAGGGTTTCACTGGGCTGAAATCAAGGTGTTGGCCAGCACTGTAGTTCTCAACTGGGGCTCAGGGTCCTCTCTGAGATTGACTGGTTGTTGGCACAATTTCCTTCCTTGCAGTTGTAGGACTGAGGTCCCTGCTTTCCTGCTGGCTGTCATCTGGGGAATGCTCTTAGCAACAAGAGGCTGCCCTTGTCACCCTGTCCCATGGGCAGTTCACAGCATGGGTCTCTGCTTTCTCTCAGGCCACCAGAGTACATCTCTGTGACTTCCCCTTCTGCCATCAGCTAGAGAATGCTCTGCTTTCCGAAGGTTCATGTGATTAGGTCAGGCCTCACCAACTGATTGGGGACCTTAATTACATCAGTCAATTCCCCTCACAGCAGGACTCAGATTAGTATTTGCGTGAATAACTCGGAGAAGTGAATATACACTAATTCCCAGGAATCAAGGCTGGGAAGGGTGGGTGATGACTTAGAATTCTGCCCACACAGTGATCAATAAATAGTTGCTGAATGAAAAAAACAATGTGTCCTTTTAGCCATCTACTTGTATAAGTAGGTCCTCCAAGTTCATGTGAGTCTGTCTCTAGGTACAAGGCAGTTAAAGAAATACATAAGCAAAAACAAAAGGAGTCTAGTGGGAAATATAAGAAAGGAGAGGAGAGCCATATTGAACCTGGAGCTGGGAAATGTGGGTACAAATCCTAGCTTGGCCACCATCTTGCAGCGAGAACTTTGGTGACTCAGCTCCTCTGATTCTCAGTCCCTTCATCTCTAAAGCGGGCATAAAAACCCTACAACATAGAATAGAAAATACAGAATCTATCTCCCACCCACACCTATGTGTCCCTCCACCCATGCATCCATGCATCCATCCACCCATCTCATTTGCAAAGCAGGAGGCTGGGATTTGTTTTTCCTGCCAAGTAGAATTCAGGAATTCAGCAATCAGCAACACTGTCCACTGTTGGAGTCACATGTCATAGGAATATGGAGTACACAGGTCTAGAGGGCAGCAGTTGGGCACCTAACACTGTGGGAACTCACTCCAGAAAGATTAAACAGCAACCTTGAATGTTCTTTTCAGAGAAAATAAAATCACTTCAGCCAATATCTCAGCCTCATGCTTAAGCAGCCCTGGTCAGGAACACTCAGAAAACAACTTTGTTTTCTTTGATTCTCTGCATTAGTTCTTATTTTTAAGCCAAATGAAATTTGACAACACAGACAAGCTCACAGACAGTCCACAGGAAGCGGGCCTGTAACTTAGCCAGAGGCCTCCTCCAATGCACAGAAACACATTCCTTTCTTCAATGTCTAAGCTCCTTAGGGAAATGTGGAGAGTCAATGCTGCCACTGGGTAGCCTGGCATTAAAATCTTCCCTGCATTGCTGGAATTTTCTGTCATATCAGTGAGTGTCATTTGGTGACAAGTTAATTCCTTCCCACTGTCTGGTGGAGAACCCTCTCTGCACCTCCCGATCTCATCAGCAGGATCCTTCCATCAATTTCCTCCCGAGACCAGGGTCGGGACACCCTGCCAATGATGCTGGGCACCTGACCTTCAACATTAACCCTGCTGGAGATGCTCTTTTTAATTTCCATTTGGCAGGGAGCTCATGTAAATTCTGAGCCCCTACTTAATTTCTAATTTATTTCCGTCACCCCATCAAATTCATCAGGTGAGGAAAGGTTTAAAGATTTGCTTTTGTAAAGCTCCAACTCACATTCCCTTTCCCTGGATGACAGAAGCATGGGGCCCAAGATCTATTCCTGGGTCTTGTTCAGCTCTGACGTGCTGTGGTTATTTACTCCTAGATGGCAGCCGCCACCACACCAACCACAGCCACCACAGACACACTCCACAACCATCCCCCAGGGTAGCGGGTCAGAGACAGTGCAGGAAGAGGAAGCCACACAGGGGAAGGGAATTAGGAAAGCTAGGGCAGCCTGGCGAGCCATGGAACCTCAAAACGATAGCAGCCCAAACCCTGAGCCAACTCATGAGTAGGACTGAGCCCTGCCACCTGCCCCGTCCCATCCCATCCCGTCCTGTCCCTTCCCCCAGCGCTTGTTCCTGGGGAGAGGCCTGCTAAGATGAGCCCCACCTGACTGACAAGCTGTGCTAAGTGATCCTTGCTCTGACTCCTCTGCAGCCTGGTCAGCTTTCTCAGGCACTGGCCACATCTACTCCTACTCCTGACCTGAACCAGGAACCTGATTCAAGTTGCTTCCAATGTCTCAAGATTCAGGGAAGTGACTCACCCAGGATGGCATCTGAGTCTACAACCCAGGGACAGAACCCACACTGCCATTGCAAAACCATGCGCTTTTCTGAAAGGGCTGTTCAGCTCAGAAGGGGGCCTTCCTGAATCAGTGGAACGAAACCATATGGTCAATGATGATGCCCTAAAATTGTGCGCATGATGAAGGAATGCTGCACAGAGAAGTAGTTAATTCAGCCTATCTGGAGTGGCTGCTTTCTGAGATGTGAAGAACAGGCAATTAAGAGACAGAGGAAGAGAAAGGAGGAAACAGTGCAAGAGGGGTTTTCAACAGCGATGACTGAGATAAAAAGCATTTCAAGAGAAGCTTCTGCTTCTCACAGTGGGAGTCAACATGGCAGAAGCTGCAGACAGACAGACTAGGGCCATCTCTGACCTGCCCATGTGGCTTGTTCAGCCCGCCAAGCATAAAAGTGTGAATTTCCAACTTGAGAAAACTTGCCAGTCCCGCAGGACAGCAATAGGCTGGAGACAGTGCTGGCTGCCCCTCTTGGCAGAGCTCGGGCTCATTCTTTTGTTCACCACAGTTTCCACTGCTCCTTATTGCCTTGCATCAGCCCACCTCCCATATTCACACTGTCTAGCCTTGTTAGGCGACTGAGTTTAGGACCCCTGAGCATAGAACAAGGTTAGGGACTCAGGCTCTGCAGCTGGATCTAACTAGGGCTCAAATGCTGGGTCTGCCATTCCCAGCTGTGTAATCTGCAGCTTCTCTGAGCCTCAGCGTTCTCATCTGTGAAATGAACATGGTATTAATAATACTAAGATCTATCTCCTATGGATGTCCTTAGGGCAAAATGAGCTAACACATGAAAGATGCTTAGCTAAAACAAATAGCTGTTGTCTGTATTCACTTAGGTTAATATACCAGCCTGAAGATGGAGTGTATATATCCGTGAGGAAGACATGTATTTTGACAGTAGAAATACTAAATGGCTCTGTGCTCAGCCATGTATTGTTTAAGGAAGAGGAGTGTTGCCTTCCCTATGACTTTGAAAACTATTCTATCCCGATGTTTCTGTCTCTGTTTCCATTCAGTCCTCAGAGTCATTCACTGAGCCCTCATGGGGCACACAGCATTGGGTGAGGATTTGTAGGAAAGAGAGAAGAAGGAATCAAACAAGTTGTCTCTATTTAGGATTAAGTTACTGCTGAATCTCAGTTTCCTCATCTATAAGATGGAGAGAAGTACTGAAAAAATTAAAGAAGCTGTATGTAAAAATGCCTAGCACAGTGTTTGGAACACAGCAGGTACCTAGTAAATTATCATGTTGATTCCTTCCCCTTTTGAATTAAGAAGATTCAAAAACAAAGGCAGGTTCTGTCTTTTTCCACCATCATCTCCATTTACCCAAATCCATTCAATCCCCAAGGCCAAGCTCAAATGCCAACTCTTCCAGGAAGTCCTCCCAAAGTGGCTGAGATCTCTGCTCTGGGCTTCTCCAGCACAGTTTCCCTTCACCTGTGACTCATGGCACTCAGCACTTTGCTTTGTGTGCTTTGCTTATTTGTGTGTTATCATCTGCACTAGGCCACTAGCTCACTGGGGACAGAAATTCTCTCTCATCCATCTTTAGATTGGTGTGCTGAGCGTGATGGCTGACACTTGAGAATGTACTTTGTGAATGTCTGTTGAATGAATGAGTCTAGCTAGCAAAGCACTGGACCAGGCATTGCCATGGTCTCTAGGCATTGCCATGAACTAGGTGTGTGATGTTGAGAAACTCACTTAACTTCTCTGGATCTCAGTTTTCTCTCCAGTCAAATGAGGATGTTGGATTAGTTTTTAGGGCTGCCTGCCCCAAATTGCCCAATGCCCCTTAAGGGAAGCCCCTTAGAGTGGGCGGGACCTACACAGTGAAACAGGTCACTACCCCAGTTGTAGGTCAGGTGTTCAGTGGAGAACCACCTGAGCCACTGGAGAAGGCCACTGGAAGTCACAGAATAGGGACCAGGGATGGAAAACACAAAGAGAATCACATATTTCTGCACGCAGGCCATGCCCTCTGGTTGGCTACAAATCAAGCCTCTACTCTAGCAGCACAGAAGGGGTCAGAGTCAACCACGGGGCCATCCAGAAAAACTAGCCTTCTGTTAGTAGTTGCTGGTAAAAAGCCTTCCTGCTCACTAGTCTGACATTTCTTTGTTTTGTGTTTTTTTCTGTTTCAATCCTTTATTAGAAACCATGCAAATTGGCCAGGCACGGTGACTCACGTCTATAATTCCAGCACTCTGGGAGGCGAAGGCGGGTGGATCACTTGAGGTCAGGAATTCAAGACCAGCCTGGCCAACATGGCGAAACCTTGTCTCTACTAAAAATACAAAAGTTACCCAGGCATGGCAGTGCATGCCTGTAATCCCAGCTACTCAGGAGGCTGAGGCATGAGAATTACTTGAAC